>NC_138775.1:86684595-87162095 GCF_965119305.1 Pelophylax lessonae | reverse complement strand
AACGCTTTTCACAACATCATCCTTGGAGCTGACCAATTCTTCCATTTCTGTACGCAGCTGTTTAACACTTTCTAGTTCAGCCTTACACTCTAGAGCTTCCTCCAAAGAGCGAGCCAAGAACAGGGCTTTGCTCTCGTTATCACGCACCTCCGTTTCTGCACGTGCGCGTTCTTCTGCATATTTTGCAGACACATTCTTCTCTTCACCAAGCATCTGATCAAACTTCTTTTTCACATCTTCAACACACTGTAATGAACCAACGCTTTCTTCCATGCGTTTTTTCATAACCGCTATCTGAGCTTGCAATGTTGCGACTTGCTCTGATAGGTTTTTCTTTGCTTCCGCCTCCTCTTTTAATTGTTCCAGGAAGCCATTTTTCTCATCTTCCATTTGTTTGAGCTTTGTGCTAAAACTCAGCCTTTGACACCTCTCTTCCTGTAAGAGTTCCTGCGTGTCTTGCAGCTGCGATTCCAAGATAGAAAAATCTTCCGCAATTTCTCTAGATTTGCTGTCTGCTTGAGAAAGCTGATTTGTAACATTGTCC
Organism: Pelophylax lessonae; assembly: GCF_965119305.1. Lineage (NCBI taxonomy): Eukaryota > Metazoa > Chordata > Amphibia > Anura > Ranidae > Pelophylax > Pelophylax lessonae. The sequence continues at coordinate 87,161,551 of NC_138775.1, read as the reverse complement.
AACTCAACCTGCAGTCGGTTTGCCTTCTCTGACAGCTTAGCACACAATCGGTCACCTTCTGACACCTTGACTTGCGATTCCAGAAGCTGTGCCTCTACTTTTTCCCTCTTATGTTCACAATCTTCTTTTCCCTGCATAAGAGCCTTCACCTCATTGGCTAGCATCTGGGAATAAGAATGTAATTCTGCCACACAGGCTTCTTTCTCCTTTAACTGCTGCTGGACACGTTGGGCTTCCCCTTTCCAACTTTCACAGTCCGCACGCCATTCATCTACCACATTGCTTAAAGTAGTGAGCTCATACACAGTACTCAGTAATTTAGCCTCTCTTTCACTTTTCTCTTTGTCGCTGAGAGACAATGTCGCTTCCAGAGCAACATTCTGTTCCTGCGACTCCTGCAGGTCTATTTTTGTAGCTCCCAAAGACTGAAGACTTTTTTCCAGCTGATTACGCAACTCCAACATATCAGCCATACTTTGCTTCTGCAAAGTCTGAATTTCACTTTCCTTTTCCATGAGGATGGTATCTTTCTCCATTATAGTCTCTCTGCGTTTTTGCAACTCGACCAAAAGAAGAGCAGTGGATTCTTCCCACTGTGACACATGAGACTTGAGTAGTTCATTTGTTTCCTGCAAGTTTCTATGCTCCATTTTAAGCAATTCCAAGGCTTGTTCCTTTTCTTCCATTTTCCGTTGCAAGGCATCCAACTCAGCCCTGCACACATACTCGGTTTCCTCCAAACCGATGGCCTCCATTGGCTGCTGGCGTCTCTGTTTCCAGCCTGCCATGCTCTCTTGATGAGCCTTTTGTTGAGCTGCAAAGCTCTGCTGAAAATCCGCATTTGCCTGCTGTTGAGCTGCATTTGCTTGCTGTTGAGCTGCATTTGATATAATCAGATGTTTCAACATCTCCTCCATTTTGAGTTTACTTTTCATCTGAGCACACTGCGTCTCCATAGCAGTTTCATCAGTGTTGCTAGGGACAACAACCTTCCTCTTTAGTAGACTCTCTTTAGGCATGGATGGGGCTGGTTCAGACGGCAACATCCCCTCCATCCATAGAATCCGGTCTCTCATTTCATCTATCTTTGCATTTTTCAGGCGTTTGGACCGCCCCATCTTCAATAACTCCACAAACAAATTTTTCACAGTCCAGCAAACAATTTTCAGACCACTGTCTCTTCAACACATGTAGTTTTTCTCTCTCTCTTGCAAGATCTCTTTTCCTGCACACACAGTTTGTGCAGTCACTTGCACCAGACACAACAAAGTTCATCAAATAATTTTGAGACCGCTGTCTCTTTAAAACACTTTTTTTTTTCTGTCAGGATCTTCTCTCCTGCACACATAGATTGTGCAATCTCATGCACCAGATAAAGTTCATCAAACATTTGCACTTCCTTGCAGGGATCTTGCTGCTTCTGCCCACTGCATACCTCCACCATATGTGAGGGATTAGCTCGGTGGTAGGCGTAGATGACTCCTTGGGGGGTGCGTTTTCACAGAGAAATAGCCCAAAAGTGCTTGCAAACAAACAGTGTGGTTTATTAAATGGTGTTTTCTTCACCAGGCTGTATGCAGCAAAACATCCAAAATAAAATAAAACAGAAAATAAATCCTTGCCTCTGTGGGCGGCTACCTTCTCACAACTGGAACCTGCCTAAGTGTCTGTCTCCAACCTACCGTCGGGCAGACTTCCTTGTCCTACAGCGGACACTCAATAGTCCTTTTATAATAGCTTCACAGGGCAACACAGTCCTTTGTTTCTTTCACATCAACAGTTCGTCTTCTCACCTTTGAGACGTATTCACCCTTGGTTACCGTCCCGGGCACACATCACTCCGGGGGGTCTTCTCCCAGGCCCACACATCCTGTCGGGAGGCACACGCTGACTGTCCTCCTGCTCCCAGCCCACATGGCTTCAGGACACAGCTTCTGGAGGCAGCAAACAATAGGAATTTCTCTGAACAAATTATAGAGCCTTAACTCCCTCATTCTGAACAGGTGAAGGCCTTTCAACTTCCGGCTGGCTAGCTCTGTAGCCAACACCCTAAATTAATTAATGGACTTTCTAAATCAGGTGGAAATGTATCTCCTTCCTGTGACTACATTCCCAGATTTAGCTGACTTCCTGTTACAATATATATATATATATATATACACACACACACACACACACACACACACACACACATATATATATACAGTATATAATATATAACGCATGAATTATAATCTAATCAATAATATAATTGTATTATATATATTATATATTATATAATAAAATTATATTATTGATTCGATTATAATTCATGCGTTTGTGTTTCAAATTTATCACATCTGGGATGTCTACTAGAGTCTTATTTTGGTCAGGTTTAAGTCAATAATTACTAAGAATTGTAGGCCTATAATACATAACGCCAAATTTTCATGAAAAGAATTGTACAGCTTTTGGTACAGAATTCCTGACAGAATCATACCGCCAGGGAGGTTAAAGAGGAGCTTCAGTTCCCCTTCTTTCCCATGCCAACATCTTAGAAAACCTGCAGCACATCTGCATGAGCATGGAGGTTTCCCACACATGCGCACACAATGCTGGTCTCTAGTACTTTGATATCTGCATGCATGAAAGCCCCTGTGCAGATGTACCACAGGATTCTACTGGGTCCCAAAGACCTGCAGTGTGGTGTGAATATCCTAGGAGGCAGGGGGGCCTGATGTCATTCTTGCCTAGGCAAAAAAAAAAGGAAAAAATTAGAAACCTTTTTTTTAAAAAAATGAGGAAATATTCTCAATTTGTGGGAAAGAAAGGGGGAGCTGCCAGCAAGGAAAAATGTATTTTAATGGGTAAAGGCCTGCTTTAAGGCATACAGGGCCAGCGCTACCTATACGCGAGGTAGGCGCCGGCCTGGAACGCCCCTATAGTCGGCGGCAGTGCTGGCAGGGGCAGACTGGTTCGGGCTGCAAGTATTTTTGGGGCCCAAGGCTGCTCCTTGGTAGTGGTCAGTGTAGTAGTCAGTGTAGGGGATAGTGTAGTGGTCAGTGGAGTGGTTAGTGTAGTGGTCAGTGTAGTGTTAGGTAGGTCAGCGTAGTACTCAGTGTAGTGGTTAGGTAGGTCAGTGTTTTGGTCAGTGTTTTGGTCAGTGTTTTGGTCAGTGTAGAGGTCAGTGTAGAGGTCAGTGTAGTGGTTAGTGTAATGGTCAGTGTAGTGGTCAGGTAGGTGAGTGTAGTGGTTAGGTAGATCAATGTAGAGGTTAGGGTAGTGGTTAGGTAGGTGAGTGTAGTGGTTAGGTAGGTGAGTGTAGTGGCTAGGTAGGTGTAAGATTCTGGTACCTTTGGTACCCTTATTGCCCATTTTCCTTTTTATATTGCGTCCCACCTTTTTAGTTAGGTGGAACGCATATACCTTTAAGCCGGATGACATCATCGCTGAGCGCCGCTCTGAGCGGCTATTTCAATCGCCGGCTTTCTCTCTCACATTGTTCGTTCAATGTTACCGCATGCTCACAAGCCTTGTCTTATGCTGCCGGAGCCTCCAGCTATTCTCTTTACCTGGAACAGACCGGAACCTCGCTACTGATCCCGTATCTCGCTACCGGATCACTCCCTCACTACCGGACCCCTCTACTTACTAACCTTACTAGTGATAAGTACCCCACAGGGGATTCCTCCATAACTAACTTACACTATCTACCTCTGCACATTAAGGACTGTTACTATCTATGCATACTAATTCTATCATCTGCACTGTTACATAGATTGCTAGCTCTTGAGTCTACTACCATCTATCCTTGCACTGGGTTAGTCTATCCTGTATATATCATCTGCTGTCCTCACCACCTGTTACCATACATGATCACTAACCTATCTGCAGTCTACCTATTACCATCTACTACTCTCCTGAACATTTCTATCAAGTGCTTATCATTGCTGTCACTGCTCACACCTGTCCCTTCAGCACATCACCTCCATACTGTCATATACATCCCATCACTCCAGGAACATCTTATTGAGTGTGTGTATATCTGTATGTTGAAGCAGACAGGCCCACAGTGATGAGTCTGGAGAGTTGGATCTGGTGTTTCAACACATCTCTATATGACTACTGAGTGGAGATTCTGCAGCTGCAAATCCAGCTTATTATAAAAACGCAGGAGCGTTACAGATTGAACGAACCCAAAAAATGGATTCAGCAGAATTACCCACTCAAGTGACACAATTAACACAACAAGTAAATGCATTAATACTTGCTCTTACTGAAGTAAAAGATGAAAACCAGACTCTGAGACAGCAGGTAACCCGTCTCTCACAGCTTACTGCTGCTCAGCCCCCTGAACCTAAAATAAACCCTCCTCTAGTGTTTACAGGTGATCAGAAAAAATTTTGTGAATTCAAAAACGCATGTCAATTGCTTTTTTTGCTAAAACCTCGTACTTACCCTACTGATCAAATTAAAGTTTGTACCGTTATTTCATACTTAACGGGTGATCCACGGGCCTGGGCAGACTCTCTCTTTGAGAAAGATGATCATCTTCTCAACTCCTATCCTTTATTCCTAGCGGAACTCGCTAGCTTATATGAAGACCCTAATAGGCAGAGTACTGCTGATATCCAATTGAGGGCTTTAAAACAAGGAAGGAGACCTGTTGAAGACTTTGTAGCAGAGTTCAAAAGATGGACCCTGGATTCAGGGTGGAATGATACATCTCTGCGAACTCAGTTCAGACTCGGGTTGTCAGAAGCCGTTAAAGACGAGCTCGCCCGAGCGGATTTACCTGGCACTTTGGATGCCTTAATACAACTCAGTATCAACATTGACAGGCGACTGCGAGAAAGAAAGGCTGAGAAAATGGGAATGCCATTGTCTAGTCCTTCTCGGATTTCGGCCGTTGACCCTACTCCTATGGAGGTAGGAACCATACGCCCACCTTTATCAACTACTGAACGAGCCAGGAGAAGATCCAGAAACCTCTGCATGTACTGCGCATCCCCGGATCATTTGATAAGCGTCTGTCCCCTTGTCCGCAAAAAAGAGGGTGAGTGTTCACATGTCTTGCTAGGGGGATTAACGACTTCCTTTTCTAATCCCTATCTCTTTGTTCATTTAACATTACAGTGGGACCAGACTAGGATTGCCACCAAGGCTATGATCGACACAGGATCTTGTGGGAACTATATCGATACACGTTTTGTTACTTTAAATAAAATACCTATTATTTCAAAACCTAAACCTGTCTCTGTTAGTTTCATTAACTGTATTCCGTTATCTTCTGGTCCAATCACCAATCAGACACAAGCACTCCTTGTCACTGCTAACGAGTCTCATACGGAGACTACCACTTTTGATGTACTATCTTCACCCCATTTTCCCATTATTTTGGGACTTCCCTGGTTACACACACATCAACCAACCATAGATTGGAAAACACGGACTCTAACTTTCCCTTCTCACTATTGCGAGATTACGTGTAACCTCCCATCTTATGGAAAGATCCTGTCTGTGGTGTCAGATGAGATTGCACCACTATGCTATCAAGATCTGTCCGAAGTTTTCCTTGAGAAAAATGCTCAAGTGTTGCCTCCCCATAGGGATTATGATTGCACTATCGATCTACTCCCTAACAGCAAATTGCCTTTTCGGTCATGTTTATCCTCTTTCACAGGATGAACTCTTTCATCTCAAGGAATACTTGGATGAGAATTTGACAAAAGGGTTCATCAGACCCTCTACTTCTTCCACAGCTGCAGGACTTTTCTTTGTCCGCAATAAGGATTCAAGTCTTAGGCCTATTATCGATTATAGGCAATTAAATACCATTACAATAAAGGATCGCTATCCTTTACCGCTCATCCCTGAACTCATTGAACAAGTGCGTGGGGCTACCTACTTCTCTAAATTGGACCTAAAAGGGGCATACAACCTAATCCGAATCCGTGACGGAGATGAGTGGAAGACAGCATTCAGAACCAGATACGGATTATTTGAATATCTTGTGATGCCATTCGGGTTGTGTAATGCTCCCGCAGCTTTTCAACGGTTCATAAACGACATCTTTAGAGACTTACTTGATGTCTGTGTTGTGGTATATCTGGACGATATACTTATCTATTCTCGATCTTTGTCTGAACATATAAAACATGTAAGACTTGTGTTATCCAGATTACTCGCACACAATCTATACGTGAAATTAAAAAAATGCCTATTTCATAAAGAAGAAATATTATTCCTAGGATACATCATATCCAAAACCGGAATCAAGATGGATATGAGCAAGATATCCTGTATTCTGGATTGGCCTATACCAACAACTCGTAAGGCATTACAGCGATTCCTTGGATTTTCAAACTTCTATTGGAAGTTCATCAAGAACTTCTCTGCTATTGTGAGACCTCTCACACAACTTACAAGTATAAAGAAACCATTCAAATGGTCAGAAGAAGCAAATGGAGCTTTCCGCTTGTTAAAATCAAGCTTTACTTCTGCTCCCATACTACGCCATCCAGACCCATGCCTCCAATATATTCTGGAGGTAGATGCGTCAAACATGGCAGTAGGAGCAGTTCTCTCCCAACGACCAACAAATACTTCACCACTCCACCCAGTTGCTTTCTTCTCTAAATCACTAAGCAGCCCAGAGGTGAATTACCCAGTGGGTGAAAAGGAGTTGCTTGCCATAAAACTGGCACTGGAGAATTGGCGACATCTACTTGAAGGTACCCGATTACCAATACTCATATATACAGATCATAAAAACCTTCAATACCTCCAGACTAACAAAACTCTTTCCCACCGGCAGGTACGATGGTCATTATTCTTCCTAAGATTCAACTTCCTAGTGACCTACACGCCTGCAGACAAAAATAAAAAAGCGGATGCGCTATCACGATTAACCGAAGATAACTGCGCCAAAATCCCTTCTTTCCCTATAATATCCTATGAACGTATTATTGGTGTTGTTCGTTCCCTGAAGGAAGAGATTTTGCACAGTATAGGATTGGATTCACCTCCACCACAACTAAGTACTGATGCAGAAGGCTTCCTCTATTACAACGACAAACTCTACATACCCCCTACTATGCGCACCAAGATCTTGGAATTATCACATGATGTGCCTATGGCAGGACATATGGGTATGACGAAAACCCTTTATTTGCTTACCAGGCAGTTTTGGTGGCCTGATATGAAGACGTCTGTACAAAAATTTGTTTCTTCATGTGACATCTGTGCAAGGTCCAAAATTGACACTACAAAACCATCTGGTCTACTCTGCAGTCTACCAATACCCCAGGTTCCATGGGAAGTTGTGTCCTTAGACTTTATAGTAGAACTACCACCTTCCAAAGGATTTAATACCATTCTAGTGTCAGTGGACCATCTAAAAAAGATGGCACATTTCACTGCTATTCGCAGACTACCTTCATCTAAACAAACAGCAGAACTACTAATGAAACATGTGTTCAAGTTACATGGAATTCCAAAGACTCTTTTATCCGACCGTGGTTCACAGTTTATCTCCAAGTTTTGGCAAGCTCTATGTCAAATACTACGGATTGAGCGAAAGCTCACTTCTCCTTACCACCCTCAGACCAACGGACAGACTGAAAGAGTCAACCAGTGTATAGAACAATATCTGCGTTGCTACACATCATACCTACAGGATGATTGGGTGGACCTCCTCCCTCTGGCGGAATTTGCTTATAACAACGCAACCCACAGTACTACTAAGCAAAGTCCGTTCTACTTGAACTATGGGTTTCATCCCACACTTCTTCCACCACGCATCCTACCATCAAGTAACCCAGTAGCCTCGGATTATCTTACCCAAATAAAAGACTCTCTGGGTTTACTTAATACCACCATCTCACATGCTCATAGTCAACAAAAAAAGTACTACGACCTTCGTAGAAGACCTTCTCCGCAATATGCTATTGGGGACCTCGTTTGGCTATCGACAAAAAATTTAAGGTTAAAGATCCCTAGCAAAAAGCTTGGACCTTTATTTCTGGGACCCTTCCCAATTAAGAAACTCATTGGTAAAGCTGCAGTGCAACTCACCTTACCGGCAGATCTCAGAATACATCCCATCTTTCATGTGTCGCTACTGAAACCACATGTTCCTAACCAAGGAATAAGGCCTACCATCTTGCCTCCACCTCCAATACAAGTTGAAGGCGGAGAAGAATATGAGATTAAGGAGATTTTGGATTCTCGTATCCACAGAGGAATACTCCAATATCTCATAAGATGGAAGAACTATGGACCCCAAGACGACACCTGGTTGGATACTTCTGATGTTCACGCACCTAGGCTTATACGAAGGTTTCACTCTAAATACCCGGAGAAACCAGTACTATAGGCCTTCCGGAGCCGGCCTTAAGGGGGGGGTACTGTAAGATTCTGGTACCTTTGGTACCCTTATTGCCCATTTTCCTTTTTATATTGCGTCCCACCTTTTTAGTTAGGTGGAACGCATATACCTTTAAGCCGGATGACATCATCGCTGAGCGCCGCTCTGAGCGGCTATTTCAATCGCCGGCTTTCTCTCTCACATTGTTCGTTCAATGTTACCGCATGCTCACAAGCCTTGTCTTATGCTGCCGGAGCCTCCAGCTATTCTCTTTACCTGGAACAGACCGGAACCTCGCTACTGATCCCGTATCTCGCTACCGGATCACTCCCTCACTACCGGACCCCTCTACTTACTAACTTTACTAGTGATAAGTACCCCACAGGGGATTCCTCCATAACTAACTTACACTATCTACCTCTGCACATTAAGGACTGTTACTATCTATGCATACTAATTCTATCATCTGCACTGTTACATAGATTGCTAGCTCTTGAGTCTACTACCATCTATCCTTGCACTGGGTTAGTCTATCCTGTATATATCATCTGCTGTCCTCACCACCTGTTACCATACATGATCACTAACCTATCTGCAGTCTACCTATTACCATCTACTACTCTCCTGAACATTTCTATCAAGTGCTTATCATTGCTGTCACTGCTCACACCTGTCCCTTCAGCACATCACCTCCATACTGTCATATACATCCCATCACTCCAGGAACATCTTATTGAGTGTGTGTATATCTGTATGTTGAAGCAGACAGGCCCACAGTGATGAGTCTGGAGAGTTGGATCTGGTGTTTCAACACATCTCTACATGACTACTGAGTGGAGATTCTGCAGCTGCAAATCCAGCTTACTATAAAAACGCAGGAGCGTTACAGTAGGTCAGTGTAGTGGTCAGGTAGGTGAATGTGGGAATCAGGTAAGTCTGTGTAGTCTCCACTTTATACATGGGCAAGGCAAAGGGGATGGATTCATGGGCAGGGCCAATTGGGGGAAGGGGGAGCGGCAAAATAAGGTTTGGCCTATTGTGTCAAAAATCCTTGCACCAGCCCTGAAGGCAAATAAATATGTTTTCCATTTATTTATGAATAACCTGACCAATGTGTCCCTTCCACAGAACATGGGACTGCTAAGAAATACTCCAGTTGTTCTGTTCTCACTACACGTATGCCCCAGGCGTGTGCAGCTCAACATACAGCTAAACCTTTAATCCTGCAATAACCAGTCCTTTTGTAACTTAAGGCTTTATTCCAGAGATAGAATAGTGGTCACATGAACAGGTTACAAGTCAGAATGGATATGCAAATAGGATTGTGAATATGAGAGAGGTGAAACTGCAAATAAACAGATAAAGGCATACAATCAGTGTACAAACATTAACAAACATATGCATTGAGTATATAACTGACAGTTCTGAGCATACCAGCGATGCTTCAAAGGGGGGTTCAGGAATCTTCCCACAGGAACCTCAGATGCTGTCTGCTCCTTCCTGAGGTAAATCTTAAAATGGAGATTCTCTCAGAGAGGGGTGGAACTAATATCCAGCAATAAAGTACAGGAAGTACCATAAAGTACTGTACAACAGTCTATGTCACAGTGGCATCTTGTGGACAAGATTGGTATTACAAGTTCCAATAGAATTAATTACTTCCTTATGTTAGAGGCATGACACCAGTGCCTCCTGCAAATTTGGTTAGCCTTGTTCACACTTAAGCAAAATGAAGCACTATGGCCTGCCTGCAACAGTGCACAACAAAGGGAACCATTATTTTCTTTTGGGCCCATTTACACCTTTGCATTGTGCTGCAGTGGGAATTGGAAAAAAAAAAGTCCAGGTGCTTCTTATAGTGCTATATAGTACGTTTTAGCCCCAGAGCCTTCAATGGAAGCTCATGAAAAACGTATGTAACATGCATTTTCATGTATTTTAGTGCATGACAATAAACCACCACTTCCAAGCAACTGATAATTTATTTGACTTTTTGGGGTAAACACAAAAACACATAACACATGAAAAACACGTGAACACATGTAAAAATGCACTACAAATTATGTGTTAGAAAATGCATAAAACACAGGTGCACGAGTGTGAACAGAGACCTAAAATGGAACTAACCTTCAATATTAAAAAACTGTGAGTAGGCAGGATCTTATACAATGTCTCTTCTGCCTGTTTACAGTCTTCTGTAGAATGTACATCACATTTCAGGACAGTGCCTGTGTGCCAGGATGACTGTACTACTGCACGTAAAAAGAACTGAGGTCATTCCACGCTGGCTCATCCAGATGGCTGAAAGAACAGCATCTGGATAGAACCTGAGGAGAAGATGCCAGTGAATGACCTTGCAGGTGCTGGACTGTTAACGCAGAGGTCAGGACTGGCCCAAGACATTGTGCTGCCTGGGTCCAAGAATGAAATGCTCCCCCCCCCAAAAAAACAAACATTCACGCCCTCCAAGAGGCCCCCATATTCTATAGGACTATAAAAAGCAGTCAGAGGGGTGTGAGTGTGTATGGAGTGACAGCAGGAGCAGGACAGAGCAGTAGACACTGGGCAGATGAGCGCACCAGGCTTTCTACTCTCTATAGTGCCACAGTGCCCTGCAGTGCAGCGGGCATGGTACAGAAGAATGCATGGGCTGTAGGCATGGTACAGGAGAATGCAGGGCTGTGGGCATTGTACAGGAGAATGCAGGGCTGCGGGCATGTTACAGGAGAATGCAGGGCTGCGGGCATGGTACAGGAGAATGCGGGTCTGCAGGCATGGTACAGGAGAATGCGAGGCTGCGGGCATGGTGCAGGAGAATGCGGGGCTGTGGGCATGGTACAGGAGAATGCAGGGCTGTGGGCATGGTACAGGAGATTGCGGGGCTGCGGGCATGGTACAGGAGAATGCGGGGCTGTGGGCATGGTGCAGGAGAATGCGGGGCTGTGGGCATGGTGCAGGAGAATGTGGGGCTGCAGGCATGGTGCAAGAGAATGCAGTGCTGCGGGCATGGTAGAGGAGAATGCGGGGCTGCGGGCATACTACAGGAGATGCAGTGCTGCGGGCATGTACCATGCCCGCAGCACTGCATCTTCTGTAGTATGCCTGCAGCCCCGCATAATGGAAGATAGTGTGGCTGTGGAGCAGTCTCACTTACCTGTTCTTAAAGGCGCCTTAGGATTTAAAAATAGTGCCAACACGTCACCGCGCATGCGCCGCCGCCGCTCGGTAAAGCCCGTACATGTTCGGCTATTCCCAGAAATAGCCAAACGTTTACGGGCTTTCCCGAGCGGCGGCGGTGGCGCATGAGCAGTGTGCATGTCAGGCCGGCCGCTGACCTTTTTTTTTTTTAATCGAGTAATAGCCGAAGAAGAGAAGAGGCGGCCGGGGGTTGCCCCTCTCTAAGTGCCGCCTGGGTCCCATGGTCCCACCGGGATCCATGGTAGGGCCGGCCCTGGCAGAGGTAAGTATAACAGAGTTTAGTTGCACTTTATGCACTTTCAAGCCTATTTAGATTAGCAGGAAGCAGATATGTGTAGATTGCAGTATCCCATAACAGTATAAAAGTGGTGCAGCGCTATCCAAATAACAACAAAAGTCCACATCCAGAGAGAGAGTCCCAGTGGAATGCAAAGAACATATCTTCAATAGTTATGTGAGGACCACCACCGGCACTCAATCACACAGCCTCTTACCATATAACATAAACCCTCACTAAAAAGGTCTATTAGAGCGGTGCTATATACATCAGGCGAAGGTGATAATGGAATCCTCCAGTGCTCCTCTAGTGATCCTCTCCTCAGACATACCATATCATGTGGAGATAGATAAAACACTCCTCATGATGTAGAAGTAATAATCCAATTTATTATAAATAAAAGATCCACTCACACATTAGCTGTAAAGCTCAAGAGTGTCTGAGTATATCAATCCTGGGTTTCAAGACAACAAAATGGCTGCTATGTCCCAGCATGTACCAGTGTCATACGTCATCGACTCCTACCAACGCGTTTCGTCACTATATGATGTCGTCAAGGGCGTTGTATCCCATAACAACCAATTACATTTCAGCTTACCAGTGTCATCTAACACACAAAACACAAAAGGGTTCCTCTTTGTCCAACGCTGAGGGATTGATAAGAAAAAAACACGAATTAAAGTTAGTAAACATTAACGTTTATAGTTGCAAGAAAGTCATGGGAGTGGCGATGCCACAAGTTGTGTAAAAAAGAGTTTAATTCCATAATTTGCAAAGTAAGAATATCCATAAAAGTAAATAAATTAAGAATGACAGTCAATAGCAATGAACACCATCAATTGACTTGTGTCTCAATCTCACATAATCCCAAGGCACGCTGACTCCTGCATGTCAGTGCTGGTGCTGAGGGACGGCTGAAGGAGGTGCTGAACCCAATGTCATGTGGGCAATCACACCCAATGGAATAAATGGCCAGTCCCTGGGGAATGCGGTGGGGGTCAGTGATGTACAAAGACCCACTGCAAACCAAGCAGGAGACTCCAGGAAGCCGATGTATGCAGCCAGAGTGGGCGGGCAGCACGCCAGATGTGAAGTCACCATCACTGAGCGATCCGGGGCCGACTAAGCCACAACAAGGCTGGAGTTGGAACACAGATGCCGTGATGTGATGGTGGGATTGTGAGAAAAGCTGTCAGCAGGCTGTAGTAATGACAACGCGTTTCAGGCGTTGCCCTTTATCAAATCATGTGACTATAGACAGCCAAGGGAGCTTAAATAGTGAACTGTCAGGAAGATGGGAATTTTATTCCTAAAGGTACAGAAAGGTTCCCGCAGCACCGAACACCATAACACATGGTTTTAGGTTACTATGGGATTCTTTACACAAGAAGACCTCTACTGCCCCTTCAAAGAGCAGTCCCTGGGTGATCACTTTTCAGAAAACAGTGTCAGGCATTCAGGAAGTAATTCTGCCACCTCCTGAATGTTCATTATATTTCCGTTGAAGGGAAATTTTCTATTTAAATAAAGTGCCACAACTGCACAGACCCACTCATTTAAATGGGTCAGGTTTGGTAGAGGTACTGCCTGCCAAGTAAGACCTCTTGTATAAATATTGCCAAGCCGCAACCATGCCAATGTGCACTAACATGACCAGCTGACATGTTAACTTGTGGCTTGGTGGTTGTGGCTCAACTTCCTATTTTTACTGCATTTTTACTGCTTACTCTTTTCTTCAGCAGGAATCAGAAGTCAAGGAAGGATTAGGGCAACATCGGAAAGACCCATTCAAGCAATTGTAAACTTTTTCTAGCCCATTTATATTGCTTAATATGAAAGATTTTGTTCCCATGTATTATTTTTGTGCAGGAGCAATTGTAATCCTATGTAATTATAAAATGTATTTACCCCGTAACATGTAATTGTAAGCAATTGTAATTGCAATTGTACTTCTGGAGGTTCCAATGTCAAGATGTGTTTGAAATAGTTTTGGGGGGGGGGGGTGGAGGGAGGTTCAGAAAACAGTTTTATTTATAACCTGTTGAAAAAAAGGCAAGAACAATCTGATTACCAGAAAACAAAGATGTGTGACTACTGCCTTTTTTTCTTGTACCATTACAAATTCTAGCCTGTAGAGAATGTGGTAATGCTATTTCAGTAGTCATGGAAATCAATTAATTCCTGGTGTCACCTGCATTATACTTCAGAATTCAGCATCCATCTCCCTCAACCTTCAGAGATTCACTCACTGTTGATGATGTGATTCTCTTTTTTATTAATTCATTAAAATTAAAAAGCCGAAAACAAAGCTCATAAAAGACAATATTCTCCCCATGCTGTTTTATGGATTTGTGAGTAGATTCTCATTTTGGAGAAGACGTAGGTAGGATGCTGCATGATAATTGCTTAGATGCACAGGTGGGATTATTCTACATTTTTTTCTATTACGCTCCCAGCAAATAGAATCTGGATTCTCCCAGCAAATAGAATCTGGATGGTAGTTCATGATTTAGGGCTTATAGTCCAGGAACCAAAAACAGTCATCTGCCATATATATATCTCATGATGAAGCTAAGAAGAATAAGTGATACATTGTAGGGAATATTTACATATACTTTTAGGATAAAGAACATTAAAGCTGAACTGCAGCCTTGCACAGTTATACAGACTTATCTACTGCACTGAAATTGATTATTCTGATTTTACTGCGCAATGATAGCTTCTCACACTGTCCATTAGAAGCTACAGCAGCTCAGATGAAGCCTGTCTCATTTCTTGGCTGTAAGATGTCCAATATGATCTAGCCTTTTCCTGTCCAGTCGTAATGTCCCTGGCCCTCTCCTTACTTTAACTGATTTAGTTCTATTAATCATGGAGGCTCAGAGACATGTTGTAGGCAATATATGCAGCCTGCCTAGTGTAGTGCCACCCCCTTAGGAGCCACTGAGTATTCTGGGTACCCTGCTCACTTCTTAGCCCTGAGCAGAGAGTTGCTGCTGGCACCACCAAAATACCTTGGCCAGATGACTGTCTGGCTATCACACAAAGGGTAAACACGTACACACTGATGAGATAAATGTTTAACTTGTATTAAATGTATAAGTGTCACAGAAATATTGAAACAGGCGAAAGAAAACAATTCGTCTTTCAAAATGCAAAACACCTACAGGGTCAGGAAAAGGCAATTTAACCCAATACAGGACACTTTAAGTCACTCCCACCTCTCCTGCAGGACTGGAGATTTAAATACGAGCTCCTAAATCTAGATATTTTAGCAAATAGGATAAGGAAGAAAGAACAAACAATGACTAGCTAACGTGCAGATTCTCAGTGAAAACAGTCAGAGTTTAACTATCAGGTGTTTAGGCAAGAAATTTTTCAGCAGATACCCCAAGCACATAAAGCACTCTTTTGCCGGCTAGTTGGGGCCCTTACATTGATGCACAATAGAGATGTAGTCTCTTGGAGAAAAGTCCCCAGTCCTATTCCTGTCAAATAATTCCAAAAAATACATTTGACAGGGTAGATTGGGGATTTATGATGGCTAAATTAGAGGCAATAAGAATTGAGCCAAAGATGGTTTAATGAATTAAAACATTATATAATCATCTTTCAGTGGCAGTAAAGATTAATGGGACCTTATCTCCACCATACGAAATGTTCAATGGAACAAGGAACGGGTGCCCCCTTTCACCCCTTATATTTGTACTATCACTGGAACCCTTATTCACAAGTATCCGAAATAGTATAGACTGAAAAGTGAAGATTGGAGATGGGGAACATAAAGTTATGGCATACGAGGGTGATATTTTGTTCTACATCTTTAATCCTAGAGTAAAGTTACCAAATTTAATGAAACTATTAAAATGTTTTGGAGAGCTATCAAACCTAAAAATCAACCTCTTAAAGTCAGAGATCTTGAATATGAGTGTGGGTAAGAAAGAAGAAAGCAAGCCTTACAAAGGGAATTTCCATTTACCTGGAGAAAATCAGAATTAAAATATTTAGGAATAAAACTAACACCATCCTTGAAAAACATTTACCAGGCAAACTACATTTCAATTTTAAATGGGATTATAATGAAAATGAAAAAGATAAGAATAAAACTAACACCATCCTTAAAAAACATTTACCAATTAAACTACATTTTAATATTAAATGAGATTGAAATGGAAATTAACAAGCTAACAACAAGACCACTCTCTTGGGTAGGACGCATAAATATTGGGAATATGGCGAAATTACGAAAATCCTGTACAAATTTCAAATGTTACCGATTTTCTTGCCACAGACATATTTTAGGGCTTTAACCACTTGCCGACTGCCTAACGCCGATCTACGTCGGCAGTCAGCCCCTCACAGCTAGCCTGTGAGGGTCTAGGGAGCGAGCGTGCGCCGCCGGAGGCACGGTCACGCACCCCCCCGCGCATGTGACCGGTGGACCCGATGTCCGCCGGTCACTCTGCGATCGTCGGGGGAGAAGGAGAAAGTCAGGCGGCTTGTGTAAACAAGCTGCCTGTCATTCTCCCCTGTGTATGAAGGATGATCATACGGTTCTACTATGTAGAACCGTTGATCACTGTTCATACATCTGAAGCCACAGCCAATCACAGTAGAAAGCACGCCCCTAGGGACACACATAGCCCCTCTCTTTCAAAAAAGTTAACCCCTTCACTGCCAGTGTATTTTTACAGTAACAGTGCATATGTATAGCACTGATTACTGTAGAAATGTCACTGGTAACCCCAAAAGTGTCAGAAATGTCAGTCAAGGGTCCGATCTGTCCGCCGCAATGTTGCAGTACCGCAAAAAAAAAAAAAAAAAATCGCAGATCGCCGCCATTACGCGTTAAAAAAAAACAACAAAAATGACAAAAATCTTTCCCTTTGTTAGTAAATGCGATAACTTTTGCGCAAACCAAATCAAAATACGCTTTTTACGATTTTTTTTACCAACCATAGGTAGCATAAAACAAATTGGCCGAAAATGTTAAAAAAATTTTGATTTTTACATTTTTTTGGGGGGGAATTTCATATAAAAAAAATGTGAAAAATATTGCTATTTTTGCAAAATTTACGCTCTTTTTTTGTTTATAGCGCATGATCAAAAAAAAATTTGCACAGGTGATCAAATACCACCAAAAGAAATCTCTGTTTGTGGGAAAAAAAAGGACGCCAAATTCGTTTAGATACAGCGTCGCACGACCGCTCAATTGTCCGTTAAAGTCACGCAGTGCCGAATCGCAAAATACCCCCTGGTCAGGAAGGGGGTAAAATCTTCCGGGGCTTAAGTGGTTAAAGGCATTGATTCTAAGGTATATTTGTCAAAAAAAGAAACCAAGAATACAGTTCTCGGTACTAAATAAAGATAAAAGCAAGGGGGTTAGCTGTACCAGATTTTATAAAGATACTACAATGCTGTGTTGCTAATATGAATGGTAGAGTGGACAGGAAAGTCGAGTGAAAATAGACAGGAAAAAAATGAAAACACCTTAAGTAAAACACTGTTGTGTAAAATTATATGAATTCCACAACAGTATCGAATGCTAGATAAGAACACACATTTTAACACGGAATGTATTAACCACTTTACAACCGGAGGATTTTGCTGTCTTCCGTCCAGGCCACTTTTTGCGATTCGGCGCTGTGCGACTTCAACTGACAATTGCGCGGCCGTGCGACGCCGTACCCAAACAAAATTTACGTCCTTTTTTTCCCACAAACAGAGCTTTCTTTTGGTGGTATTTGATCACCTGTGCGATTTTTACTTTTTGCGCTAGAAACAAAAAAAGAGCGTTTATTTTGAAAAAATAACAATATTTTTCACATTTTTTTATATGAAATTCCCCCCAAAAAAGATGTAAAAACCAATTTTTTTAAAAGTTTTTGGCCAATTTGTTTTATGCTACATATGTTTGGTAAAAAAAATCGCAATAAGCGTATTTTGATTGGTTTGCGCAAAAGTTATTGCGTTTACTAACAAAGGGAAAGATTTCTGTCATTTTTGGTGTTTTTTTTTTAACGCGTAATGGCGGCTATCTGCGATTTTTTTTGCGGG
This sequence comes from Pelophylax lessonae, assembly GCF_965119305.1. NCBI lineage: Eukaryota > Metazoa > Chordata > Amphibia > Anura > Ranidae > Pelophylax > Pelophylax lessonae. The sequence continues at coordinate 87,143,672 of NC_138775.1, read as the reverse complement.
ACTGCGACATTGCGGCGGACAGACCGGACCCCTGACTGACATTTTTGACACTTTTGGGGGTACCAGTGACATTACTGCAGTAATCAGTGCTATATATATGCACTGTTACTGTAAAAATGACACTGGCAGGGAAGGGGTTAATTTTATTGGAGAGGGAGGGGTTAATGTATGCCTGGTGCTTACTGACGTGTAGGGGAGGAGGGGACTGTGTGATTCATGGACAGATCGGATGTCCAGCTATGCTGAACAGTCCGATCTGTCACTCCCTGTCACTATGGAGATCCGCCCGCTGTGTTTACACACAGCGGGCGGATCTCCAGACTCGATCCCCGACGATCGGGTAAGAGCAGCGGCGATCGCCGCTGCTCCTCCCCTGGCCCGACTCCCGCTGTGAATGAAAACAGCGGGAGCGAGCCTCCGGCGGCGCGCAAGCGCCGCCCAGAAGGGGAGGAGTCCAGTCACGTTAATACTACGTGACTGGACGATAACGAACCACTCTGCCGCAGTAGTATTACTGTGAGCGGTTGCAGAGTGGTTAAGGGTTTGAGATCTAATTTATAGACAAGGAAAATGGGATTATATTTCCCTGTTATTATCACTTACGGAGACAATTTATTTTTTACCTGGAAAGGAGGCACTATTTGTGGAACGGATAAAGGTTTAGAATGCACAGTTAAAAGATATAATGAAAAAAGGAAAGATATGCACATTTCAGGAACTGACGCACAAGAGGGATTTAATGGTGATGGATAAATGGCAATATTTTCAGTTAGGACATTTTGTGGCAACATTGTGTGGGAGATTAGCTCACAGGGATCACCTTTTCCAGGAAAATAAGGCCAGCATGCAGGTCATTTCTTTAAAGTCTGGTGGGTTGCCAGCTTTATTTAGCAGAGGTTTGCAAATATGAAAAAAAAAACAACAAAACAGTAAAGTAAATCCTTGCCGTCTGGTGCTAAAATATACAGTAGACTTCCTCGCTATACGGTGTGGGGCTGGTCCCCATCACCCACAAAACATGTGGTAAAGCAAACCTTTTCTTTTAAAGTCCAAACAGAGCTCCTCTCTCAGGTTCCCTTCTAAGTCTCAGGCCAGAGCCTTCCTGTGCTCTCTTCCTGTTCATTTAAAGTCCACCTGAGCATGGACTCAGGTAACCCACAATCTCTGGACCGGAACCTAGCCTGTCACAGAGGCTGGAAAAACCCAGGCCAGATTCCGGTTCAGTCTCTCACCACAGAACGTATGCAAGGTGAAATATACTGACTATCCACTACTTCACCTCACATACCGTCACAATTGCCATAGCCAATAAGATCAGAGGAAAATGTATTTCCATTTAAATGTTTGTGTAGTTCACAGGCAAGTTCAAAACATTGTATCTCTCAGACCTATAAGATAATTACGATGATGGTTGAACCCAAAATACCCCCATACATGGAAAAATGGGAAAGGAATGAGGAGCATGAATGAATGAGCAACAGGAATTGGAAAAATTTTCAGAATGGTACACGGCTCTGCAGTAGATATAAAAACGATAGAAATTAACTTTAAATGTCTGGCAAGATGGTATAGAATACCTTATAAAACACATAAATACCAACCAGAAAAATCCCCACTTTGTTGGAAAGGATAGAAAATTAAGGGAATTATGGTCCATTTGTGGTGGGAATGTCCAAAAATACAGGAATATTGGTGGATTGGAGATTACGGGAACATATATTCCTGCCGACCCATGTACTTTGTACATTTCATAGTACAAAGTATACAATAAAACAATATAAGAGTACAGTGGTACCACATTTGATGAATGCAGTAAAAGGGTTGATTAAAAATTTTTGGCAAGAACCAGAGAGCCCAACAATAAAAGACGGGGTTAAAAGAGTGAAATGTATGTATAAAATGGAACATTTGCTTTGTAGTGGAGAGGAAAGTAGAAAAATGTATTAACACTTGGAAAAGCTGGGTAGAGTTTAAAAATTCATGGAAATATACTGAAATGCATAAACATAAGGGGTGAGGAGAAGGAGCAACGAGAAGGGAAGAGGAAAATGGAGAGGAAGGAGAGAGATTAATATAATTAGGGAGGGGGGGAGAGAGTGGGGTGGGGGGTAGGGGAAGGAAAGTGGGAAGATTGTTGTAAAAATGTCTGTGATACTTACCGTAGTTTTTTATCTATTCGGTATATTAGAAAATTAATAAAAAATGTGAGATTAAGGTGAATAGTCACTCTAAGGATATCAGATTAAGGTGGAAAGTCACTTTAATGATGTCAGACGGTAACAGAGATTGGTTTCTTTGCACCAGATTTTGCACTCTCCAGTTTTAACAAACCAAAGAGGTAACCTTGAAATTGCAATGTGCATTTGATTCAGGAGATAAAGTAGAGTGAAATCTTCCCAATGGGACAAGGGTGGAAAAGAAGAACAATGACTGAAGTGTTAAACTTTTGCTCTTTGCACAAATACGGGGATTATTGGATGATATAATAAATTTTTTACAATTTTTTTAATATCTTTTATATACTCTCTGATGATGATATAATTTTTATGATCTGTTATAATTTATAGCATTGTAATAATTGCATTTATTAGGTACTATAATTAGGCTACATTAATTGTACCCATTTGCACCTTACACTTTATTTTTTGTATGGTCACACTTGAGCACATTCAACATTTTATTCACATGTTATGCCACTATATATTTTTGCACGCATGATCTTTTTCTTTGCACACATGACGCTTTATCTCTAGGCAGCGCCAACATACCTTTCCTTTTTTTCATATGGTGACAGAGATTGCTTTGTGCCTTTAAATAGAAACCAGCTAATTTCTTCCTTGGATAGCTCAAGTCTGCTGTGGGGTGTGTGTGTTTCTGCCTACCAGGGAAGCAGAGAGGTGAATTCTGGTATTCTGGTATTCTGGAATTCTGTAGCGCTACCCTCGCAGGATGAATTGGGATCCCCCACCCTGCACAGCCAGGCACGACCAATTTCCACGGCACTTTTCAGTCAAGAAACAGTCCTTGCAGCTTTTTTTTTTTTTTTTTTTATTTAGGGGTTAATAAACTTGGATGGGGCTTAGGGGTATTATGGGATGCCCATTTGGTTTTAGCAAAACTCTTCATGGACAACTTTCCTCTGTAAAGTCTATTTACACACTCCTCAGTTTCCTCCAGCACATCACTTGCTTGCATTACAAAATCACAGACCCAGCTGGCACACTGTTAGGTGATCTGATAAAAAGACCGCAAATCCCTTGTTTAAGTAGCAAAGTCCCAGTGTCCAACTGTCCTCCTGTGGCTACTGATCCAAGCACCACCTCTTCAGGCACTGCCAGCCCACCTGACTGCAGGTGCTCTTTTCATTAGCCCTCCTGGCTAATCTCCAACAGTCCTCCCAGACTAACTCTACAACCATCTCAGACTGGCACTCTTTAGTCCTCTCAGGCTGCCTCTCAGTCCCCACTGACTGTCTCATTCACCATCTACCAGGCTCTCTCCTCTCTGGAGATCTCCTGGACGTGCACGCTTGCTCCTGATGTCCTCACACCTGCTCCCGTGCCATGAGACAGGACTCCTCCTTGGATTATCAGAGGATCCCTCTTGCACCCTGAGCTCCCAGATTCAAGGTCACCCCCCCCCCCCCCCCCTCAGACTAGCCTCCTCTGCACTCCAGCATCCACTCAAACTTCACTGCCCCTGCTGGCTTGCACTTGAGTGTTTAGGAGGTCCCTCCCCCTGCCAGTCCATTTGGTTGGAGCCCTCTTCAATACTCCAGGCAGCTCCTCCTAACCTCCCTCCCATTCTTCTGGAATTTTCTGTAAAGTTCCAGCAAGTAGGGGGAGGTAACAGAGATGAGCCTGATGAGTCATTCCAGCCTTCTTGAGTCACTTAAACCCTGACCCAAAATAAACTCAGGCTTGGCTGCCAGCAAAGCCAAATTTACCTACACTAAACAAGTATGTAGATTCCCATTCTAGCACACTAGAGGGTGCTACACTAGCAACTGGATGCAACCGCAGGCTTGCCTGCAATGGCAGCATTGTGTGGGTTTAGAACCCTCCCAGTTACACAGCGCAGCAGGGTAAACCAATGACCTTCCATGTGGAGAGGAGTCCCCCTTTGTTCTCCTCTGGGATGGTTGTAAAGGTGACGATGACCCGTTTCGTCTGCCTACAGTTTACGCTGCCTGCCTTCTCAGGATGATCAGCTTCTCTGGCGGCTTTTGAGACTCCCAAATTTGGCCCCATTTCCACCTGGAGTATCATGAATTCACTATGCTCTCTCTCACATGTCTGACCCCCAACCCAATCTATCTTATTTACCTCCATGTTACCAGGCTTTTCCCCCTGAAAGAGCTGCTGAATGAAACAACCCTCAGAATATAATCTGGAGTAGGAACTATCAATGTTCCTCTTAAACTACTCTGACACACCCCTGACAACACCAAATAAAGTGAAGCTGTGGTTCTTTTAACATAAAACAGCTTGAACAAGTATAAAGCAAAACAGTCAAAGAACAAAAGAATGCAATAACCCCCTAACACTATATAGAGACCTTCTACATTTGGGCATGGTTGGGGCCCTTATGGTGGTGCACGCTTGGTGGAGCTTAATGGTCCTCGTCTACTTAGAATCAGTGAGACATATGTAGCACTGGGGATATTACTCCTGGGGAACCATTAGCTATTAATTATCTGTGTGCAGGAGGCCAAAGAACTTTATAACAAGCCATATCAGACCTGCCAAGAAAGTACCTTAGCTCTGAGGACAGAGGTGTGCCCCTAAAACGCATCAGCTATTTACCCAGAAATGTGAATGTGACACGTGTGTCCCCACTGTCCAGCATTGTGTGTAGTTTTATGGCTTGTTCCTTTCACATCTTTTGTGAGTACCTATTCTTTATTGTTCATATCATTGAATAAATGTTTTTATGGTAATGTCCTAGGTGCGTGCACCTTCCCTTTTTATTTTGTTTTTGTAGACCTGCCGAAGTAATTCATCCTCAAAGATCACAGCAAATCCTCTAAAGTCAGGTTTCAGTCAGTTTCTATTAGTTTAGAAACACCTGCTGTGTGTTTTCATTAACCTTCCTAGCAGGATTTCCGAGTGTGGCTCGGGGTTAATATTCAGTGCCAAAAGCGGTAACCCCGAGCCACACTCGGAATTACCCCAGAATGATACTCACCTTCCCCTGCGATCCCCCGCTGTCCTCCCCAGCCTTCCTCCAGCCGTCCTCCCGCTGTCCTCTCGCTGTGTGTTGGGCCGATGCCGGCACCTTCTTCTGGTTCCTTTCCCTGCGAGCGTGGCATCGCAGGGGGGTGGAACCGGCGGGAAAAAAAAATGACATGATACAGTGTAATCTGTTAGGATTGCAATTTTGTATCATGCCATTTCACCTAGAGGCTTTTCCAGTGCCCTGCCTGTACTTTTTGCGGTACTTTGTGCCTGGAAAATTGATAACGTCCATGGCATCCAAAAAACGTTCTTTTAGCTCAAAAATGCTTTTGGACGAACTGGAAAACAGCGACGGTGAATGGTAAATATTTGAAGAACTGAGCGATAGCGATTCGTGGGAAAATTCATAATCAGGTACTAAAAGTGACAACAGCGACGATTCTGCGACTGAGCTCAGCGATGTGCGGACTTGGTGCTCTATCTGCGGTACAGATCAGGCAGTGCCCCCAAGATTCCTATTTACTGGAGCACCTGGTATGAAAGTTGATGTTGACCATGACAACCCCATGGCATACCTACAATTATTTCTGACCGATGAGGTTATTGAAAAGATAGTTACCGAGACCAACCGGTACAAAGGGCAACAATTGCCTACGCATTGGAAGTTTGCAGGATGCAGAAAGTGGGAGCCACTGACCAAAGATGACATTTGGAAATTTCTGGGCCTGATAATTCTTCAGGGACTGGTGGGGAAACCCCTGCAGAAGTGGTATTGGACAACCAATACATTACTTGCCAATCCATTCTTTGGCAAGGTCATGTCAGATTACAGATTCTCCCTCATAATTAAATATCTCCACTTTGGAAACAATGAAGAATTTGATCAAATGTATTATTATTGTATTATAATTATGATATGATTTCGTGTTTGTCATACCCAGGATGTCTATTAGACTCTTGTTTGGACAGATTTAAGTGAGTTATTCCTAAGAATTATAGGCATAAAATATAAAACAACATATTTCCATGCAAAACAAAGTACTGCTTTTAGCACAAAGATTCTGGCATAATCAGACAGTCAAGGAGGTTAAACGGCTGCAAGGCTTCCAAGATTCTGCTCCCATAGAAAGTAAAGGAGAAAAGAAAATTTGAAGATTGATTTCTCCACAATGTCTATAGCTACAGTGGTGAATGAATAAAAAATATAATAATACTATAATTTATCACACAGCATATTTTAATAATAAGAGCTTGATTAAATGAGTGGCACTGTCTACTGTTCTTGGTAGATCACTTTTTGCTGCCTGCATGCCCACTTTAACTTAAGTAGAATTTCTGTGTATCCTTAATGAAGCCAGAGGGTTAGCATTGCAGCCTAACAACTATAATTTTCACAATGCAAAGTAGTGGCAAAAAATATCACTAAAAGTGTCCTTGCAGAGCAAACGAAATACAGCAAACTAACATTTAAATAGCCATACACATAGCAATTTGTGATCAATCTAGATACGAGCAATAGAAAGAAAGCGATAGGTCTCCAAATGAAATATCAAAGGATGCAACACACCCTTTTTTTGTTTAGTGTTTTTAGTGCAAAGGACAAAAAATGTCAATTGAGGGCCATACTGTAAATGTAATGATCTGATCTAATGATTCTTAACAGAAACTGACAATTTGATCAAACCTATGAATTATCGAAAATACACATACCATCTCATCCATTAATTTTGAGTAAAACTTATCTATTTTATCAAAATTATTGTGATCAGTTAGGATAGAAAATCTATTTGTAGGAAAGTAGATAGAGAAATATAATTGGTAATTGTACAGTGCATCAAACGATCATTTTTATCTTCCTATTTTTCTCCCAGACAAAAAGATTGACAGTCCAAATGTATAAAAAATTGTTCTATGTATGGCCACCATAAACAATCATTTGAAAAAAAAATATTTTAATTGATCTGTACTATGGTTGTTTTCCAAAACACATGCAAATATTTGTTGAGGGCCATTAGAGCCAATCAACTAAATTCTGCCATGGTTGAGGCTGTAGAGTACAAAATGATAAAAACTGAACTTTACCTGAAAAGGGAAATTCCACTTATGTATGAACCATTCAGAAAGCACAGCACACATCATGCATGCACAGTGGGGAGCCGACTGTGAACCCGCTAGAAGTTACAGCTGGCTTTCCACAGTCAATATGGCAGCACCGGGGACCCGAAGAACCCGCTCAGGTGAAGGCAGCATTGGATCCCTGGGCTGATAAGTGTGTTTTTATTAAAAGTAAGCAAGTACAGTATTTTTAACTGCTGACTTTCACATTTTTTTCAAAAGAGTAGTATAGGATTTGTTTTTTTTTTCCAAGAATCATACTTACCTAGGCAAAAAACTGATAAAATCTAGGTGCTGTAACTTAAGGTGAAATACTAGAGACAGATATCTGGTACCATAACAAGTGGTGAAGATAAGCTCTTGTCTATTCCTGAGATTTACCTCGCATACTCTCAATACCAGTCCACCTTCCTAATGAATCTCAAGAAAAAACCTGTTACCAGGATTATCAAAGAGAAAAAGCTACCATTGAACTGAAATTGGGGGCCAGGAGGCCCAGAAAAAGAAGAGTAATAGAAGGAAAGAAAAAAAAAAGGAGAGAGGAGACCAGGGGGGATGTGGCAGTAGTGGTGGAGGAAAGGACTACGCGCTCCAGTCCTCATATTCCAGGTGTTTCACCCAGGGGTCCCAAATTTTTTCAAACAATTTCATTTTGTCATTTAAGATTGCTTATCATCAACGTTCATTTATCATAATCCAATGGTATAAAGGCTGTCCTCCAGTATCTAGCAATTGTAATTTTTGCTGTTACACAGATAAAAGTAATGAGTTTCCCCTGAAGTCTTGGGGCTTCTTCCACCACACAACCCAGCAGAGCATGTCTCAGAGACTTAGAGTGATGGGGAGCATCGGTGCACAGCCATTTTTAGATCTCTCCAGAAATGTTTACTCGGGTTCAAGTCTGGACTCTGGCTGGGCCACTTAAGGACATTCAAAGAGTTGTCCCGTAGCCACTCCTTTGTTATCTTGGCTGTGTGCTTGTTGTCCTTTTGGAAGATAAACCTTCGCCCCAGTCTGAGGTCCAGAGCGCTCTGGAGCAAGTTTTCATCAAGTATGTCTCTGTACATTGCTGCATTCACCTTCCCCTCGATCCTGACTAGTCTCCCAGTTCCTGCCGCTGAAAAACATCCCCACAGCATGACGCTGCCACCACCATGCTTCACTGTAGAAATGGTAGGTGATGAGCGGTGCCTGTATTCCTCAGGCAGGACGCTTGCCATTCAGGCCAAAGAGATCAATCTTTGTTTCATCAGACCAGAGAATTTTGTTTCTCATAGTCTGAGAGTCCTTCAGGTGCCTTTTGGCAAACTCCAGACGGGCTGTCATGTGCCTTTTACTGAGGAGTGGCTTCCGTCTGGCCACTCTACTGTACAGACCTGATTGGTGGAGTGCTGCAGAGATGGTTGCGCTTCTGAAAGGTTCTCCTCTCTCCAGAGAGAAATGCTGGAGCTCTGTCAGAATGACCATCTGGTTCTTGGTCACCTTCCTGATTAAGGACCTTCTCCCCCTATCGCTCAGTTTGGCCGGGCGGCCTGCTCAGGAAGAGGCCTGGTGGTCCCAAACTTCTTCCTTTCATGGATGATTGAGGCCACTGTGCTCATTGGGACCTTCAATGCTGCAGACATTTTTCTGTACCCTTCCCTAGATCTGTGCTTCAATACAATCCTGTCTTCAAGGTCTACACACAATATCTTGGACTTCATTGCTTGGTTTGTGCTCTGACATGCACTATTAACTGTGGGACCTCAACTGAATTTACCACAGGTGGACTCCAATCAAGTTGTAAAAACATCTCAAGGACGATCGTTGGAAACAGGATGCACCTAAGCTCATTTTTTCAGTGTCATTGCAAAGGCTGTAAATACTTATGTACATTCGATTTTCTCGTTTTTTATTTTTTGAAGGTTTGCAAACATTTCAAACTTCTTTCACATTGTCATTATGGGGTATTGTTTGTAGAATTTGGAGGAAAACAATGAATTTAATCAATCTTGGAATAAGGCTGTAACATAACAAAACATGGAAAAAGTGAAGCGCTGTGAATACTTTCCACATGCACTGTAGATGAAGCACTTTGTAAGAGGCCATATTTGTGTTTTTATTTAAAGGGGAACTTTAGTCAGAAAATTAAGTCCTGCTAGATCATTTCAAACTGGCCCCTTTTGCAGGTATAGCTATGTAAAACATTAATTCATGTAATCCAGTAACACACTGTCTCACCCTGCTCTGCACATGCTTAGTTGCCCTCCATTTGTAAGCATTTTTAGGCACTGCTGAGTTTGTCGAGGCCAATATGCTGACAGCCCTTAAAGTGGAGATCTGGCCTCAAATACCTTTTTTAACTTAAAATACCCCTATCATACTAATCCATCGCCCTTTACAGAATCGCTATTCTCATACTTACAAGGTGTACAGTGTTGGATTATAGTCAAAATCTTACTTTTAAAAACGCTGTCTGGGCTCGGCCATCTTGGATGTGGGCATCTGAAGCAGTAGTGTAATCTGCTGTGTCCTTCTTCCTGACTCCAGGGAGTGTTCTGGGACTTCTTCCTGATTCCAGGCTCCTGGGAGTGATAACAAACAGCTCCCAGGATGTAATGCAAAGGCAGAAGTGATGTCGGTGGCCGTGGCCACAGAGGGGGGAGAAGGAGGAAGTACAATCAAAAATGCCCTGAAAATAAGGTAAGGGACCCCTGAAAAAAATTGAAAATGCCCAATTGTTGATCAGCATAGCGAGCACTCCAGGAATCACTAAAGTTGCAAAATAGGCTGGAACTCCGCTTTAAGTGGAATTAAACCCACCTATTCATTACAGTCAAGGAAGCTGCTTCTGTTTAATCTGAATCTGCCATGGTGCTGCACATGTGATCAGTTATGACACCTGCCATTTGATAGTTTGACAGTTTGGTTGAAGTAAGAAGCAAATGTTTGCTTGTTTGATATTGGTGACACGCAGTGTCGGATGGAATACAGGCTTATATGATCCCTGTAATTCAGAATCCACTCTGTGGGGTAAGCGGCCAACTTGTTTTTAAGGAGCACCTTTGAACACTCTGCACTTTGGAAAGTGATTGCCCACCAAGCACCTTGTTTCATCGTATTATCTGCTATGGACAATTTTTACACTTTACCATTTTTAGGACAAGGACTCATGTTGTGTGAATTAATTTTATATGGTTTTTAACTCCTTATCATTTGCACTATATTTGCATAATTTTTCATTCATGTGATATGTGTATATAATGTGATTATTTTTTAAACATGTTTATTTAATCACATAGAGGGATAGCGCACTATTGTTTGTATAAGATTTGTTATTTGTCTTGTGTCGGCTGTTTTTTAGTCTGCAGCAGTCCCACTAGGGTGTATTCAATTAGACCCCACCCTGAGGTTACCAAGCGCAGGAAATTTTTTAATTTAGTTCTGCCTTATGATTTACTGCTGTTCAGGGGCTCTGGGCTTCAACTAAATGGAAGCCTCCATCGAGAAGAAAGAGAAGCAATGCTGGATGCAATTTACAGCACACACTAATTTTTTTAAGCATTATTACTAATGTGGAATGTATGTTCCTTGCTAAAGAACATTATTTTTTATCATTTGTTATGGGTAAAGTTCCGCTTTAAATTTTCAATCAGAGCCTGTAGCTCCTCTTTAATTGCCTGTCTAAATGTAGCCTAAAGCTGGCCATATACCAGTAGAATATTATTTGAAAATGTTTGTTTTCGGAGAGTCCGCTTAATTACCTAATGTGTAATGTGGTCAAATCACTGGTCATTTTCGATCATAGTTACAAAAAAATTGGAAGGAGGAGCATTGAAAATTTTTCTTGAACAAACTAAATTCCAAGACTAGGCTTAAGCTGGATACACACTACAGTATACAACTTTTGTTGGTAGATTTCCTTTAGATTTACCTTCAACTATGTAGTATGAGGGCCTGCCTGATTGCATATAAATTGAAAGTGTTTAGGGTTGACCTCATATTATATGGTTTTGGTAAATCTAAAGGAAAAAAATCTAAAGAAAATTGTAAAGTGTGTATCCAGCTTTAGGCCCCTTTCACACATACGGTCCGTTCAGTTCATCAGTTCAGTCACTTCAAAATGTATCAGTTTTTCATCCATTTTTTATCTGTTTTTCGTCCGTTTTTCGTCCATTTTTCGTCCGTTTTTCGTCCATTTTTCGTCCGCTTTTCATCCATTTTTTCGTCTGTTTTTCATCCATTTTTCATCCGTTTTTCATCTATTTTTCATCTATTTTTCATCCGTTTACATCCGTTTTTCGTCCGATCCGTTTTTTTGACGGATGAAAAATAGGGCATTCATCCGTTCAAAGAAACGGACATTGACGGAAGCGGATGAAAACAGATGTTAACGAATGATCATCCGTTGTCATCCGTTTTTAGATAGAGATGCACTGATGTCCGTTTTTTATCCGTCAACGGATGGATGAAAAACGGACAAACGGACCGTATGTGTGAAAAGGGCCTAACACTAGTCTGCATGGTAAACCGCATTTATTATGCAGGCTAGCATTGTGTTGACTCCTGAAGGGAATTGTTAATGCAAATTTCAGTGCATCGCACAGCTTGTCAATTTTAGTTTTTTGCAGCTTTATTGAAAGTTACACATAGTAACACTTTATTTATGTCACTGCACAGCAGCGCGGTGTATTGCGCGGCCCTGCAGTGACATGAGGTGCCATCCAGTTTAGCGTGGAAAAATGCACACATACTCCTCTTTTCCACATTGGAAAGTACTGCACATCACACCAGCATAGTATTGTGAGCAGGACGCAATGAAAACAATGGCTTTTTATGTGTCCTAGCTCTGTCCAGTGTTTATCCAGTACATAAAAGCCCAGGTTACCGCATGTACTGTGACTGCTGTTTAATACGGGGAAAAAAAAAACTTACATAATGTAATAAAACCTGTTTAACATATCTGGGATTCCATCCAAATTTTACGGGCTTTCACATGAAATTAGTTGACTCAACGCTGGCTACAAAGAATGTTTTGACAAACGATTTTTCTTTGAACGTTCGAATATAAATCGAACTATGTATGGCCAGCTTAAGAGATGTGAGATAGATGCAGTGCCTGATCAATGAAAATAAGGTCCAATAAGGAGAAAAATGGATTTATGAATTTAGCCCCACAGTCCGTTTGCTCCTAAATTGAACATATTGCATTTCACCTGAATGTATAAATGGCATTACCCTGCTCTATCTCCCTATCCTTTCCAGAAGTTTCTTTACCTGATATAAACATTGCTAACCTGCTGCTTCTCACGCTCGCTGCTGCAGTCCTTCAGCGCTTTTTAACCCTTTCCTCCACTGCGCCTTTTTAGGCTCCTTCACCTGACTTACACTTGTGCTCTCCTGTGGCCCCTCTGACTTCCTTAACTGTCCCTTGCAATATTTGAGAAGCCATGCCTCCAGTACTCTGATGAATGGGGTTTTTTTTGTTTTCCTCCCACCCCACCCCTGTCTGTTTGTAGAGGCTGCTGATGGGGGTCTCCCTCACTCCACATAGTCGCAGTGTTGCAGCAGTTGCTATGACTCCTGTCTGTGCATGGAGACATTTGGATTCTGGTCACGATCTTCTCCGCTGCTTTGTGTGAAGTCTGATTTAGGAAGAAGGAAAGTGGGAGGATCAGGGTGGGATGAGGTTGCACCTCACTTTTGGGGAGACCCAGGCTGCCAATATCAGATCCATGAGATGAGCCAGGCATAGAAAATCTGGGAAGGTAAGTAAATGATACTGCACAGTGCAGGGACTGCTGAAGCCTTCACTTCTCATTTCATGGGATGAGAGAAAATTGCATGGTGTCAAAGAGTTTAGTGTGTGAATGGCTATCATCCTGTAATTATCACTAATGGGATTAATGTAGAATAATAAATAAAGGAAGGCAAATAGATTCAGGGAATTAATTGGTTGATTGAACAGCTCTTTAAATGTGTACAGTTAGTATCTAACTTATTGCAGAGCTTGTTGACCTACAAGTGGTCCAATTCTCTGGGGACCAGATGGTTCAATTGCAGAGATGGTTCCAGGTTCTACAATAAACTCCTTTTTTTGGACTTTAGATTTAGTTCTAGGTATCTGTTCTTATTTTTATGTCTATACTGTAAGTTTATATTTTCTTACATGTGAAATCTGGAAAATGACTGGTCTAGTGTAATAGTAGTCGTTAAAATTGTGTTTACAGTACGCCTTGTAATATTGTACGTGATGAGCCTGAATATAGCACCAGATAACCTGGGCTGAAGATATATATAGTAGATAGCTCTCATTTAACATAGCATGCTTTTTTAATCACATCTTACAAGTTTAGCACTACTGAAAAGTTTTAGTAGCATTTACATAATGAATCATTTGACTCCTTTCTTTACTTTGCATGGTTTGTGTGACAGAGCGAAGGGGATTTGTAAAAGACAACGCTTGCACAGGGTCTGTAACAAGGATGACACGGAGTGCTAAAAAGGCTCATCCGATATCACATTAGTTGAGCTGATGTGTTACATTGTAAGGTGGGGGCTTAAAGGGTCAGTCCATTCAAAAGTATATTTTGATGTAGGTGTAGTTTAGAGGGCTGAATCCCCTGCTGGCTTTCTTGATCTTTTGGGGGGCTCCAGCACATATAGCACTCCTCTATAGTTCCTGGCTTTTGCCACCAACCTTGAAAGTTGCTTACTCACTCCTCTTGCTGTATTCCCAAAACATAAAAAAAAAATGATAAATGTAACAGGAGTGGTGAGACCCCCTTCAACAATGAAATCAGCAGGTTCAGAAAGCACGGCGCAATGATTTACCATCAAAACCCTAAGTTGCCATAAATGTAACAATCTGATTGAACGTTTTTTTTTTTTTTTTTACCGAATCAGACAATATGATCGAATCTATGAATTATTGAAAACGCATATACTGTGTCATTGATCATTCTGAAGTAAAACCAATCTTTTTCATCTAAATTATTCTAATCAATCTGGATGGAAAATCTGTTTGTAGGAAAGTACTGTTGCTAGACCAATATGATTGTTAACTGTATGGCACTTAGAACGATCTTGTCAATCTTCTGTTCATATTTTTCTTGAGGACAGTAAATCAGTTGGCAACATGAACGTATGTAAACTTATTCTGTGTATGTCCACCACAAGAGATATAAGGTAGTTTACTGCAATGTTTCCTGCAGTGGCACCATTGGGTCCTGTTTAGGATGCCCTGGGTTGCCGTGAGCATGGGACCAAGCTTGCGCTGAATCAGTGTCATGAGTTGCATTAGCGTTGATGGACTGACCCCCAGCACCAAAATAACCAATGACACTCTAGGGTCTGGACACACATAGGGATGTAACGATATCAAAATCTCACGGTACGATACAATTTCGATATTGACCTCACGGTACGATATTTATTGCGATATTGTGGAAAAGCTCATGGTATTGTTAAATAGCTCATGATAGTGTTTGTGATGATAATAGCAAAAAAATACCGACATTTATTCTGCTTTTGCCAGTCAACAGGCAATTTATTGTTGTATTTATGGATCCATGACAACATAAAACACTGATTTGTTCCGCGGGACTGTGTTTACTCCTCTTGCTTTTTGACGGACACCTGTCCTTTTAATATTGTAACCCAACCACGACGATATCGCGATACGACCACGACGATATCGAGACGACCACGACGATACGATATCGCGATATCTTCGATATTGTTACATCCCTAGACACACAGGGTAATTTCTTGCTATGGAGAAGGCAGCTGGCTTAATAACCATTGCAACACATGACTCTCCACCTTCTATCCACCTCTTATCCATCCACTTAGGCGAAAGTGCATTTTGTCTACCCCTTCCCTGTCCATCCTGCACCCCCTCCCCACACCATCCTCCTGCCACACCCACAATTGTGACAGGAGGTCATTGTGGCAGGAGAGGGGTATCTTGTGTGGCAGGAGGGGGGCAGTGGGACAGGAGCAGGCAGTGTAACAGGTGGGGGGCAGTGGGACAGGAGGTGGGCAGTGGGACAGTTAGGGGCAGTCTGACAAGTGGAGAGCAGTGTCACTCTGATCACACACCTTGGGAATGACCAATCCTCCCAGGTGGGGGCAGTGTGACAGGTGGGGGGCAGTATGACAGGTGGGGGGCAGCAGGACAGGAGGGGGACAGTGTCACAGGAGGGGCAGGGGGCAAGGGGGGGCAGTGTCACTCTGATCACATATACCTTGGGAATGACCAGTTCTCCCAGGTGGGGGGCAGCATGACAGGTGGGGGGCAACATGACAGGGGGTAGGCAGCATAACAGGAGGGGGGCAGTGTGAAAAGAGGGGGGGAGGGTGACAAGAGGAGGGCAGCATGACAGGAGGGGGCAGTGTGACAAGAGGGGGCAGGGTGACAAGAGGAGGGCAGCATGACAGGAGGAAGGCAGTGTCATCGTAGGGGCAGCAGGACAAGAGGTGGGCAGCTGGACTTTAGGGGGGCAGCGGAATAGTACAGCAGTGTCACAGAAGGGTGGAGGTGTCACAGAAGGGGTGCAGTGCACTGCGAATCACATGCAATGTCTGACAATGCTCAAGTGTGAACCGTGTTAAAATCTTGGCGAAAAAAGGATTTTAACAACCCCCTCCTGCCTGATGCCCTAAGGTGGCTGCCTATGGTGGCGCTGGCCCTAACCTCCTGCCCCCTGCTGTGCTGCTGGAGCCAAAAGTAGGACTCTGATGTGAACAAGAGGCTGTATGATTGGTGGCTTAAGTGACTGGGGAGCTCTGTGACTATGTAATTCGAAAGGCTCTGCGATTGGGGTGACTATGTGATGGGGTGCTCTAATGCAATGGGGGGCTCCATATGGAGAGGGGGCTCTAATGTATAGGGGTACTCTGATGTAAAGGTGGGGACCTCTGACATGATGGGGGACCTCTGATGTGATGGGGGGCGGACTGACCATTCTGTGACAGTGAGGGGAGCAAAGCAGGAGGCGGTGGCGGCAGCAGCCTCCAACCCTAGAAGTAGCTCACTTATGGTGGCACAGCAGGTCGGAGTCCCGGGCTTTGATTGTGCCCACACACTGATGATGGAGCTGGTGAGTAGAGTTGGACCAACAATTCAAGCCGAGCAAAAGTTTAGCCCAAACATCGAACACCCAAATTTTGGGGGCGCCCGACGGGATGTTCACCAATGCAGGACAGGGCTCAGTGCTGAAGCTTGCTTTTCCGACACGTCTTTATACAGCTGGTGGAGATGATGCGAGATCTGTCAGCTCCACCCCCTCCTCCTCCTCCATGCCCTCCTCTGCTTAATTGTCCTATGAACCCCCAGTACCCCTTAAGTATTCAAGGAGCTATTCAATGAATCAGGATAAAGGATGCCATGCAGTGCTTTAACTGTTCTGTCTAGGGGACAGAAGCCACACTGGAGCAGGGAGTTTTTCTGCTTTGCAGGGGCAGGCCCAGAGGTGGTTCATACCATGGCAGCTTGAGCCAGGAATGGTGGTGTTTATAATTGCACCAACCTTCTGTCTGCCCTTAGACAGGAAATGTTGACACATGTACCATGCCTGGCACATTTCATCTATTTGGTGGTGCAGCATTTCTTAAACAGGTATCCAGGGTTGCAAGATCTTCTAAGGCAGGCCACAAAAGTCTGTAGACATTTCAGGCGGTCATACACAGCCAGTGTTTGTTCCACCTGCCCATAAACCCCCTGATTTGTGACATGCCCACTAGGTGGAACTCGACTTTGGCAATGCTGCAGTGGCTGCACATGCAGCAGTGGGCCATCAACGAGTACCTGTGTGAGTATGGCACAAGGACAGGCTCAGGGGAGCTTGGCTTTTTTCCCCAAGCCAATGGCTGTTGATAAAGGATGCATGCACCGTATTGTCACCATTTGAGGAGGCGACAAGAATGGTGAGCCCTGAAAATGCATGCATCAGTGTCACAATCCCTCTTGTGTTCTGGAGCATACTCTGCATGGCAATATGGACAGGGCACTCGAGGCAGAGCAGCGGGAGGAAGAGGGGGACTTACTTTCCTCTCAAGGCCTGTTTTATGCAGACACCATTCTTTCAAAGCCACAGAGCACTCAAGATGAGAGGAAGCAGGAGGAGGATTCTGTCAGATTTGGAGGCACTGAAGCAGAGGAAGACATACGCCAAACCTAAAGAGATGGTATTTAGTCCCCAGAAACCTTGGGAGTAGTATGTGGCTGGGAGGAGGCAGTTCTAGATACTCTAATCCTCAGTGGCCCAGAGGACTCTGCTTCTCATGCCTCTTCAAACTTGCGGTGCATGGGCTCCTTTATGCTTTAAAGCCTGTGAAAGGAATCGAGAATTTGTGACATTAAAAAATGGATCATTATTTGTTTGCAACCCTCCTTGACCACTGTTACAAGGGGAAAGTCTCGGAACTCATTCTGCCCTCACAGAGGGAAAACAGGATGAAGACATCTGAAAGAGGAGTTTATGTAACACCTTTCCAGACTCTGGTAGGTCACAGTCTCGTGATAAAATGTAGTTTTGAGGCTTCTGTTGGTCAAAGGAGGAGCAATGGAGTGCGCCTAAGTGTTGAATTTCAAGATTTTTATTAGTCCTCAGCGCCCAGGGCTATCAGCTTTAACATCCAATCGTCAGCGCCTGCCTCATATGGTGGAAGATTATCTAGGGGCAAAAACAGACATGGAGAGCTTTCCAGTAGACGATCCACTGGGTTACTGGGTCATAGGAATACTCATTATGCAATTGAGTTGCTGGGCTGCCCTGCATCCAGGGTGCTTTCAAAATAGGCATTCAGTGCTGCCTGAGGTTTTTGTTACAGATAAGAGCCGGTTCACATTGATGCGGCTGCGGCGTTCGCATGTAATGTCGGAGCACACTGCTCCTTCATTACATGCGATCGGCTGTGCGGTGCGAGTTTAGCCATACACTTTGTATGGCTAAATTCGCACCGCACCCGCAGCAAACACGCACAGGACCCTTTTTTGCAGCGGCATCAGGATCGGATCGCACATCGGTTCACACTTGTGCGATCCGATCCTGTGCGAACTGCAAGATCGCACTGCGATATGCGATCAAACTGGGGGTGTCGTTAAGATTACATTGACACCCCCAGCGTATCACATATGGCAGTGTGAACTGCCGGGGGTGCGTTTGCGATGCGGGAACAGGCTGAATTCGCAGCCTTCCCGCATCGCATAAGTGTGAACCGGGGCTTAAAGAGCATGTCTGCCTGTTGACTGGCTGATATTTCTCAAAATGAATCAGTGCTGGATTTTTTATTTTATTTATTTATGTATTTATTTTAGCAGATTAGCAGAAGCTATCAAGCCTCGGATGCATTGCTGATGTCACTGATTACGTTTTTTTGGGATCTCGAATCTCTGCAAAACTGTCCAGGCTGTCTAGCTGTGTGTTGATTTTATCTTAAAATCATTTTTTGGTATAGGTTATATGGGCACAATTAACACCCTGGTTGACAAGTTCATAAGATTTAAATTTTTTACAGCAACGCCAATGCCTTGCTGTAGGAGTACCTTTATAGGGTTACGGTGCCTCTGCAACCTCAACCACTCAACCTCACTTGAGTGCCTCAACACTCAAGTCCCAATTTTTCTGCACCTGTGTGACAGTCAGGTCCATATCATTTGAGTGTTTTTGCAGCAGGGTCAAGTCCTGCGACCTCCAAGAGTAACTGTGAGGAGTTACAGTGTGCAGGCGCCACCAACACCCAAGGCCCAATTTTTTCACACCTGTGTGACATAATCTTTAAGTGCAGAGTACAATCCTGTTTGCAAAAGGATAACTGTGAAGGGTTATGGTGTGCAGGCTACGGCCACACCCAAGGCCAAATTTTTCTGCACCAGGCTTCATCTAAAAACAATCTGGGCCTGAGTGTACTAGAATTTGGCTTTTTCACATACAGTTTACTCACTGTGGTGCAGAACTTTGTTATTTCCATCCAAAGTCTGCCAAAGAGACACCAGAATTTATCCAAAAAATCTCTAATCTTGTTACGAGTGCACTGAAATGTGGTCTCATCATACAGACTGGTTCCAAAACCATTGTTTACAAAATAAAGAAAGCTTGCAGGGAAAATCAATTTAAATGTAATTTTTTTTTTCTTTATAAATGTCAGTTTTGCTGCAGCGGGTTCTATACATGGTACAGATGTGCCACTTTACAGGTAGACTAAGGGGACCCCCCCCCCCCCCCGCACTATATTTAAAGGAATTTTTCATTTTTATTGTTTAATAAAAGTGAGTTAAATGAATCACTGCTCTTTCGAAAACAATTTTTAAAAAAATATTTTTCACAGTGATACATGTCCCCCAGGGCAATACCCGGGTCCCCATACCCTTTATAGGGCTAATACCTTGCAAATAAGCCTTCAAAATGGAGACTTTTTATTGTTCAAGTTTGGGTCCCATAGAATTTAATAGGGTTCGCGCTTCAGGTCCGAACTTTTGTGATATTCGCAAGTTCTGGCGCGAACCAAACAGGGGAGTGTTTAGCCCATTTTTACCAGCGGGCTACAGGAAAGTGAGAGTCCATAATATTAGGTAGCATGACTGGACACTGGCTCCTTCACCACGGCTGATATAGTGATCCTCTTATCTCTCTATCACCCCTCTCTCTCTCTCTCTCACACCCTCTCTCTCACCCCCTCTCTCTCTTTTACCCCCCTCTCTCTTTCATCCCCTCTCTCTCATGCCCCCTCTCTCTCACAACCCCTCTATCTCTATTACCCTCCTCTCTTTCTCACCACCCTCTCTTACTCTACCCCCCCCCCTCTCCTCCCTCTCTCTCTCGCAACTCTCTCTCTCTCTCATCCCTCTCTCTCTCACCCCCTTCTCTTTCTCTCATCACCCTCTCCCACTCCCTTCGCTCTCTCACTCCCCCCTCCCTCTCCCCCCCCAACTTTTTCCCCCTTCTTCTTTCCCCTTCTTCCATTTCTCTCCTTTTCCATCTGCCCCATCTCTCTCTCTCCATCCCATTCTTATCCCTCCATCACCTCTTCCCCTCTTAGTTTCTAATAGTAGTTGATGTTTATTACTTATCCAACCGCACATTTAGTGTTACTTACAATTCTGCCTTTTCCTTTCTCTGTTTTGTCCCCGAAGGTTTTGTTCTTCTACCCCTCCTATTCACGAACTACACCCCCTCCCTGGGTCAGCTGATAGCCTCCCATGGCTTCCAATACCATCTGTACACTGACGACACCCAAATTTCTCTCTCTACCCCCCAGCTCACTCATTCAGTCTCCACTTGTATCACTAATTTACTAACAGACATAACAGCCTGGATGTCACACCACGTCCTCAAACTCAATCTATCCAAAACCGAGCTCATAATTTTTCCTACCCCACGTGCCCCTTCCCCTGATCTCTCTGTCAAGATCAATGGCACAACTATCAGCCTACCCCCGCCTGCCAAGTTTCTAGGTGTAATCCTGGACTCTGAACTATCCTTTCAGCCCCTCATCCAATCACTGTCCAAATCTTGCCGCCTCAACCTCCGCAACATCTCTAAAATACATCCCTTTCTAACCAACAACACCACAAAGCTCCTAGTTCATTCTCTGGTCATCTCCTGCCTCAACTACTGCAACTCTCTTATCATTGGCTTACC
The DNA here is from genome assembly GCF_965119305.1 of Pelophylax lessonae. Taxonomy (NCBI): domain Eukaryota; kingdom Metazoa; phylum Chordata; class Amphibia; order Anura; family Ranidae; genus Pelophylax; species Pelophylax lessonae. Next base: position 87,122,755 of record NC_138775.1, on the reverse strand, counting down.
TTTACATAGGCTATCTCCTCTTCAGTCCAGTTCAGTGTCTGCTACTCCTCTGAGTCAATCCCTCAATTGGCTCCCGCTCATCCAAAGTTCATAATACTAACAACTTACAACGCCATCCACAACTCTGCTCCCAGTTACATCACGAACCTAGTCTCAAATTACAAACCAAAATGTCCTTTTCATTCCTCCCAAGACCTCCTGCTCTCTAGATCCATTGTCACCTCCTCCCATTCTTGCCTCCAGGACTTTTCCCGAGCTTCTCCCATCCTATGGATCTCCTTACCTGAATCTGTCGATTATTTCCTACTCTGTTTGCTTTTAGATAATCCCTGATAACCCATCTCTTTAGAGAAGCCTATCCTGCCTTCACCTAACAACTTTACTTTAATCTTATCCATCAGCTCCTCCCCCACAGCAATTACCTTTTGTATCACTTGACCCTCCTTCCTAGATTGTAAGCTCTAATGAGCAGGGCCCTCTGATTCCTCCTGTATTGAATTGTATTGTAACTTTACTGTCTGCCCTCATGTTGTAAAGCACTGCGCAAACTGTCGGCGCTATATAAATCCTGTATAATAATAATAATATTTCAGGTTCTAAGTAAAAAAAATGCGCTGTCAGGTTTCCCATGTTTTCTCAGTGGCAACCCTGTCAGGAAGGAGCTGCCGCACAAGGCATTTCACCCCTCAATCATCGGATATCTTTATTGTATTATGTAATCAGCAAGCACTACCTAAAAACCATACCTACTGCTTTCTTTGGTATTAGGGCCCAACTTATGATCTTGCATACAGGCCCACTGCTTTCATAAATCCTTCTCTGATTGCTTCATAAAGATGGCTGCCATGTGGAAACCTGGAAATGCCCAGTGGCTTCTACGGAAAGAAACTTCCATACAGGCTATGCTGCAGTATATTTGTTAATTTGCCCTCTATGCAGCTGAGCTGCAATATGTAGTAGGTGCTTTGTGTGGGTATGGCTTGAGTGTAGGTAGGGTCAAAGGGGCACCATGATCTCCTATGGCCTGGGGGCCCCACAGTGCTAGCAGGGGGTGACAGCATGTTTTACAGCACCAGGTAGTGAGAGGAAATCTCTTAAAAGTGCAGTAAATCCACTTATGCTGTCATTAGAACAAGCGTTCCCTTTGGAAGATTTCAACGCTACTCTGATAATAACTCAAAATTTTGGATTTTCTTTAACTTGTAGTCCCAGTGACAATGGTCATCAGGACAGAGATCTTCCTTATGTAAATACAGACAAGGTTACCCATCACAGGGGTTTGGACCCTTCCATACTCTACACAAAAGTAAAAAAAAATTAAAAATGACCTTATATAAATTTAATATTACAACTTCTGACAACACCCAAAGAGGTTGCATTGACCAGTGAAAGGCTTCATTTGACTTAAAAGGCTTCATTTTCCAGCATTATAGCACAGCAAACAGATTAATCATACATATCAGTATAGATGGGCTGTGTTTGGTTCACACCAGAACTCCCAAACAGAGAAAACGTTCTGATCGGAGCATCGAACCCTAATGAAGTCTATGGGACCCAAACTTGAAAAGTTAAAAGTCCCCATTTTGAAGTCTTATATGCAAGGAATTGATCTTAAAAAGGGCATGGGGTCCAGGTACTGCCCTGGCGGACATGTATCAATGCAAAAAAAGTTTTTAAAAAGATCGTTTCTACTGAAGTAGTGATTTTAACGATGCTTAAAGTGCAACAATAAAATTGAAATATTCCTTTAAACAGTGCCTGGGGGGGGGGGGTCCCTTTAGTCTGGCTTTAAAGTGGTGTATCTGTAGAATGTATAGAACATGCTGCAACAAAAATGATATTGCTAAAGAAAAAAGTGAATGAAAAATGGATTTTTGTAAAATCTTACCGTAAAATCCTTTTCTCTTAGCTCATCGACAGACGTAGTCCTCGGTGATACACCACCTTCGGGTTATGTTACCTCCGCAGGAGCAGGACTAGACAGGAAATTAAAAAGCTCTGGCCACACCCTAGGGGCAGTCCCAGAGGGTATATCCTCTCTCTCTCTGCCTCAGCAAATCAGTTATGTGAAAAAGCAGTGCTTAGAGAATTTAACCCAACCCAACTCCAAAACAGAGGGGCGGGGACTACGTCTGTCGATGAGCTAAGAGAAAAGGATTTTACGGTAAGATTTTACAAAAATCAATTTTTCTCTAACGCTCATCGACAGACGTAGTCCTCGGTGATACACCACCTTCGGGACGTCCCAGAGCAGTATCACAACTGAGGGGTGGGAAAATGGACATCAAATCCCAATCTAGAAGGCCCAACCGGTGCCAACTAGAAGTTTACAATGCTCATCCTTAATGATGAGACTCAACCAAAAAAAGAGAAAACAAATTTTTTTTTTTTTTTTTTTTTTTTCAAACAGAAAAAAACCCTCGAGGTAGACCACCGGTCTCCTCAAATTGCGGCCTGCAAAACCTTGCGGCCAAATGAGGCATCCGCCGATGCCGTCACATCAATTTTATAGAATTTTGTAAAGGTATGTACCGACGACCAGGTGGCCGCCTTACATACCTGGACCACTGACGCCTGATGGCGAAAGGCCCAGGAAGTACTGAGCGCTCGAGTGGAGTGCGCCCTAACAGGGAACGGAGGACTCTGACCCTTAATAGAATAAGCCTGTACCACCGTTTGTCTAATCCATTTGGCAATGGTCGCGGCAGATGCAGGCAAACCCTTTCTGGGGCCATCCGTGATCACAAAAAGTGAATCCGTCTTACGGAATGATTCCGTAGCTTTCAGGTATACCCTGATTGCCCGAACCACATCTAAGGAATGCAACGCATGTTCCCGATGATGCTTGGGCTGAGGACACAAGGAAGGTAGTACAATATCTTCATTCAGATGAAAATCTGAAACCACCTTGGGAAGAAAAGATGGCTTAGGATGAAGTACTACCTTATCCCTATGAATCACTAGGTATGGTGACTGGCATGATAATGCAGCCAGTTCTGACACCCTGCGAGCAGAAGTAATAGCCACCAAGAAGGCCACCTTCTGGGATAAAGTAAGCAAGGGAATCTCCCTGATGTTTTCAAAGGGAGGTTTCTGTAGAACCGACAAAACCAAATTAAGATCCCAGGGCGGTAAGGGCGCGCGGACTGGAGGAGCTAGGTGCCGCACCCCCTGGATGAAATTCCGCACCAAGGATTTGGTAGCTAAAGGCTTCTGAAAGAAGATAGCTAATGCTGAAACTTGACCCTTGATGGTGCTCAAGGCTAGCTTCTGCTCAACCCCTTGTTGCAAAAAGGCCAATATTCGAGTCACCGAATAGGTACGTGGAGGAAATCCTAAAGATTCGCACCACGCAATATAAGTCTTCCATGTGTGATGATAGACTTTGCTGGAAGTCGCTTTCCTAGCTTTAATAAGGGTAGGTATGACTGAAGTAGACAAACCTCTGTCCTTCAGTACTTGGGTCTCAATGGCCAGGCCATTAAAACCAGCGACTGTAAAGCACGAAGGTAAATTGGTCCTTGAGACCACAGACACTCCCTGAGACGAAGTTCCCACGGAACGTCTGCGACTAACATGTCCAAGTCGGCCAAGCCGGCTTGAGGAGGCCAGCCTAGAATTTCTAGGACCACTGGCGCTGATTGGATCTGAACCAGGCGTCCCTAGAGCTATCTGGCCCCGACCATCCGAGAAAGTCTGGTCGTTTTCTGTTCCCACACATTTATCAGATACCTGATAGTTATCAGGAAAGGTGATCTTTTCTGGTTGAACTTCAGGGACCGAAGTCACCCGACTAGAGGCTACTTGGCCTATCTGGTCAACCAGATCCGATTCCTGTGAGGTATCGGGACTAATGTTAGGAAAAGGTAAAGGAAAAGATCTTTTCAGGGAATGGTAACTACCGCTTCCTGTGGTACTTAAATGTTGGAAGGGAAGAATCGCACCGGTAGTAGTGGTTGATGCTCGATCTAATGTCCTGAATACCGGTGAAAACGTCCCCCCACCCTGAAACCGGGTGGGGGCGCACCTTCAGGCTGTGTACTCCTTTGCTTCGGGTTTGGCTGGGTTGGTCCCCTTCTTGAACCCTCCTGGAGGAGTCTTGCCTTTCCCGCTAGTACCAGCCGGGCGCCCTTTATGGGCGGTAAAGAAAGGTCCTCGCTTGTTGCGAGGTCCCTTAGCTTTTGCAGCCTGTGGCAAAAAAGTGCTCTTGCCCCCAGTGGCATCCTTAATGATTTCATCTAGGTTGGCTCCAAATAGACGATTCCCCTGAAAGGGGAGATTGGTCAAGGTCTTTTTGGAACCTAGGTCAGCTGACCAGCATTTTAACCACAGCACACGTCTGAGGATCACTGCTAACTTAGATGCATGCCCTAATAGGGGAGTAGTGTCCAAGGCTGCGTCACAGATAAACCGTAGCCCTTGTATGATCTGTTCCATCAAATCAGATGTCTCCTGGGGAATATCTTTTCCCCTAAGATCTTGGCGTACCATTTTCGCCCATTCCGTAAGTGTCTGGGAAACTAGACCAATAACGATTACTGGTCTAAATGCTGACCCTATCAGAGAAAAGATAGTGCGGGACTCTGCTTCTATCTTTCGATCCACCGGATCCTTAAAGGACGAAGTGTCCTCCACTGGAATAACCGTGGCTTTATTCAGCCTGGAAATAGGCGGATCCACGATTGGTGGTACCGTCCATTTCTTAATGATGGATTCCTCAAACGGATAGCGTCTAGCAATACGCTTGGAAATAGTAAAGGTACGCTTAGAATGCTCCCATTCTCCTTTAATCTGATTACCAAAACATTTAGGTACAGGAAAAGCCTTCGCCGTCTTGATGGGCTTATTAGTACCAAAAGGCATCTCTGTTTCAGTTGCCTCTGCCGGTAAAGCCTCAAGTTTTAAGGTTTCTTGCACTGCCACAACTAGTGCGTCCACCAATGCTTCTTCCTGAATAATAGCAAGAGAAGAAGCGTCCTCCTCACTTTCTGAGGGGGCTTTACCTGGGATAGCAACCCTTGCAGAGGAACCTGCAACTGCCGTGACCATCTCTGAATCTGAGTCAGAGGTGTCAGATAGTATAGGGGTAGGCGGGGGTCGCTTCCTTGACCCCCGTCCCTGACAGGCCGCCTCCACCCGAGCCACCATAGACTCCAAAATTGCTGTAAATGACTCTATACTCTGTGCACCGGCGGGTCCCGAGGCCCCCTCGAGGGAAACAGGTGGGGGAATATGTGTGGCAGGGTCCATGGTAACTCCAGTTACTTCCTGGATAATATAATTCAAAAGTAAAGAAAAAAACTTTTTTTTTTTTTTTTTTTTCTTTTCTGACCCCCAGCGCCACAAAAAAGCCCCTTAGTGTTACCTGCTAGCTATCGATCGAGAGAGAGAGAGATAGACCCCCAGGCTCACCACTTGATGCTCAGAGTTAAACTGCAACAGCTTACAGCGCTGTCTTGACAAACAGGAAGTCTTTTGGCTGGCTGCCCAGGAAGAAAGGAGGCGGCTCCGCCCCTCTGCACGCCTTCCGGCGCCTCCCCCAAGCTCCACGAGGTGTAGGATCACCTCAAACATGGCCGCCCCCATGCTGGAGACACGAGGCTACGCCAAAATGGCGGCTCGTGCGATCCTGCAAGAAAAAATGGCGGCGGCCTGCTGAATGGCGGTGTGCTGCAGGGCACACAACACTGTCTCTGCCTGGGGATATGGCGTGGTTGGCGGTATCGGCCCTGGCGGACCGCATGGCCGTTCGGGAGGCCTGCTAATAGCTGGAGATCTGATTTGGAAGGCAGTCTACATGTCCGTGGCTTCTGACTGGTAGGTAGCTTATACTTAACCCATAAGATTCCCAGAATGCCACAGATGACATCTTTTAAACATGTATACAATAGATTGTTAGCTCCCAAACCAAGCCTCCTGGCTTTTTGTACACAAAAAAATCACACTCAAAGTAGGAGGATCTGTGACATGTTATAGGATAGAAAGGACTCTTTCTTACCATACAGAGAGGGGCCCGCGTTCACCACAAAACCCGTCAGGGGGAAAGGGGGAACATACTACTCACCATACCGGAACCAGGCGGGCACCAACTCCTGACAGTACCCCTCTCCACCGGGGCGGGAGGGCTGTCGACCGATACGAACGCCGTGACTCATGGTCTTTGGCGTTTCAGCGAGACGTTTAACTCGCGGGTTCAGTCCTTTTAATGGGACTTTGTCGCGGCCGACCCAGCGCGGAGCTATGGCCTGCACGCGCTCGTAGGCTGAACTGGGGTGACCACCGGATCTCAACATCCAGCCCGTCGCCCAGTTCAGCTTTCTTGCTTGAAGATCTCACAGGAACACTGGACAAAAAGCTGTCTAAAAAAATCCTTTAAGAAAAAATTCTTGCCAGGACCTAAGATCCCAGCAAGGTGTCTAGGTCCTTACTCCTAACTAGACAGAAAATAACTGATTTGCTGAGGCAGAGAGAGAGAGGATATACCCTCTGGGACTGCCCCTAGGGTGTGGCCAGAGCTTTTTAATTTCCTGTCTAGTCCTGCTCCTGCGGAGGTAACATAACCCGAAGGTGGTGTATCACCGAGGACTACGTCTGTCGATGAGCGCTAGAGAAATGACATTTAAATTGCCTGCAATATAATGCTACTGCCGGCAATAGAAAAATGTAAAAAAATGCCAATATTTAAGGGAAACTCCCACCGCAAGCCCCCCCTCCACCCAAAAACACCTTATCCCCATGTTGATGGGGACATGGGTCTCATCCCCACAACACTGGGCTGTGGTTGTGGGGTTCTGTGGGCAGGGGGCTTATCGAAATTTGGAAGCCTCCTTTAACAAAGGGACCCCCTGATCCTGCCCCCCCTACCCCTACCCATTCACCAAAAAAAAGTGTCAAAAAGTAATAAAAACACAAAGACAGTTTTTGAATCTTTCTTTATTAAAAAATAAAAAAAAACAGTGTCCCTGATGTAAATGGTAAAGTCCTGTTTTGGTAAATTTTGGTTTTTAATTAAGGACTTTTCAAAAACTGCGTTCTGTGGTTTTTCCTTTTTTACACCTTTTTGGTGAATGGGTAGGGGGCCGGGATCTAGGGGCCCCCTTGTTAAAGGGGGCTTCTAGATTCCGATAAGCCCTCCATCTGCAGACCCCCACAACCACAGCCAAGGGTTGTTGGGAAGAGGCCCTTGTCCCCATCAACATAGGGACAAGTTGGTTTGGGGGGGCACCCCAAAGCACCCTCCCCATGTTGATGGCAAGCGGCCTAGTGTGGTTAAGGAGGGGGGGGGCGCTTGCCTGTTCCCCCCCCCCTTTCTGGCCTGCCAGGCTGCATGCTCCTCAGATAATGGTCTGGTATGGATTTTGGGGGGGAACCTTACGCCATTTTTTTTTTTTTTAATTTTGGTGTGAAGTTATCCTTAAAATCTGTACCAGACCCAAAGGTATAGATTTTATTTTGGGGGGGGGGCCGTGCCATTTTTTTTTTATTATTTCTGTCATAGGGCTCCCCTTAACCACTAACGATGCCCGCCACACTGCTGTACCAGTTAAAAAGAAAAAAAATCACTCCGCCCCCTTGTGACGTCAACGTCACTGATCCAGCATGCACCAGTCCGTGATGTCACAAGGCGCGGTGCCACTAGGTGATGTCCACAGGTGGCTTTGCTCCTTACCTATATAAGAATTGTCAAATGACAAGCTAGTTGGCGACGTATTTACATTGGGGGACACTGTTTTTTGATTTTTTAATAAAAGAATTGTTAAAGCTGTCTCTGTGTTTTTATTACTTTTTGATACTTTTTTTAGAGAATGGATAGGAGTACTGTGTACCCCATACTCATTCACATAGGGGGGCTTCCAGATTCCGACAAGCCCCCCTACCCCGAAGCATCCAGCCCCAATGTTGTGGGAATGTAGCCTGGTATGGCTCATGCTCCCCCCTTCCTGGTCTGCAAGGCTGCATTCTCAGAGAAGGGCCTGGTATGGATTGGGGGGGGGGGGGGGGGTTGTTTTTCACTTTTTTATTGTTTTTTTTTTTTTTCAGCTGATGACTCATCAGTTGTTAGGGACACCACGGACGGCTTCCTGGCTCGCTCCTTAACAACCAGCTATTCATTGGATCCTGATTGGGCAAAGCTTTGCCCAATCAGGGCTTAGAATGCACTGTGCAGTGCATTGCAGGGCATTGGGCGGGGCAAACACCCACAGAACACCCTGCAAATTCAGTTGTTCGCCAAACGGCCTGAACCGTTCACTCAACACTACATAAACACATGTCTCGTCACAGTTTAGCATATCACTTTAAAGTGTGGTTCACACTAATGCGATGCGGGAAACCCTGCAAACCCTCTGAAATCTGCAAACCGCTGTGGGTATCAATGTAAAGTTAATGACACCCCCAGATCGGTTGGCAGATCACAGTACTAGTAGTAAAATGGTACAGGAATGAGATCACATATGTGTGAAAACCCATGTGATCCGATTCCAGTGCGAACCAAAAAAAGGGTTCTGTACCATTTTGGTCTGAATGTGATGCGAATTCAGCCATACAAACTGTATGGCTGGATTTGCAACGCACCTAAAATCGCATGTGATCTGCACAGCAATGCGATGTCTGTGTTCGCAACAGTGTGTTCAGCCTTAATAAAGTTTGCAGGAATTTTACTGTGTGATTTTGTGCCCATTACAATGAATGTCAATTCAGAGATTCTAATCAGACAAGCCATAAAGAAATCAACTTCTGTAGTAATGTATTTTTTTAGCTAACCCATAATGTTCTCGGGATCTTTAAAACATATACATAATATACAACAGTTCAACCAGTTGTAGACACTGAGCATGCTAGTCATGCTCCAAAAACCTCATGAAAGTGCAAAGGGTGTATATAGTATGCCCTATCCTGCCCCACTGCTGCTCCTCTGTTGCGCTTCTATGAATTCCCAGCTGTCAAAATGGGGATTGCTGTGTAAATACAGCAGCTGTAATAGCTGCTGCTGTCAAAAAAGGGACTGTCTGACACAGTGCTTATTGCGAGATCTTAAATTCCACCCTATATGTACAGAGCCTTTCCTGCTCTGGGACAACAATCTAAGCACCAGCAGACTGAGACTGATCATCACAGTTGCAGGTTAACCAAGCAGTTAATTTTTTACACCCACCATGTGTTTTAACAGAAACTAACATTGTTCCCAGCATTGAATGTCGGAGTTGTGACATTTAGGAAATGTCTGTGACATTCACTGCCATGCCCAGACTGGAATGTAACAGAGTTATGAAAGATAGTACCTCTTAGAGGTAGACATTATTTAATCTGTAATTATTGGATTCAGAGATTCAGCTAAGAGCCAGTTCACACTGGGGCGACTTGCCAGGCGGCCTGGTCGCCTGACAAGTTGCTGCGGGTCGCCTGCCATAGATTAGCACAGGACCCGTTCTAATAGGAGCGACACAAGTCGCTCCGACTTAGAAAAAGGGTCCTGAGCTACTTTGGGGCGACCTGGAGCGACCTGCATTGACTTCAATGATATGAAGCCCGTGCATGCCGCTCCGAGGTCGCGGTGCGAGCTGCGCACCGTGACTTCACAGGTCGCCCCGGCAAGTCGGGTCGCGCCTATGTGAACCGGCTCTAAATCATTTTTTAAATATCGTTTTTTTTATAGACAAGAAAAGTGGACCAAGATAGAAATATAAATGAAAAGAAAAAGAGTACAACACAGACAATAAAATATCTGTGAATAAAAGTGAAAATAACTTAAGTTATAAATATAAGTTATAAATAAAAGTCTACTTGGTCCAATTCACTTGCAGACTAAAGGCCTGTACACACGATACGAAAATCTGAAGGGAAATATCGTCCGACGAATGATCTGCTGATTTTCGGATCGTTAGTATAGTGCTTTTGACAGCCGATTACGGATTTTCGAACGACAAAAACCAGATGTGCAGGCTATAAAATTGTTATCGTACGTCAACACAACGTCCGATTTTCATTTAATTAGTACAGTTTTCTTCTGAAAAAAATCATAAGAGCAAGACTAGGCATGCTCAGAAACTAAAGAACACATAAAAAACAATTCAACACATGACATCACTTCTGAAGTTGAATTCTGTCGTACGGGAATTTTCGTATGAAAGTAACTAGCATGCAACAAAAAACGGACGACCGATCGTTCGATAATCTGATCGTGTGTACGGGGCTTTAGTCCTCTCAGTTTGTCAGAGTCACCGGGTTTCATAAATGTTTTGATGGTGAATAAGAGCTCCAGAGTGGTAAATGCAGCCATTATTGCTGGGAAGGGTGTTATAGAATTAAAAAACCAAAAGGATCCGAGGGGCGTACTGAAGGGGATTATTAAGCTTTAGCAGACATATCCTTATTGCCAGCTATTGGAAATACATAGATTTTTCCATCTGACAAGGTTGCACAATGTAACAAACAACATAATAATTAATAAACAAATAAATTATGATTTGTTAGACTCCAAATATAATATGGGTATTGCAAATGTCTCTCTTAAGAGGGTGGATGTGTCCCACCCATCTTCGGACCTTGTAAAATAGGCATGTATGTGTCTAACTGCTTGGCATCTTCCCATCCCCACAGCAGTATAACCTCTTTTTAAAAAGGTGACTGTATCACAGTAAGGCTCGGTTCACATTGGTGCGATGCGGGAACCCAGCAAATCCCGTGTCGCACCCATCTCACAGGCAGTTCACACTGCCATATATAAACTCCTGGAAGTGTCAATAGAAAGTTAATGACACCCCCAGATCAGTTCATACCCATGCGATCCAATTCTGGTGTGGACCAAAAATAGGGTCCTGCACGAGTTTGGCTTAATTCTAATCTGTATGGCTTAATTGGCATCGCACAGACATCGCATGTGATTTGCACAGCAGTGCGGTTCAAATCACATGCGATGTCTGACATTGCTACAGTGTGAACCGGCCCTAAGAGTTTGGCTAAAGTAATTCAAAGTAAACCCAGAAGGTGTATTTGCTAAAACCATTCTATAGATTTCTATGGCCTTGATTTCTACCATAGGGCTGCATTAGGAGTCTTTTAGGACTTTAATAAAAAAAGGTCTGGAGATTTGGGAGGAAATAAAATGCGCCCATACAGCAGTATACACATTTACAAAAACTGTTCAGAAACATGGCAGAGAGATACCGACTTTTGTATTTTGCTTCATTTATCAACATTTAAACTTCGATCTACATTTGATGTCAGTAGCAGCAGCCTGACAAGTTAGTGTAGCACCCTTGTCTTGAATAGGGGCTACTAGTAAATTTAGCTGTGCTAGGTGGTAACTAACCTGGCAATGTGATCATTTGGGTTCTCTACTAAGCCTGGTTTAACTGTGGTTCCTCCTTTTTTCAATAGGTGCCACTGTTGTCTTTGGCATTAGTATGATAAGTTGCAGTGAAACTGAGTTATGGATATACATATCTCTTTCAGCCAATCAATAGGAATTTGAGGCCACTGAGCATACTGGGAGAGAGTATATATTTGGAGGCAGTAGGGTGATCGAGGTCCTCCAACCCAGACCTTGGTCTGGTGTGGATGTGTGAGGAAAAGGCCTGGGTGAGGGTGAGGCCTGGAGTCTAAGGCCTAGCCATGTGCTCCAGGCTCTGCCAGAGAGAGCCTGTTTGCTGCCTGGGGGCATGGGAGAGTCTCTGCCAGAGAGAGACTTTTGTTGCCTGGGGGCATGAGAGAAAGAATGGAGTTCTGAGATGATGTACCAGAGGTTACTATTCATGGAAAGGCTGAGAAAGCATCAAGAGGGACTCATCCAAGGATACCCTGCACAGTGCTTTGAGTATTTTTGCTATAAGAGACAGCTGTGTACAGTAGGTACAGAACATTGGTTGCAGGCCTGAGGCCCTTGTACTGTATTGCTGTCTACCTGGCTGTTTTGTTTTTGGAATCTGCTGGTCTGTCTGCCTACTGCCCTAGGGCGTCCTGTGCCCTAACCCTCTCTCCTGCTTTTTTCTTTGGTGAGCAATAAACTCACTTTTGTTCATCATAAAGCGACTGGCAGCCATCTTTTCTGCTACTGACCACAACCATCATGTCTAAGAATCAGCACCCTGAGGTGAAATGTCAGCCCTCCCTGATGCCGGGGTTAGAGGGAGGGGCGCTACATAAAAAAAAGGTGTTTATTAAATAAAATATGTTTAAGCATTATTAATTATTTTTGTTTTTATTTTGATTTTATTTTGTTCATTCATTTTATTTAGTGTCACATTAAAAACACATAATAGAAAAGACTTCACCAAAAGAAAAAAAAAATATTACAATATCTCTGTTAGTTTGTTATCGTTAGTAACTAAAAGGTTATCGTTTAATAAACAGGCACATAGAAGAAATGTGAAGCCCCGTACACACGTACCGACTGTCGGCCGCAAATATTCGGCCACCGAACGATCGGCCGATTGTCGGCTTGTTAGTATGATGCTTCCGACAACCGACAGCGACTTTTCGGCCGAACAGAATCTGGTGTGCAGACTATAACATTTTTGTTGGCCGTCACCAGAACGGCCGATTGTTTGCCAGTCAGTACAGAATTCGGCCGACAAACAGCAGATTAGCAAGACTGGGCATGCTCTGAGAAGAAAAAACACACGGAAAGTGAACCATCACATGACATCACTTCTGCAGTCGGCTGTTGTTGGCCAACAAAATTCGTGTGCAGTCTTTTGCACTGGACTCCCACAGTACACAGAACATGGAAATGCAATAGTTTTAGTAAATATAAATGGATAAATACCTTTTCTCATCAGCAGTTAGAGCAGTTTGTGACATATATCAGTGTCTGGTTAAAGCTTGTAGCTTTTCATTCTCCCCTGATTGTCCTATGAGGTTGGAAGACCCCTGACCCTCTGTCTGAACAGTGCTGATTGGCCCTGCGCTGATCACATGCACTCTCTCAAGAAAATAAAAATAAAAAACTCTCTGCAATACACACCAAACTGAACATGTGTAGAGTGCCCCCAAGGCTCTGTTCTATCATGAGATTGATTGGGGACAGTGGAAGAAGGGGAGGATCAGAGATGACAGGATCAAACAACCTTTTTACACAATGAGGAGGATTAACCCCTTAGGTTCCACAGTGAGTATAACAAGCATGTTTTTCTGCAAATTCAGAATGATTTTTACTGTTATGTGTTTAGTAACACTTTAACTATTGCATGCCTGGACCACTACTTATTAACCACATGCATTTATTTATGCATTTCCTTTAGTGAATTGACTTTAATATTGTTTTATGTGGTATTTACTGAACATTTTCACTTTTTTTAAGGGAAGTACCACATGAAGGGATTGACCCATTTTTCAGCATCGCATGCGGTACTTAGAAATAATGTGTCAGATCACAGAGGTGTGGACATTTGTTTAAAAAACTGCTTGTCCAAGGGACTAAATCTGGGTCCCAATCTGCTTGTCCCTCATGACAATCTACTTGTCCTGATAAAAAAAAATATATTTTAACCAAAACTGTATTTAAATCTGAGGTGCTTTTAGGAATGTCTGGGGCTTTTAAAAGCAAAAGGGGCTTTATGGCAACTTAAAAGTTTAATATTTATATAACTAAATAAAAAATATATATAAAATTAAAATTATAATCTCCTACTCCCCGCCCTGCCTATCTCCAGCAGCACACCCAGGGACTAGTAAGGAGGGGAGAGACCTCGCATTGTGACGAGCAATGATTGGGTGTTCCACAGCAAAGGAGAGTGTTGGGTTCTATAAATAAGGCGCAAACCCAAATTTTCTCCTCAATGAGAAAAAAAAAAACATTATTCTCTCAGGTTACCCTCGCACATGGAAGCATTTGGGTTCTCAGTACAAGCGCATGCTGAGCAGCCAAATCAAGCTCCGGTGTCCGCTCTATTAACCCTTTCGCTGCCAGAGCTGTTTTTGGCATTTTTTTTGCACACGGTTAAAAAAATGTTTTTCAAATTGGAACGTTATATATTTTCTGAGAAAGCAAATACCCTAGAGAATAAAATAGAGGTAGTTCCAATTTTTTATGTCACACGATATTCCTGCAAAATTTATTTATTTTATTTTAAAGCACAAAAATGCAATAAATCACCACATTTTTGGGTAAAATATAAAAACCAAGGTTGCACTGAGTAAACGGATTCCCAACATGTCAAACCTTACATTTTCGAGCGCCTGTGAAATGGCGGCAAACTTCAGTACCCTATACTTTCTATGGGCAATGCTTTAATAGTCCCCTATAGGTCATCAGTTTAGCGTTACTTAGGAGGTCTGGTACTAGAATCATTGCTCTCATTCTGGCGTGTGTGGAGATATGTAACATGTGTATCGCGATTGATGTTTTCATGTGTAGGCGTGCCGTCGCATGTGTTTAGATTTCTACGTGTGAACAAAAACAAAAGGCCCCCTATGTGATGATTTTTTTGGTGGCAGGCTCTCTTTAATGAGGCATCCAGGCTCTCTGCTTCACTGAATATAATGCAGTGCAGATAGCACTGCGTTACATTTTTTCCTGGCCTTGATAATGCCGGGGAAACTGAACAGGGACCCAGTGTCAGGGCTGGGCTCCTGCTACTTAAAAGAGAAGTATAGGTTTCTCTTTTTTCCCAAATCATACTTACCTAGGTGGATGCAGCATCAGTCTGATGCTGCATCCTTTCCCCAGTGCCCACTGAGAACCGAGCGATCGAACACCACCATTCGCTCGGTTCTCACAGCTCCATGAGCAGAGATAGTCAGCAGCTCTCTGCTCTGCCCTCTCCTCACTCACTGAGCTCTGGGCTGTGGAGGGGGCAGAGTGGGAAGCTCAGGCTCTCAGTGGCTCAGAGAGGCTTAACCGGTTGTCGGTCCATGGATCTGGCGGATCCCGACTCCATGGTCATGATGGACTTACTTCTGTGATGTCAGCAGAGACTTTAGCCCCGCTCTCTGCTGAAAACAAGTCACAGGAGTGCAGAACAAACTCTACTCCTGTGATCCGTAGGAGATGTACAGCCAAACAAGCTTTGGATGTACATCTCATTTAAGGAGCAGCTCCTTTTTTTTCAGTGCTCAGCTGTCGGTTAATTACCAGCCACTCGTTGTTACCACAGTGACTCACGTGGTTACCACTAATCAGCCTCATTAGTCCAGCCTACAGCCAGCCCCTTTTTGCTATTTAAGCAGCTTAGCTCATTTCCTCCTTGCCCTTGCGTGGTCTATGATCTCTAAGTGCATTCCTTTCTGTGCTCCTGTGTATGACTTGGCTTGGCTGACTTCCCTTCCTGTGACTATGCTGACTTCTGGTTTCTTGATCCCGGCTCATCTGATTACCCACTCTGGCATCCAAACCCTGGCTTCTGTTTTTTTACTACGTTCCTATTTTTTGCCATTTCTTTAAAGGTGTGATTTTAACTGCACTTTCTGTCTCTGTGCGGTCTTATGGTTCTTGACACCCAGAAGTGACTCATAAATGTTGGCTCTGGGTCAGGAACAAGATGGGGACACACTCTCTCCCTTCTACCAGGCAGCACCTGCTATGCCAGTCCCAGGTCTGCAGTTGGGCATGCAGAGCTCAGGATATATAGTGGGGGCGGGCACACAGGGGGACACTTTACTGGGGTGTGTGGAAGCGCATCCGCCCGAACTCTTCCTTCTGACAAGTAAACCCTGCTTGCCTGCAGAAGGGCTAAATGTTAGAAAAAAAAGAAAAACACCTATATGAAGCCCGGAACTGCATGTTATGGGCATTGGACATGAATTGTGCAACCCTGGATCACCTAAATATTGCATGCAAACTACTTTAGTGAATGGAGCCCAATGTTAAATATTTAAAGCTGAACTCCAGGATAACCAAATATTACCTAAATACATTTGTCATGCGTATTCCTACTGGAATCTTGGTGTGATTTGTATTTTCTCCAGATCTGTGCAGTAATCCAGTGTGAAACGTTGCCTGTGTGCAGGAGCTTCCTGTAATAAAGACTGGCCATTGCTGTTCTCTCACCTTCTACAAGGTGACTGGTCTTGTCTCTACCCCCTCCTCTAGTTTTCTGCTGGCAGCCTGTAGTGCCTGCTGAGCCCCTCCCACAGCGCTGCTCTCTGCACATGTACATTGTATCGCCTCCTCACCACATGTTTAACCCCCTAGTTGCCAGACAATTGCAGTGCAACTGTTGCAGGGTGATTGCAGCACAGCCCCTTTAACTTGAACGCACAGTCAGGCGTGACAGGGGGTCTAATTATTCGACTTCATCCTCAGCAACCGCAAGTGTAAATGAGCCCTAATGGATATGATGAACTTTAGAACAGTCAGAGCAAGTTAGCAACAATTATGTCGTCACTTTTGAAGGGGTATAAATGTAGTGTCTGGACCCCCTGCAAACTACTCCTCTTAATTATTACCCTGTAACTAAGCAATATTTTAGAATGTATGGGTTTGTAACATGTATTTGTATATGTGATTCATTTAGTTTCACTGTGATGCTATCCCAGCTGTATTTACCAAGACTTTACAGCTGTGTTTACTTAGGATCACAGTCATGGCATTTTGTTGCTCTGGGTGACATTAGAGTATGGTCAGAGGAGCACTGAACTTTTGAAGAATTGTAAAAGATTTAAACAAAACCTTTAACATCCAGGCAGGTCACGCTACCAGAGAGACATTAAGGGGTCATGCTTCCCCCTGCTTAAATAAGGACACCCAGGATTACTGCATACAGCGTCTCCAGTCCACATAATTATAATATGACTTGATGGCTGGGAATAACACCATATATATGGTTACCTGCCCAATCTACTCCGTATTAATGTAAAAGAAGCTGCATGTTTGTCTCCCCATGGTGGTGTCTGAATGGCCACATATCAGTGCTTTTGGACCTATATGATATAACAAAGCAAATATAACAAGCGTATCCATAACTTTATGGTACATGCACTAATACGTCCTACAAACTTCAATTGCGATATACGGTCCACGTCTACTAGACAATTATTATCTGTGAGCTCTGGCTGGACTGCGGGTCTGCATCATTTGGGAACACTAGCTGGTTCTCTCGTCTCTTAAGCCCTGAAGAAGCGAAGTCAAGCGAAACGCGTTGGCTGCACAGGGACCATATCCATCCTTTTGACTGAGACTCCACCATCTGGTTACTTAACTTGTGTTCCTCAAATTTTTAATTCTATGTGGTATATGTATGTGTGTTTTCTAGGCATTTTGTCTTTATGCCTTTTTACAACTACTAGTTAATAAAATATGTGTTATTGTGTGGTGTTGGATGATTTGACCACCTCATTTGAGCCTTAAAAACCCCACTTTTTGTCTATTTTTTGATTCTGAATCTTTAACATCCATTATTTTCCATTAAAACACTACCAGACAATGATCCTTATTCCTTACCTACATGTGATTACTCTGGGCTTGGTATACTCCCAGGATTATCACAAAGATTATCACTGCTTAACCACTTAAGGGCCAGGCCTATTTCTGACACAAGTTAAAATCAGCATTTTTTGCTAGAAAATTACTTAGAACCCCTAAACATTATACTTTTTTTAGCAGAGACCCTAGAGAATAAAATGGAGATCGTTATACTTTATGTCACACCGTATTTTCACAGCGGTCTTACAAATACAATTTTTTTGGAAAAAATACACGTTTTTAATTAAAAAATAAGAAAACAGTAAAGTTAGCCCAATTTATTTATATAATGTGAAAGATATCATTATGTCGAGTAAATAGATACCTAGCATGTAATGCTTCAGAATTCCATGCTCGTGGAATGGCGACAAACATTGGTACTTAAAAATCTCCATAGGCAACGCTTTAAAAATTTCTACAGGCTACGAGTTTAGAGTTACAGAGGAGGTCCAGGGCTAGAATTATTGTTCTTGCTCTAACAATCACGGCAATACCTCACATGTGTGGTTTGAATACCGTTTACATATGTGGGCGCGACTTGCGTATGCGTACCCTTCTGCACGCGAGCTCGGAGGGACAGGGCGCATTATTATTTTTTTCTTATTATTTATTTTACCTTTTATTTTTACACTGTTCTTTTTAAAAAAAAAAAAATATTTGATCACTTTTATCCCTATTGCAAGAAATGTAAACATCCTTGAGATCTGGGGTCAAAAAGACCTCAGATCTCACACCTAGCAAAAAAAGTTATTTTTATTCAGCATGAAAAAAAATGGGCCCTTTAAGCTGGTCGGGAGGAAGTGATGTATGACGTCGCTCCGGTCCTCCAAGGCCATAGAGTCAAGTGGGGGCCATCTTGCCCTCACTCGACTTCCTGTCTGGAACATGGACGGATCATTTTACCCGCTACCAACGGCTCCGGCGGGCACCTCTTCCGCTGTACATAAAAGTGATCCCGCGGCGAATCCACTGCTGGTACCACTTTTATGCGAAAGAGGACTGCCCGCCCTGTAAGAAAATACCGGGGCTTTGGCAGCTATCTGCTGCCATACCACCAGTATCTAACGTCAAAGTACCGACGTAAAACTGCGGTGGGTGGTCCGGAAGTGGTTAAAATCACAGCAGACTTATGGCATGCACACATGATGAAAAAATCAAATGATAAATACGGCTTTCGAAGCGATCATATGATAATCTGATCATGACAGCTCATGCAAAATTATCCAAAAGGACAAACAGGAAAATTTTCCTCGTACAATACCAGAATTAATGATTTTCGCTTAGTCAGTATAGTATTCATGAAAACTCGGAAGACAAAATGCAAGAGCAAGACCACGCATGCTTGGAAATGAAAGAATACATTACAATAGAACACATTACATCACTTACATCAGTTGCATTCTGTCGTACAAGAATTTTCGAAAGCTTAGCCACTTCCGAATCCCGCTATAGCTGAATGATGGCTACAGCGTG
The DNA here is from genome assembly GCF_965119305.1 of Pelophylax lessonae. Lineage (NCBI taxonomy): Eukaryota > Metazoa > Chordata > Amphibia > Anura > Ranidae > Pelophylax > Pelophylax lessonae. The sequence continues at coordinate 87,103,881 of NC_138775.1, read as the reverse complement.
GTCTGCCAGTTCTGGGAGGGCAAAATATGATGTCTTCCCGTGATCGTGCCTGACGGGTGCCCACTGCCACGTACGGGTGGCGTGCTCTGTAATCGCTGTGTCCCTAGGGGTAAAGGGCCAATCACAGTGCCCCTTTACCATGTAATCAGCTGTGTCCAATCACAGCTGATCACGATGTAGACACAAGCTGGTTATCATCATTCCTTTTCTCCCACTGACAGTGTGAGGAGAGAAGAGGAGAGCTTGTAACCGGCTTGTGTAAAAGGGACATCTACACTGATAATCAGGGCACTTTTAAACCTAAAAAACAAAAAAGTAATATATTGCAGCTTACTAATTCTTAATTGCAGTGGCTGCATTTTTTTAGGTGTTTTTCATTTATTTTTTTACCAGGTGACCTGGCTAATAACACACTTCCTGTCCTGGGGTGGGGTGTCTCCATTCTGGATTGACACCTTTGGTCAGCAGCAGCTTTTAAGTCCAGTTTATAAGCAGGTACAGCAAAAGTTTTTTCCCCTTTTAGGATAAAGGTTTTACATAAATTAATAAAAGTTGATCATTGAAATCACCTATGTCAGTTTTAAATTGTTTCTTTCAACCCTCTGCCACTTTTGCTGGGCAGCTTGGTCTGGTAGGAAGTTGAAAAAAAAACAGGCTGCGGAGTGTGAGTCAGAACACGGGCCATGAGCTTTCAACCAGCCTTTCTGCAATTCATTCACATAAGCTCCTAATGTAGGATCTACCATCACTAGGGGGCACGAAATGCTGCTTCTGCTTTTTGTGGATGATGTTTACGTGCAATGATGTGGTTCTCCTTATAGTGTGCCTTGCTTACACTGCGGTTGCAGTGTAAGTTATTTGGTGCTGTTCCTTACTGTAACACATCAGTTTTCTGACTGTGTTTTTTTTTTACTTCCACACTACAAGTTATACACTTGTAGGCAGGTGCAGTCTACATTCTGCACCATAGGTGGCGCTCTGCACAGCGGCACTGCAACTGGAGAGGAAGCCAAGAGGAATGCAGTTCTTCTATGGTTTCTTGGGTCACCGGGGAAGAACCCAATTGCCGCCTCATTTGACTCCAGCAGCCATCTTAGGTCAGGCAGAACCTATTTAAGGTTTTGGCTCCAAGGTTTGGCACGCTTTATGCAAGTCAGCAGTGTGGGGAAAGGTGCCCTGCCTTTTAGGGACAGTACTAATGTTAAGGAAAGGTTCCTGATGAGAAGGCAAAGTGTAGGGTCCCAACTCCTTTGGACGTTTTCCCCGCCTCGGCACGAGCTGGCCAGGCCGCATTCTGCTCTCTGACCAGATGCTGTCAACCCGTATTACACCTGTCATCATCATATCATTGTAAACTGTGAGTGTATCCAGTTGGGCAGGCATCCCTCTGGGTTGTTGTGAACTGTTGCTACCTTACGTCAATACAAGTTGCTGTTGCACCTGTCTGTGTGAATTATTGTTGCACCACCACGCTTCACCCCACCCTTACACCGTGAAGCGCCATTCACTTTAGTGGGCATGTCTCCAGGTTTTGCAGCATTTTTCTTCTTGATACCTTTAAGGTATCTGTCCCACCTATGCATGCCTATCTTGGTGCTTACTATTTCAAATCGTTTCATTTTGTATTTATACTTTAAATGTCTGCCACTTGTTCCCAAAGTTTGTGACCAATTGTTTGCTGTCATGATTTTGTAGGTGTGGATACAAAGGAGAGACATAATTTTTTGTACTGGCAAGGAGGAATGGGGGGGATATGAGGAGGAAGGTTTCAAGTAAACAAGAAGCCAGCAGCACAAGGGACACATCAGAATAATAGTAAGCCATGTCCCTTGTGCTGATTTTTTTTACTTAACTTAGACACAAATGTTTCCAGTTTTGTATAGGTGGCCAATCTGTATGTCCTCTACTTGGACAGCTTTGTGGTGTGGGAGCACCTGTAATCTTTAACCCTATTACTGCCCAGCATAGACTGGTCCTTTAGATTCCCTGAGGCACAAAAACCATGGGCACCAGCAGTACCTTATACCTTTTTTAGGGCTTATGGCAGTGGATGCCAATATGTATGCAACCCTTCCAGTACATGATTTTGTTTCCAGAAGATGTTCCCATCCTTAAGGGCTTGTTCACACCAGGTGCTGTGTGGGAACCTTTGTGAAATTGCATGTTTTCCTGCACTCCAAAAAAATGTACTGCCTTCTGCAGAAGTGCATTGGTGCCAATAATTATTATTGCCACCCTCATGCATCTGGCAATGCAATTTGACATGGTGTGATTTTAAAACTTGTGCCTGCACTAAATGCACCATAAGTGGACGCACCTTATGGTGTGAATTAGCCCTCAGGCTCAAACAGATACAGGACGTTTTCAGAACCTTGAACCTCAGAGACTGTATCTTTGCTGTCGTGGCCCTTGCAATGCTTCCCACAACCACCCGACCCCTGTGGGGCCCTTACCAGACTATTTATTTATAGCCCTCTACCTAAGACACCCTGCACTGGCGGCAGCAGGGCTGGCACCTCCTCATTATCTATGATATACCCCACTTATTACTCTGGGGACCTCTAGAGGCTTCCTAGTAGTGATCGGCTGATATGGTTTTTTTAATGCCGATACCGATACCAATATTTTGGTCATCGGACATCGGTATCGGCCGATATCAGGCGATATTTTCGGACATTTAAAAGTTATTTTTTTTATTTATTTATTTTTTACCAGATACTCCTCGTGGAGGGAACTGGGGGTCTAAAAGACCCCAAACCCCTCCTCGGCACTGAAAAGCATTCAAAATGCCAAGTTTGGCTGTTTTGAATGCTGTCAGTTTTTGAATGTGGCGCTGAGTGCTTTTTACATGGAGACCCGATCAGAGCGAATGCGGCTTTGATCTGGTCTTCTGTTCGGCGGCCGTGCAGGTAGGATGCCCGGGTCTCCAGGTGGGATGGGAGACCCGGGCGAGCCGCGGAAGGCGTCCCCTCCCGCTCCTTGTAATGACAGTCGAGCGGCTTCTCAGCTGCATCGGTTGTCATTACAAGACAGTCGACCGTCGGCTATGGACGCCGGTACCGGGGTGATGCCTCTAGCTGCAGGCATCACTCCGGTACAGCACTTTCCCGAAATATCGGCAATATCGTTAACCTCAGTGTCCGATTCCGAGATATCGGAGGAAAGTGCATATCGGCCCCTGATATATCGGTGGTGCCGATAATCGGTCCATCCCTACTTCCTAGGCACCTACACTGCTTACTCTCACTATAGGGTTCCCAACCCTAACTATGGCAACATCTAGTATTAAATTTGGGGAACTACACCGGACACCTCTGTGCCTCTACCTCACACCAGAACTAAGAAGAGTCTTTTAACTACCCCCTTCAAAATGTATCCACACGTGTCCAGAGGTGGCCAGAATAAAAAAGTAATCCCAATTTATACATCTTACATTTTGGTGCTGCCTCTTTAACCCTAGTACCCCTGACCCTAGTCTAAAAGTTCCTTATGATAAACACAGTCATGGTAGAGGCCACATAAATCAGTTAGATAGGTCCATTCTTTTTCTAAGCTGCACTTGAAAGACAGTGGACAAAACAGATATTTTTCCAGTCAAACCCCTTTTGATGAATTGAGCAGTAAAGTCCCTTTACTTTCTTGCCTGGCCACATACTTACGTTAAATTGTGTAATTATTTGGTTGTTAGAGCAGGATGGACCAGTCCTTTAAAAGATTGAATACTTAAAATCCTGACTCATACTCTGATGACGCTGAAAAAGAGAAAATAACCAGAAAATGTCACCAAGAACAAAGCTGTTACATGCTGACAGAGCCAGGTTTAGAATTTGACAGTAGGGTTGTACATGACATTTTCCATTCAGGACCTGTAATTAGTCTGGAGATCTAGTGCATGCTTCAGGCACCTCCTCGGATCATGAATGGGGTGAGAGACGTCTATAACGCATTGTCCAAACAGTCTTGGGCTTTATTCCAGCCAGGACAAGAGCTGCATGAAGTATCTTGTGTTTATCCCTTCTCCGTACAGGCAGTCTAAAGTTGTTCTGGAACTGGGAGCCTCTTACAAACCAAAATCATACTGGTAGGTTGACTGATTTCTGCTTAGACTTAAGCTGTTCATTCATTAGAAGTGCTTGATGACAATGTAAACTATTTGTGAAGGACAATATGGGAAGACTAAAGTCAGCAGTGTTGGAGACGGGAGTTGTTGGAAGCAACAATTTGCTATTCATAAAGAAAATCCAGTGCAGAACTGCTTTAAGGGAATGGGCAGCATCAGGGCCGCTGATGGGGGGGACCACCAGTCCTCCTGTAGGGGGCCCGGGCACACAGGGGGGCCCCAACAGCACGAGGAATCTGTGCGGTCGGGCAGAGGGGAAATTACAGAAGGAAGCCCTCTCTGCAGCTGCTGAAAAACTGTTTTTCCCCCTCCTGCCAGCTTTCAGCTGTTGTAGGAAGAGACGCAGACACAGGGCATCATTCCTGTAATTGCTTCTCAAACATTGATCCGCCTCCCTGTTTTGCCTGCTTCTGATCCCCCCTCCCCGTGTGCCCCCTTTTCACTGTGATGCCCCCCGCAGCGCTGCAGGGTTCCCTGTCCTGTAAAAAAAAACAAATTGTAAAAAAAATCATAATTAAACATTGTAATAAATCATTGTAAAAAATTGGAGAAAAAAAATAATTGCAAAAATTGTTAACAAATATACTTTTTTTTTCTTTAAATGTAAAAAACAATTAAGAATGGGCTAATTCACACAGGTTCTCTGTTGGGTTTGTGTCTGCTAATAATGATTTTAGTGCATTTGTAGTGAAAATATTGTTTTGATAAATTTGGGGGGGGGGGCCCTGGCAGGTAGGCTGTACGGGGCCCTGTGATTTCTAACAGCAACCCTGGCCAGCATGCACTGAATCAGATCTCCAAGTACTGTAAAGAGGCAGTTTCAAGCTGGCTATGTACTAAGCAAAATTCCTGTTGGCTTCCTCCTGCCTGACATCCTTTGACTGAAAAATCAAAGGAGCCACTCAGAATAACAGGGATTGCATCCAAACAGAGGTAGCCACTCTTCAGGTATGATGACAGCTCACAATGACAGGTGTCAGAATACTAGGCCTGCGGAATATAATCGCCGAATCGATGTATCGCGATGCGACCCTTCGCGATTCTGCATCGATTCAGGGTGACTGCAAAATCGATTAGCTAATGACGTCACTTCCGGGCGTGGGCGGCGCTGGCGCTTGATGAGAGTGGCGGCGGCGGCCGGACTTGTGGAACACGGAGCTCTTCGTGGGAGAGAAGAGGAGGAGAGCGGAGCCTGCAGAGCAAACTGCCCCCCGACCCACGACTGCCGCCCCCAATGGACTGGCCGAGGAGGCCCTGCCCGCCCTGCTTTCCGCCTGTACCGTGCACGATATCCGCTACGAGTCTGAGCTCCAAATTCCCGACATCATGAGGCTCATCACCCGGGACCTGCCTGAGCCCTACTCCATACACCTACCGCTACTTCATCTACAACTGGCTGCAGCTCTGCTTCCTGGTAGGTCGGGGCACTACAGGGCTCAGCATTACTCCTTACCAGGGCCTATTGTACTACAACTAGGGGGGACTACAGAGCCCAGCATTCCTCCTTACCAGGGCCTGCTATAATACAACTAAGGGCACTACAGAGCCCAGCATTCCTCCTTACCAGGGCCTGTTATACTACAACTAGGGGGACTACAGAGCCCAGCTTTCCTCCTTACCAGAGCCTGCTAATAGCAGACTCTCGTAAGGAGGAATGCTGGGCTCTGTAGTCACCCTAGTTGTAGTACAGTAGGCCCTGGTAAGGAGGAATGCTGGGCTCTGTAGTCCCCCTAGTTGTAGTATAACAGGCCCTGGTAAGGAGGAATGCTGGGCTCTGTAGTGCCTCTAGTTGTAGTATAGCAGGCTGTAGAAGTGAAGATGTGAAGCCCTAAAGAATACAGTAGCTGCAGCTGGAGATTCATCCATCCACGTTGTTTAGCACAGATGGAGGAATCTTTTAGAATTTTTTTATTAAGCACAAAAAAAATAAGATTATTGTGTGCATAGCTAGCTTTAGAGAGTTGCAATGTTGGGGGGCAGTGGATTGTCATTTTCACTGGACATTAAGTGATGGGTTGTCCTATTTCCTCTACTACAGTAGAAGCTTTGTCTAAGCTGGACATCTTGGATCCATAGCTGCTACTGTTTGCTGTCACTGGGAGAAAATTGCTTAGTTGTAGTCTGGGTTGACCAGTATGCTTTTATCTACATAAAAAGTGTCTGACCAGCTGCTACAAGTAGTGTAAATGTAGACAGTTATTTGTCCAAGTTATTCGAGCTCCATGGTTACACACACATATACACTCACTGGCCAATTATTAGGTACACCTTGCTAGTACCGGGTTAGACCCCCTTTTGCCTAATTCTTCATGGCAGGGTTTCGGAAACATTCCTCAGAGATTTTGGTCCATATTAACGTAATAGCATCACGCATTTGCTGCAGATTTGTCGGCTGCACATCTATGATGAAAAGTTTCCGTTCCACCACATCCCAAAGGTCCTCTATTGGATTGAGGTCTGGTGACTGTGGAGGCCATTGGAGTACAGTGAACAAATTGTCATGTTCAAGAAACCAGTAGTGAGATGATCTGAGCTTTGTTACATGGTGCATTATCCTGCTGGAAGGAGCCATAAGAAGATGGGTACACTGTAGTCATAAAGGGATGGACATGGTCAGCAACAATACTCATGTAGGCCGTGGCATTTAAACAATGCTCAATTGGTGCTATGGGGCCCAAAGTGTGCCAACAAATTTCCCCCACACCATTATACCAGCAGCCTGAACCATTTATACAAGGCAGGATGAACCCATGTTTTTCATGTTGTTTACGTCTGACTGTACCATCAAAATCAAGATGCATCAGACCAGGCAATGTTTTTCTATCTTCTATTGTCTGATTTTGGTGACTCTGTGCGAATTGTAGCCCCGGTTTCCTATTGTTAGCTTACAGGAGTGGCACCCAGTGTGGTCTTCTTCTGCTGTAGCCCATCTGCTTCAAGGTTTGATATGTTGCGCAATGAGAGATGTTATTCTGCATCAAAGAAAGGAGGCGCAAACACCTAGTACATTACCCTTGGACACCTTCAAAAATGTATTATGTAGCACTACTCCCTTGGGAGCTGCTTGAAGCGGATTCCCCTGGGTTACCCATAGCAACAACTTATCAATTCTTAGTGCTTTAAGTGTTTGGCTCAGTCAGGAAACAGTCCAGGGGATTTGGTTTTTTGTTGCTTTTATTTTAGAACCTGGGATGGGAGAAGGGATGAGTGGGGTACTCCAACTGGATGAACTATGCAGAACTTGAGGACTTCTAGCTATGTTGAGTGCAGCAAGGCCGCTGCTTCACCTTGCCACTGAAGTATTTGATAGGCAAAATATGTAGTGAATTACTCTTCAGAGCTCCCGCTTGGCACCCCCTTTACCCTTACTCTTCAGGGTTATACTTGGCCCCCTCTTTACTCTTGCTAATTGTGTGAGCTGACCTTCTATCCTCTGACCTCACTGGAGTGGTCCCCCTTCCTGGGCAGACCCCTTGGCAAGCCCCCTGGTACTCACAGACACTGTTTTTCCCAGATGACTCTGTCTGAAGCTCCACCCTCAGCTTTCCAGGACCCTTTTAGGCTCAGCTCCACACCTGGCTCACTAGGCCGACTGCCTGTGACCACTTTCCTCAGACAGCAGGAGGAGAGACCAGCCATCACCCTCCTCCTGGGACTCTGCTTCCCGCCAAAGATGCCCTGTCACATGTGCCCTTGACTTTTATGGTCAATCCCAGGATGCACTGCAGTGGTGCCCTCCCACTGGCACTGCCACAAAAGCCCATTTGCCACTGGCCAGGTTTCCTCCACTGTCCAACAGGCTCCCCTATTGGATACAGTGGGGACACTCCGTCAGACCAAGTGACTCACACCCGGACACATGTAACAGGCATCACTAACAGATCAGGCTCCCCTGATAAGCAGATGGAGCATAACAGTGCTTTTAACCTAGCACCTATCTAGGAGGGTGCTACAATTAGAATTCCAAAAACATACAAACATGAGGAGTAAAATCGCATAAAAACAAGTCCACCTCAATGTGGAAAAGGACATTTCCTTATGTTAGGTCCTAACACAGGGAAATGTCCTTTTCCATGTTGAGGTGAACTTATTTTATGCAATTTAACTCTTCATGTTTGTGAGTATGTTTTTGGCATTCTAATACATTTTTGAAGGTGTCCAAGGGTAATGCACTTGTTGTTTGCGCCTCCTTTCCTTTGTGTTTTCAGTCTTTGGAGTTTCCCCATCTGAGGAGAGTAGCACGCCTACAATTCCCGATAGAGTGAGCGCTTGGGTCATTTAGATGTTATTCTGCATACCTTAGATGTAACGAGTGGTTATATAAGTAACTGTTGCCTTTCTATGATCTCTAATCAGTCAGCCCATTCTCCTCTGACCTCTGACATCAACAAGGCATTTTCCTCCACACAACTGCCTCTCACTGGATATTTTCTCTTTTTTGGACACAACACAGCATGTTAGAAAATGCAAAATAAATTAAAGTCTCATGTGTAATAGTGTGCATGTGCTTTTAAATTAAGTGAACAGTTGTCAGACTAATGATCACAACTCTAGACAATGATACATCAGTAGTTATGATCAGTGACAATTTTGCCTATCGGCATCTTTAGCTGTAGCCATGAAAAAATTAAAGTGTTTGCCCAGCCAAAAATGTTTTATTTTTTTTTTAACAGCTTAGAACTCTGTTAGAATTATACTGCTATTCAGGGATCTGCTATAGAACTACCCTCCATCTACTGTTCTGATGACAACAATTTTTTGCTGCTGTGATCTGACTTCCTGGTAGAGGGTGGCTGCGTTCATTCTCCATGGTCCTACTTTATGCAGGAACATAGCCACCCTCTTTTGCTCAATCCGGATATAGATGTAGCACCCTCCTAGGTAGGTGCTAGGTAAAAGCATTGTATGCTCCTTCTGCCTATCAGGGGAGCCTGATCTATTAGGTTGCCTGTTGCATGTTCCCAGGTGTGATTCACTGGGTCTAAGGGAGTGTCCCCACTGCATCCAATAGTTTAGCTTGTTGGACAGTGGAGGAAACCTGGCCAGTGACACATTAACTTTTGTTAGAGTCCCAGTGGGAGGGCACTCTTGCAGTACATCCTGGGATTGCTCATAAAGGCCGTGGGGACATGTGACAGGGCGTCTTTGGTGGGAAGAAGAGTCCCAGGAGGAGGCTGATGGCTGGTCTCTCCTCCTGCTGTATGAGGAAAGTGGTCTTAGGCAGTCGGCCTAATGAACCAGGTGTGGAACTGAGCTGCAGAGGATCCAGTAGAGCTGACAGTGGAGCTGCTGGCAGAGTCTTCCGGGAAAAACAGTGTCCATGAGTACCAGGGGACTTGCCAAAGGGTCTGCCCAGGTAGGGGGAACACTCCAGTGAAGTCTGAGGATCAAGGGGCCAGCTCACGCAGAGTGCCAGAGTAAAAGGGGGTGCCATTTATAACCCTGAAGAGTAGGGACAAAGGGGGTGCCGAGTAAGAAATCAACAAAAACCAAAACCCCTGGACTGTTTTCTGACTGAGCTGAGCACTTAGAATATGCTATTTTGTTGTTGCTATGGGTAACCCAGGGGAATCCGTAACCAGCAACTCCCAAGGGAGTAGTGCTACATTTGGGGGCTCGCCACCCTGGGTTACCGGCCTGGTTGCTAATGGCAACGGCCGAAGACTGTGTTCTAATGCTCAATGCAAGTTTGAGGCCTGCTCTACAGGAGATAGGGAGAGTGGGATGAAGAAAAAATTGCACAATAGTGGTTGCCCTTGGCCACAGAAAGATTCCTGTCAGAATCACAATTTGTAGCTACAAATGCCGGAAAGTGTCCGTCTGAGCTATAAGTTGTACACTCCTGTGAACTACTGGGAGGTGAGAGAAATGCATTCTTCTGTGAAAATGGACTGTGTCTGCTTAACAGTAAAAAAATAGCACTTAGAATATGCTATTTTGTCAAGTTGTTGCTATGGGTAACCCAGGGGAATCCGTAACCACCAGCTCCAAAAGGGAGTAGTGCTACATAGACTAAGGAAGATGGATTCTGGGATTTGTAGTGCTCATGACGGCAACTAACGCGCTCTCCTTGTTCCAAACAAACAAAAATTCTGAGGAAAAGGAGGGGTTCTGGAGCTCATGGAGGACATTACGCTGAGCCAGATAAAGACAGTAAGAAACAGTTACATGAAAAATAGGTTATAGGGCCCTTAAGTAGTTTATGGATTCTTTTTGGAGAATACGGATATTGTTTAGTTTCTCTTCAAACAGTTGTAGAAGTGCATTGAGATTCCAGCAATTTTTCAGTTTAACTCTGTCATTCCCACCCAGATCTCTGTTGTTCTGAACTTCGGGCTCATTACTCCTTTACCCTGCAATGGCGGGGAGGGGTCATTGTGATCCAAGAGAATTTGATGGTGTTTGTGATGGAAATTACAAGCGCACAATGAATTGCCCGAACGTATGTGAAAAATCCCATTATATCAAAAGACATTTTGTGTGAAGCAGTCCATTCTCTGCAAGAGGCTCTATTCACTGCAACTCGCTTTAGCAATTAGGTCTGAAAGGGATGGATATGTGAACAATTTGTGCTCTTAGTAAACTCCCATCTTTAAATCAGTGTGAGTTAGTTCACAGGCAATACTCAATTATTCCTTCTCATTAGGAATGGGCACAGTAAATCACAATTACTGAATACAAACTCCGCAGCGAATTAGACTGTAAGAGCTCCATAGAGTCATGCAGGAAGGATACTATTTTCCATGCTGATTTAGATATCTACTAATATATACACTGCTCAAAAAATACAAAGTAACACTTTAAAAACACATCAGATCTCAATGGGGAAAAATCTCATGCTGGATATCTATACTGATATTAACTGGGTAATGTGGTAGGAACGAAAAGATGCCACATCATTTATGGAAATGAAAATGATCAACCTACAGAGGGCTAAATTCAAAGACACCCCAAAAATCAAAGTAAAAAAATGATGCAGCAGGCTAGTCCATTCTGCTAAAATCTCATTGCAGCAACTCAAAATGGTACTCAGTAGTTTATATGGCCCCCACGTGCCGACATGCCTGAATACGTCGGGGCATGCTGCTAATGAGATGACGAATGGTGCCCTGGGGCAGAGCTGCTAATAGAAATCGTGGGGCCCCGTACAGACTACCTGACAGACCCCCCCCCCCCCCCCCCCAAGAAAATATTAAAGCTATAGTTTGCTAAAAATACAATACAATCATTATTAGCGGACACAAAAACACTAAATTTACAGAATTCCTGCTAAATCTGAAAGACAAATAAAAATGAAATGGAAAAAATATACAGGCTGGGCAGTTGGAGCTCCAAGATCAGGGAGACAGAGGGAGAGAAAGGAGAGAAACAAAGTTACAGAGATAACAAACTTAGAAGCAGAGCTAACATTAGAGACCTACAATTAAGAATTGTTGACTTGCATAAAGCTGGAAAATATCTCCAAAAGCCTTGCTGTTCATCAGTCTACGGTAAGACAAATTGTCTATAAATGGAGAAAGTCCAGCACTGCTGCTACTCTCCCTAGGAGTGGCCGTCCTGTAAAGATGACTGCAAGAGCACAGCGCAGACTGCTCAATGAGGTGAAGAAGAATCCTAGAGTGTCATCTAAAGACTTACAAAAGTCACTGGCAAATGCTAACATCCCTGTTAGCGAATCTACAATACATAAAACACTAAACAAGAATGGATTTCATGGGAGGATACCACAGAGGAAGCCACTGCTGTCCAAACAAAACATTGCTGCACGTTTACAGTTTGCACAAGAGCACTTGGATGTTCCACAGCAGTACTGGCAAAATATTCTGTGGACAGATGAAACCAAAGTTGACCCAAAGCATAGAAGTAAATCAACAACAGAATGGCTTAAACAGAAGAAAATACGCCTTCTGAAGTGGCCCAGTCAGAGTCCTGACCTCAATCCGATTGAGATGCTGTGGCATGACCTCAAGAAAGCGATTCACACCAGACATCCCTAGAATATTGCTGAACTGACACAGTTCTGTAAAGAGGAATGGTCAAGAATTACTCCTGACCGTTGTGCACGTCTGATCTGCAACTACAGGAAACGTTTGGTTGAAGTTATTGCTGCCAAAGGAGGTTCAACCAGTTATTAAATCCAAGGGTTCACATACTTTTTCCACCTGCACTGTGAATGTTTACATGGAGTGTTCAATAAAAACATGGTAACATTTCATTCTTTGTGTGTTATTAGTTTAAGCAGAGTGTGATTGTCTATTGTTGTGACTTAGATGATGATGATCACATTTTATGACCAATTTGTGCAGAAATCCATATCATTCACCATATTGATGTCATACATCCCAGGAGTCTTCACGGGCATTTTTTTTTCTTTTATCTGCAGGAGGAGAGGATAGGCTTTCTCATATAAGCACACCCTCCTGCCTGCATGCCTGAGCTAGGGGCAGATGGATTCCAGGAAGTAAATGTTACATGAATCCTCTGCCTTACTCAAGATTGCCATGGCTAGAAATGCTGGGGGGGGGTTGCTTTAAAGAGTTTTCCTAAGAAAATAAAGCACAGAGTCTTGGATTGATGGGTGAGTTTTCTTTAAATATTAAAATATTAAAATTGAATTAACATGTTACATAAATCATCTGCCCTTACTCAAGATTGTTTTTCAAAGTGGTTTCTCAAGAAAATGAAGCATGCAGACATGGATGGATGAGTGAGTTTACTTTAAATATTAAAAAGGAATTAAAAGAGAGCTAAGGCCAAAGCTTTTTTGGCAATACTTCTCATGTGGGTTGCAGGAGTGCACTCACTTGTGCTCTCCTGTGACCCAGAATCAGCTGATAGTTGGCTAAAGTTTGCTATCGACTGACATCGCAGAGCTGGCCCACACTCCGGAGGGATCCCAGTAATAATGTTGGAATCCGCCCAGATGCCTTACATGCAGCTGGCTCAGCATCTCTGTGTGCCGCTGAGAGCCTGAGCCAGCCGCTCCCACCCCCTACACAGTCCAGTGCTCCAGTGAGTGCTCAAGGGGAAAGGCAGGGAGCCAGTGGCTAACAGTCACCGCTCTCTACTCAGTGAAGACTGAGACCTGAGTAATCAGTGGTCTTTGACAGCTCAATTCTCTAGCTTAGAGCCATCGGGGGACAGATTGCAGCATTGAACTGACACTGCAGAAGATAGCTAAGCATACATGTTTGTTTTTATAATCCTGCAATTGTTTTCACTTTTTGGTGCTCACATACAGTTTAATTCCACCTTATTGAATGTACATGCTTTAAAAAAACTGTTGTAGTAATTTAACCACTTAAGCCCCGGAAGATTTTACCCCCTTCCTGACCAGGGCCTATTTTGCTATTCGGCACTGCGTGATTTTAACGGACAATTGCGCGGTCATGCGACGCTGTACCTAAATGAATTTGACGTCCTTTTTTTCCCACAAACAGAGCTTTCTTTTGGTGGTATTTGATCACCTGTGCGATTTTTTGATCATGCGCTATAAACAAAAAAAGAGCAACAATTTTGCAAAAATAACATTATTTTTCACATTTTTTTATATGAAATTCCCCCCCAAAAAAATGTAAAAATCAAAATGTTTTAACATTTTAGGCCAATTTGTTTTATGCTACCTATGTTCGGTAAAAAAAAAAAATCGCAAAAAGCGTATTTTGATTGGTTTGCGCAAAAGTTATTGCGTTTACTAACTAAGGGAAAGACTTTTGTCATTTTTGTTGTATTGTTTTTTTTAACGAGTAATGGCAGCAATCTGCGATTTGCGGTACTGCGACTTTGCGGCGGACAGATCGGACCCTTGACTGACATTTTTGACACTTTTGGGGTTACCAGTGACATTACTACAGTAATCAGTGCTATAAATATGCACTGTTACTGTAAAAATGACACTGGCAGGGAAGGAGTTAAATTTATTTGAGAGGGAGGGGTTAAGTGTGTCCCTAGGGGTGTGATTCTTACTGTGATTGGATGTGGCTACTGGTGTAAGAACAGAGATCAACAGTCCTACATAGTAGAACCGTGTGATCTCCCGATGTCCGCCGGGCAGACGCGCGGGGGGGGACTGTGAGCAAGCGGGAGCGGGAGAGCGCCTCCAGCGGCGCGCGCTCGCTCCCTAGAGCCTCACAGGCTAGCAACGTAGACCTACGTCGCTTTGCCTGTGAGGGGCTGACTGCCGACGTAAATCGTCGTTAGGCAGTCGGCAAGTGGTTAAAGCCCAAGTCCGGGCAACAAAAAAATGATCTCTTGCTCTGGAGCTATGCCTGTTTTGCAAGGGCTAATTGCTGATTTTAGTCTAAAGGCCCGTACACACTTGACGGAAATCGGACGAAGTATCCTCTGATTTTTCTCTCTGTTGCTCAGCGTTCATAACCGTTTTTAGTTGACAGTGCATAAATGTTCACGAAATTTCTCGTCCGATTTTTTTTTTGGGACATTTGTTCCCAGACTTCCGGGTTGTCAGCAACTTCAGATCATGCGCGGTCTTTCGTATCCGATTTTTCACAGACGTACTGCATACACATTAAACGAAAATTGGTCGTCTGGGGACGGACAATAAAAATTGGTGTTTGTCCCTCAGTTTTTTTTGGTGAAAATGTCGGCATCGGTTGCTGAAAGTTGTGTACACACTAGACGAAAATCGTACGATTTTACCTCGGACGGGAATTTTCGGCAGATTTTCTACTAGTGTGTACCCCACTTTAGGGAACAAAAAAAAAAAAAGATTTTCTTATCTGATCTTCCACTCCTCCCTGCATCTTCTATTCCCCTGTGCTGTAGCAGTCTAGGTTCCTGATGTCATTAACACCATAAACCCTGCAATACATATAATGACGCTGAGGGACAGCCTACTGCTAGATTGTGGGGAGCGCCATCTACAAATGAGTAGAGGATCAGGTAAGTAAAACTGTTTCTCTTCTCCTCTAGACAAAACAAGCAATAAACCCTTGTAGTGCAGGTGCAGCCACTCTGCAAGGGATCATTTTTTAGTTGCTCAGAGTTGGGCTTTAAAGACATTGTTTGTAGTTCTGTAGTGTGTTCCAAAGTACCTTGCCAATCATCTTATTTCACTGTAATGCCTCGTACACACGCAACGATTATCGGACGACCGATCGGCCGTCTTTTGTCCAGTGTTGTTGTGTTGGTTGAAATGTGCTCTAGACTGCACAAGAATTTTCTCGGCCAACAAAAACCAACTTCAGAAGTGATGTCATGTGCTGGTTTACTTTCCGTGTGTTTTTTCTTCTCTGAGCATGCCCAGTCTTGCTCATCAGATTTTTGTCTGCCGAAATCTGTACTGACTGATGGAAAATCGGCCGTTCTGTTGACGGCCAACAAAAATTTTATAGCCTGCACACCAGATTTTGTTTGGCCGAAAAGTGGTGTCGGTTGTCGAAAGCATCATACTAACAAGCCGAAAATCGGCCGATCGGACGTTGGCTGAAAATTCACGGCCAACTATTGATGCGTGTGTACGAGGCATAAGTCTACATTCACACCTGAACAGAGCGTATTCTGAAGCTTTTTTTTTTTTTTCTGGCGTATTACAGACATTTTTGAATGTGTATCATGTTTCGGGAGTTTGCTTTTGTGGGCTGAGCAAGGGGAGGAGAGCAGTTCTATAGAAGGAAAGAAATTCTTTAGCAATAATGCGTATATCACATATGTACAGGCATTCCCATTGAAATCTATGGGTTCAAAATGTCTGACTACGCTAAAAAAAAAAAATTGTATTTTTTGGAGTATAGGGAGACTGAGCGTGCAAACATGAACAGGGACAATTAGAAAGAATGGGGGAAACTTAGGCATAAGGGAATGAGCAGAAAAATGCTCAAGTGTGAATTGGGGCTAAGGGCTCATTCATGCAGGCAGCTGGGATGTGGTTAAAAGCAGGTAGTTGAGTTAGGATTCTATGCCTTTGCCGATTGCCAACCGTAGGGCTCCAATTAAATCTTAGTGTAGCATAATCGTGATTCCAGAAGGCAGCAAAATTTAAAAACAAAACGCACAATTCGCATTTAGGTGCCATTCATTCCTAATGGCACCCCAAACACACCATGTCATGTGACAAAATGCACAAAAAATGCCCCAAGTTGTGCTGTCCAAAAACATGCAAAAGTCAACTCCATAAAAGAGAACAGGGGCTACCTTGGCATGTTAGTGGAGTGGAAGACCACCTATTCAAGTGAAAGGGGTGACTTCAAAATCGCAGCAAAAAACACCAAAAAGTAATAAAAACACAACGTTACCACATTGCAAGATGTGAATCGGGCCTGAGAAGGGCAAGCAGCTGCTTAGAAAGGTAAACATGACACAGCCATGTTTATCTGTTTTGCAGCTGCACCAAAAATGGAACCACATGTGTCATTCAGCAGGCGGTGCTTCTGCCAAACGTGACCCATTAGGTGTATGGGGCTGTGCCACAACAGCCGTACAACTGCATGCAACACATGCAGTTGTAGCATGGGGCTTCTGCCTTTTTGAGGTTAGAACAGGTGGTAAGGAGGCGACATATCGCCTCCTCACTGTCTGTCAAATGCCCTCTGAAAAGCAATACACTGCAAGTCACTTTTCAGAGGGGCAGCAAGGGCTGCTGCATGTGAGATTGACCCTTAACGCTACTAGGCAAGGTCAGATAGAAACTCTGCAGTCTCTGAGGACATGAAACACATACATTGCTCCTGAGACCTTGCAACCTTAGCTCAGGTTTCATAGGAGCTGCTATTAAGAGGAACTGTGATTTGGTATGCTGACATTTGACCTGTTGATTCATATAAACTGTAAATGTCAAATTTCCACAGGCACACTGGAGACAGGAAAACAGTCCAGCAACTTGGTTTTTGTGTTTTATTTAGGGGTTAATAAGTTGGATGGGGATGGGATGATTATAGGATGCCCACTTGACTGGTACAAACTTCTACAGGGACACTTCAACTATATACACAGTCTATATTCACTCCTTTCCTTCCTCCTGCACAAAACTTGCTTGCAGATCCACTGTGGTGTCACCGTAAGAAACGTCTATAGCAAAGGCCCTTTACAAGCAGGGACCACTAGCACTTTTACTGCACTTCCTCTAGTGGTCTATGGTCCCAGCACAACCTCTTCAGGCTCTGCTAGCCCACCTGGCTGCAGCAGCCCCGTTTACTAGCCCACCTGGTTACTTCCCACAGTCCTCCCAGACTGCACACTGACAAGCCCACCCGGCTGACTTCTCCTGGAGATCTCCTCCACATGCTCGCTGGCTCCTGCCTTGCTCACTCTTGCTCCCATGCCTCTGGACAGGACTCCTCCCTGTGTTGTAAGAGGACCCCACCAGCACCCAAGCCCCAGGCCCGAAGTCACCCCCCTTTCCCAGACCAGGGGGTTACCCTCAAGGGTTACCCACAGCCTCCTCAGCACTCCATCTCCATCTTCCACCTGACTCCACTGACCCTGTTGACTTGACTCTGAGTGTTTAGGAGGGGCCTACCCCCTGCCAGCTCACTTGCTGGGGATTGGCTGGGGCCCTTCTCAATGCTCCAAACAGCTCTTCCTAACCTCCCTCCCATTCTTCTGGAAGCTTCTCCAAGGTTCCAGCAAGTAGGGGCAGGTACCAGAGGTGCTGCCTGATGAGTCATCCAGCCTCCAGGAATCACTCAACCCTGACCCAGATTCAACCCAGCCTGGCTCTCAGTCAGGCCAAATTGGCCTACACTATCATGAACACTAGCACATTAGCTAAAGGGTGCTACACTGAATTGAAGGAGAATTGAAGCCTAACACTATCCTTGAGAATGTTTTCTTCCCCGTCTAACCATTTTTTAGTCCAGTATGGTCACATGATCCTGCATCTCCGACTCCCCTGTATCATGGAGCACTTGACAAAGGCTGGTAATTCCAGGAGCTGTGGCATCACCCATATGCAGTATTGGCCCAGCCATTGTCTGTGTTCCCTCTGGAGCTGCAGGATCACGTGATCAGACTGAAAAGGTAAGCATACAGATCTTTTTTACACAGGGTAGGCAGGATAGCTGGGAGGAGGGGGAATAGAATGGTTTAAGGAACAGATAGTGTTAGGCTTTAATTCCACTTCAACCATTTAGGGGAAAAAAAATCCCTATGTTGGGGACACCAAGGGAAGGGGGCACCATAGGTTTTTCCCCTGGCTACCATACCCTTTAAGGATAAGTGGAATTTAAAGTGGTTGTGCACTAGACCCGAACAAAGATGAATTTGGCTCTAATGGGCTCTCTGATGTAAAAACCCAGAAGCAATGTCATGACATCACTTCTGGATACTGGGGCCTTAATGTGGTTGTTAACCCACACATTGGCTGTCACGTGACCCCCTGCCTCTCTCCTCTTCCCACCTGACAGCTGCAGCAGGCGGGGCCGAGATTCCCCTGCTGACGTCAGTCAGGAGGAGAGAGTCAGCCGCTTACATGACGGCTGAGCAGCACTCGGAAATCGGGTGAAGGCGGCATTTTTTTCATAAAATACAGTAACAGGAGATCCTAGAATTAGCAAAAAAAGAGGATTATATAAGGTATTAAAATGTTTTTCAGCAGCAGGAGGGGAGGGGGCGGGCACCTGACACATGAACAGAAAGCAGGGAGGGGGAGTAGGACAGAGGGAGACAGAGGAAGACAGTGCAGAGCTGCGGCTGATTGAGGCACGTACACTGACCATGGTGTCAGGGCTCAGCAGCCATGATATACCGTGGTCAGTTTACAGGGGAAGGGCAAAGGTATTTCAGGTGATACAGGGGCCAAATTACATGCTTTAAAGGAAAGAATCTTTTTTTTTCTTTTGAGGGGGTAACTAACGTTTCAAACGCGGCATATTTAAAAAAAAAAAATCACAGCATTCAAAACAGTCAAACTTGGTGTTTTGAATGCTTTTAAGTGCATAGTCCATAAAGTGCATAGTCCATAAAGAGCACCTGCCACTGCCTATTACTGTCACAAGGGATTTTTACATTCCTTGTGACAGCAAAAAAAATGGTGATTATTTTTTTTTTTTTAATGAATGGTGTAGAAATAAAAAAAAAAATAATTAAAAAGAAAAAAATGTGAAGCGCCCCCCCCCCCCCCCGCGCTCGTGCACGGAAGCGAGCGCATACGCAAGTCACGCCCGCATATGTAAACAGTGTTTAAATCACACATGTGAGGTTGTGCCACAATCGTTAGAGCGAGAGCAATAATTCTAGCACAAGACCTCTTCTGCAACTCTAAACAGGTAACCGTTAACATTTTTAAAAATGTTGCCTATGGAGATTTTTAAGTACTAAAGTTGGTCGCCATTCCATGAGTGTGCGCAATTTTAAAGCATGACATGTTAGGTATAGTTTTACTCGGTGTAACATCATCTTTCACATTATACAAAAAATTGGGCTAACTTTACTATTTTGTTTTTTTTTAATTCATGAAAGTATATTTAAAAGACTGCTGCGCAAATACCGTGTGACATAAAATATTGCAACAATCTCAATTTTATTCTCTAGGGTCTTTACAAAAAAATATATATAATGTTTGGGGGTTCTAACTAATTTTCTAGCAAAAAATACTGATTTTAACTTGTAATCAACATATGTTAGTAAAAGGTTAGGCTCCAGGGGGTTAAGTTAAACCTTGAGGTTATGGAACTAAAAGTGAAGTACAGACAACTTTAAGATTATGAAGTGAGAAGTGACAAGAAGAAGGAGCAGCCAGTACAGGAGACAGAGCGGTGGTGGCTGGTAACAGAAGTTACTAGGTGGGGGTGGCCTGGCACATGTTTCTCCCAACTGGGCGGCAGGGTCCCTAACTTTGGGGCCCGCTGTGGAACAGAACCCTCCTAGGAACCGTGCCTGGAATCACGTGTGTGTGAGGCCTCTCAAAATAAGTGTGGTGGCTCTACTTTTTGCCTTCAAAGCTGGACAGAGGTAAAAAATAAAGTATATTGTGAAGAATTGGTGGAGATTAATCAGTACTCAGGGCTATTTCCTCAAAATGACTCTGAAGTCAGTGGTGGGACAGGCGTCACTGGCAAGTTCTCCCATGTTGCCTTTACATCTAACAGGGTTCCTCCATCCACCTCACTTGCGCATGTAGCAGGTTTTCCAGGCATTGGGCCTGCTATGGGTCTGCCATTGTTACCAGTAACACTTCCAACACATTTAAGTTGAATACCCCAGTGTGAGATTGGAGACAATGACCATTCCGGCATCTTTGGTTTGTTTTGCTTATTTTGTAATGGGGATGGGAGAAGGTAATGAGTGGGATACTCCTCTGGCTCAACTAGGTTTAACTGGGACTCCTTACAGAAAAATGCCTGTTAACGCTGTTTTGACGCCAGCTGAATGCCGACCAACGCTTCCTGACGCTTGAAGATACTGTTTTATCACTGAACTGTACTAGAACTTGACTTATAACCCTCTGGTTAACTCAAAAGATCCTGGACGGTAGTGAAACTTGACTCTTGACACTCCATTAAGCTCAGAAGTCCTGTGAACAGCTCCCTCTAGCCCTTCACTGACTGAGGTAGCTCCTTTTAACTGCTTGTGCTGCTGCAACTCTCAACTCTGTATACTGCACACTGTTCACATTAACTCTTCAGGGCCCAACTGCTGGCGCCCCCTTTACACTTTCTGGGTCCTCTACCAGGCACCCCCTCTGACACTTCAGGGTCCTCTCACTAGGCACCCCCTCTGACACTTCAGGGTCCTCTCACCAGGCACCCCCTATGACACTTCAGGGTCCTCTCACTAGGCACCCCCTCTGACACTTCAGGGTCCTCTCACTAGGCACATCCTTTACCGCTAGCTAGCTCCTGGATCCCTTGGACCTTCACCGGAGCAGTCCCCTCTCAGCTAGACAGACCCCCAGGGGCAGTTTACAGTACTCATGAACTGGGAATGCTTTCCTGAAACTGGGCCCCCTTAACTCCGCTGGTCCTTGGCACACCGGAACCCTGCTGCAGCTCAGCTCTCTCTGTATCCTCAGGCAAGCCACCCGAGACACCCGATCCTTCTGACAGGAGGAGAGACAGCCCCTCCCGGGACTCTGCTTCCTGCCAAAGACGCTGCGTCATGCGTTTCCTCAAACTTATACCCACTCCCAGAATCCTGTGTGGCAGAATCTGCCTTTCCAAGGTAGATACAGGCCTGAATGTGCCACTGATTGGGTTTCCTCCACTGCCCAATGAGAACTCTTCTCATGGAGCCAGAGGGGAGACTCCCTAGTCTCAGTAGCAACACCTGGGAAACATGACAGCCCAGCTGAAAATCATGGCCCTGCTGTAAGGCAGCCAAGGCCAACTATACTTTGCCTAGCACCCACCTTGTAGGGTGCTACACGTGTATTCGTTTTTTTTTTTGGGTTTTTTTTTCAGCCCACTGGCTAATCAAAAAAAAAAAAAAAAAAATATTCATCTATGGTAAGCTTTAGAATAAATGGCAATGTGCCCCAATGTACATATACTACGCATTTTGGTGTGTTTGCATTATCGAGCATCACAACCTGAGAAACAACAATGAAAACTTAAAGAAGGAGAGAACAGAATGATAGAGGCAAGAGTCTCCAGTCCAGTCGATCTGGGTGCAAGAATTTAGGAAAACTTTATAAAAATCAGATAAAGGTTATATAGTTGTATGTCATCTTTTTTGGCTTTAGCTCCTTAGTAAAATTTCTCAGATTCTTTTAGGGGTTCACTGAAAGATTTTAACTGATGTTTGCGGACGCCATTTAAAACTTAACCTATACCTTTGCCATAGATTTACTACAATATATTTAAACCAAATCCTACCTTTCTCTGCTTGACTATAGCAAATGAAATAGGAAATTGATTTGGGGCATCATCCCCCGAGACACATTAAATATAACCTAAAAAGAATACAAAACCACCCAGCTATTCTCTGCTGCTGCTAGGCAACTGGTCATTACTCAGCGATACCTAATAAACTAGAAACACTGTAGAGAGCCTTTAAAATGCTTCATATATTTACAGAGTGTTTTCTTTTTTTTTTTTCCTAATGCCGTTTTGCTCATTTTCCCTCTGTGTAAAGCCTGTAACATAGAGATTTTCGATGTTCAACAAATTCAGAGACAAAAATGTGAATACATTTGAAAAGAAGTAACCTTTCATCCCATAAATGTGTAAAATAATGATGTATTTCCTTTTCAGTGCCGTAGAGATTCAGGCATATAAATGATTAATGAATGTTGGAAAATGTCTATTAAAAAATCAAAAATGTAAAATCATAGTGGTCAATTTATTATAGCAAATGGATGAATGGAGCATGAATTTACATGAAGGAATGTAGGCTTTCATCCTGTGGCTTGTTGACTATCCCTAATGACAAGAGCACTAAATAAATAAAATAAATTATTTCTAAGAAATGCGGGGCTGCCATTGCTGATCTTCTTCTAAAAACATATATCCCCTGGTCATTTCTGAATTTAACGGGTAACTAAAATAATAAAAAAATATAGCATATACAATTGCCTCAGTTGTAATTTAATGTTATTAAAATATACCTTTCCTTTTCAATCTGCAACACTGTAATTTTCTCTAAAATTCAATACAATATAGAAACTTGGAGGCCTCCTGTACACTGATGAGCCAATCACACTAACATTTCCTCCTTGTGTTATTGTCTCACTGGTTTTCCCGGAAGTCTGCACTAAGAAACAAGTAAAATTTTAGGCACCCTAGGAATTCCCCTTTTGGTGAGATACTCCCCAAGGGTTAATAATTCTGGAGGGATGCAGACCCTGCAGGGTTTCTCATTATAACACTGAGAATGCAGCAGGTGATTATAATGAACCAGACCTTCTCATTCAGAATCGGTCTGCAATCAGTTTGGTGAAACAAACAGCTATTGCTTCTGTCAACTAGAAAAGTTAAAGTGGTAGTAAAATCAGCAGCTACAAATACGGTAGCTGCTGATGTTTAATATTAGAACACTTACATGTCCAGGGATACCGCAATGTTGGCACCCTAGATGATTTTCCAATTGGCTCTTGGGAGCTCTCGCCGCCATTCATTGTAAGTGAAACTGGCAGTGAAGGCTTGCCGCTCCACAACTGGCTCCCTACTGTGCATGCTGCGCTTTGTGAATGGCCCGGCATCAGGGGGAAGGACGAGGGGGGCCGAAGTTCCAAGGGACCTTTCCGTGGCAAAGTCTCCCAGAAGTGCGGACAGGTACCTGCTCCCCGCTCCCCGAAAGGTGCCAAATGTGTCAGCGGAGGAAAAGGGAAACAAACAAGCTGAACTTCCTCTTTTGGGTGGGGCTCCGCTTTCGGTAGCTCCCTTAGGCTGGCCATACATTATACAATTTTCTTGAAATTTACCTTCAACTATGTAGTGCAAGGGCCTGCCTAATTGGATACAACTGAAAGTGTTGTTTAGTTTTGACCTCACATTATGTGGTTTTTGGTAAATCTAACAGAAAATTGAACAAGAAAATGTAACATGTTTGGCCAGCCTTAGGATTGGCCACACAGGCCTGAGGTGACTGGGTGGGGCCTGAACTCTAGCAAAGGATCCACTGGGGACACATCCAACTGCTCTGTGGAGATTCAGCTGTCACATAAGTTGGCAACCCACCCGCCCGTTGTGATGTTTTGTCACAACTTTATTGGTGGTTTTGACCTTGACAGGAATTGATGTTGCTTTATGGGCTATGCCCTCAAGTTGAATTCTGGGGTCAGCCTAATGCCTGTCTGGCACTGATGGTAAGAACAGGCCTCTTAGGCTATGTAAGTTTATCTTTTATGGGTGCTCACAGAATACCTATGACTTGCATTGTTGTTTGGTAAATTTGGAAAGCTGTTACTTTTGCAAAGTTCAACAAAGCTGTGACCTTGCCCTATTTCCAACTTAATCAGCTTCCATTTCTTTTTGCGGGGCAAGGTATTGGTTTATTAGTTGGTCATAAATTACCCAATGATTCTCAGCAGTCAAAACACAGATACCTAAACAAGACCTTCAGACCCTGAATTAGTAAATGTTCAGTCATTGGCCCCAATTTTACACTCCAATTTGTAAGCTTTTAGACTGTAGTTTCTCTTTCAAATAACAGAGTACTGAGTTTTGTGGTTTTCCAATAGAGAGAGAATAAGGGGAAATGCATTTCTTTTGAAAGAATCCCTTAAGAAGAAACTAGCCAAGTATGAGAAAAACAGCAGAAAGAACTGTGCCATTGATTTTAAGAGAATAGAGAGGAGTCAGTCAATTGTGTTAAACAGAGAAAATCTATCAAGAAAGAAAGGAGCGGAACATTTTGCCTTTTGATCTGGCCTGAAGGTCACTTCTTGTCATATCCATGTATTACGTCAGACCAAAGTCAGGTTTTTAAGTGCCCAGTAGGGACATAATAGCAGAGTGTCACTCCATTGTAATGAGGATGTTCCTGTGGAGAGAGGATATTTAAAGGGATTTACACAAGAAAGTTCATTTTTGGACTGCTAAAGATATCCAGGGAACATGGCAACTTTTTTTGAAGCTCCTTTATTCAGCCTCGAAATTCTAAGGTTGAATTGGCAACTTTTTATAATATGGAATGCGGCCAATCTTCGTGGACCAGGAGTGTTGTTACTTGACAGTAGTGCACTGCTCACATAAGTAAAGTGTAATATGGTTTTAGCATCCAAGAGTGCAGAAAGACTCGACTGCAAGACCCAGTGGGGTTGATTTACTAAAGGCAAATAGACTGTGCACTTTTGCAGAGTGCAGTTTCTCCATGACATAGTAAATAAGGTAAAGCTTCACTTTGCAAAAAAAAAAAAAACAAACATGTGCAAGGAAAATAAAAAAACAGCATTTTTTGCTTGCACATGATTGGATAATGGAAGTCAGCAGAGCCTCTGCTTATTAACTAAGCTGTGGAGAAAATGCTCTTGCAGCATGCAACTGCACAGCCTATTTGCCTTTAGTAAATCAACCCCACTGAGTCTTGCAGTCGAGTCTTTCTGCACTCTTGGATGCTAAAACCATATTACACTTTACTTATGTGAGCAGTGCACTACTGTCAAGTAACAACACTCCTGGTCCACGAAGATTGGCCGCATTCCATATTATAAAAAGTTGCCAATTTTTTTTAAATGTCCCTCAGTTCTACTGATACAAAACCTTTCCACTAAGGCTCCATTCACATCTAGGCGTTTTTGGGGCGATTTTCTGCTTTAAGCCTCAGCTCTAAAAATGCCAAACAAGACAAATCCCATTCATTTCAAAGGCCCCTATTCACATCTGAGCGTTCTGTTGCCTTAAGCAAAAGGCCCGTCGCTCAAAAAAGTACATGTGCTTCTTTACAGGCGTTTTACTGCTTTTCACTGGTCACTTGTCAACTCAAAACCCCTACACAAAAACGCTGCAAAAACACCTTAAAAATGCCTGTAAAAATAGCAACGCCTAGATGTGAACAGAGCCTAAGCCGAGTCTGGCTCTACTACATTTCTCGTCATTTTACTCTGGGTATCAAATTCCTGGATGTAGTTCTGAAAATCAACAGCTATAGGACTAAGGGCTGGTTCACACCATGAATGTGTGATTCACATGCGATTCAGGTGCTGTGCGATTTTGACCATTCATTTGAATGGGCTGAAATCTCGCCAGACTGCACAAAAAATAGAGCATTTATTACATTCATATCAACACTAGTTTACAAAATGCACAGCAACTGAATTGCATGGTATGGTAGACTCACTGCGTTTGCAACCTGCGTTTGAGATGTCGCTAAGTTAACATTGACATCGGCTGCAGATTGCAAGTGCAATGGCTTTTAAATGCGGTGTGGGAAATGCACACAAAACGCAGGTTTCCCACACTTTGTTCTGGTGAGAACTGGCCCAAAATGATACTAACTTTACCTATGTACATGCATGTATGCTTTTTGGATAAAGATTGGAATAACCAATGTATCAAATGCCTTAGCTCTATGCGATATGACCTACTTGGAAATTTGTACCTCTAATTGGGCTTATATGTTGAAACCAAGTTTACTGTAAATGTATTCTTGTAATCTTGTATGCTTACTCTGTCTATTTAAAATTATTGATATAAAAAAAGGCCCTGTCAACATAAAAAAAAAAATAATAATTTTGGAAAAAAAAATAAAAAATAATAAAAAAATAAATCCCAAAAGTAAATGAAAACCCCAAAATACATACCCCCTTGTCAAAAAAAAATACAAAAGCCAATTTTTAAAAGAGTAAAAGAAAGTCTTGCAGCTAAAAGTAATCACCGATTACAAATCAACCACAAAATAATTTTAACACCTTGACCTCTTTCGTCCCTCTCAATGGACGTCATATGATGTCCTGTAAGAAGTTGTCACCTATGGGGCCATAGGGCCGCAGAGGAGCATTATCTGTCACCGACTATATCCACCAGACACATCCACATCCACCAGACTATATCCACCAGACACAGCCAATGAATTATTACTATACCGGCCCGTTGCCAGTATCATGTGATCACTGTGACCAATCACAGCAGATCACATGAGAATTGTAAACAATGGATGGCTTCCTTTCATGCCATCCATTGTATACAATTGTGTTGCTAGCTGTGTTTGGTCACAGTGATCACATGGTACAGACAGGGCCAATCACAGACCATATGTACAATGTGATTAGCTTTGGCCCATCACAGCTAATAGCAATGACACTGAATGTGTCAGTTTCATTCAGTAAAAACGGGTGCTTATACCAAAGAAATTCATTGGGAATTCATACTATGGTTACATTGTATTGTTTTGGTCACAGTGTGTTAAAAAAAAAAAAAGGAAATCGTAAAAAAAAAAAAAGAAAAAAAATGATTAACAAATTTTTCTTTTGTTTTTGTTTTTTACATACTGTCAACATTCATTGTCCCTGATCACTGCCAAATCAGTTATGATAATGCTTTACTGCACTGATGACAGTATGTAAAAAAAAAATGTGAATTTTTTTTTTAATCATTTCTTTATTTTAAAAAAAAAATTGCTTAATGTTAAAAGAAGGAAAGGACTTATGCAATATAAGAACTACAGTGTGAACCTTAAATCAATAATCATTGTTGGATAATAAAATTATTTTAAACAGAGAACCATAATGTGAATGGTCCTGCAGTCTTCTGGGACCTGTGAGATATCCCAGGAGGCTGCAGGCAAAGAGGTAGCAAACTTCTGCTGAAATCCCCTAGGCAACCCCAGGTACCTGCTGCCCTTTTAAAAAAAATATGTCCACTAGTGGTAGAGGAGGGGGGAAGGAGGCAGAAAAGCGGAACACCCCCTTTTGAGTGAAGCTCCACGTTAACTAAGTCCCTTTACCATCACAGAAAATAAGATAATTCACATTATGCAACATTGAAATACAACCTACATTTTCATAATAGGTGCCTTTTTGGGTAAAGGAGACTGTAAAAATTCCAGTATTCTTCTAAGGGTTTTCTAAACAGGAATTCCTTACATTTTTAATTATATTAAGATTTGATAAGCCCTTAAAACTTTTACTTATTGTCCATAAATACTATTAAAATGTCCTTTACATAGGCCAATACAGTATATATAATGCTGCATTATTTTAACGGACAATTGGGCGGTCATGCGACCCAAATGAAATTTACATCTTTTTTTCCTCACAAATAGAGCTTTCTTTTGGTGGTATTTGATCAACTATGCAATTTTTATTTTTTGAGCTATAAACAAAAAAATAGCGACAATTTTGAAAAAAAAACAAAAAAAAAAAAACAATATTTTTCTCATTCTGCTTTATGACATTCCCCAAAAAAAATTAAAAAATCAAAATTTTTTAACATTTTAGGCCAATTAGTTTTTTGCTACATATTTTTGGTAAAAAAAAATTGCAATAAGCGTATTTTGATTTGTTTGCGCAAAAGTTATCACGTCTACTAACTACGGGAAAGATTTTTGTGATTTTTATTGTTTTTTTCTTTTACTAGTAATGGCGGCGATCTGCGATTTTTTGCGGGACTGCGACATTGCGGTGGACAGATCGGACCCCTAACTGACATTTTTGACACTTTTGGGGGTACCAGTGACATTACTACAGTAATCAGTGCTAAAAATATGTACTGTTATTGTAATAATGCCATTGGCAGGGAAGGGGTTAACCCTGTGGGTGATCAAGGGGTTAATGTCAGCCTAGGGGAGTGATTCTAACTGTGGGGGGCGTGGCTTCTGAAATGACCATAGAGACATCTGATCCTATATAGCAGGATCACATGATCTCTATGATCATCCCAGGGAGAAGGACGGTCGACTGTGTTTACAACAGCCGACCGTCCTTCTCTCTCAGCGGGGAATGATCGTGGGTGTCAGGCAGCAATCGGAGCCGCCTGACACAGGCATCGGCTTCCCCACTGACGAGCGGGGGTTGGAACATGCCGGCGGCGGCGTACGCTCGCCCCCTAGACTCCCGGGAGCGAGCGCCGTACATGTACGGCGTTTTGCCCAGGAGCGGCGGCCTGCCGCAGTACATCTGCGGTGGGCGGTCGTAAAGGAGTTAAAGAGATCCTTTCATGGGGGAATGCACTGCAGGTGTGAATAATGTGATGCATTTTGAATAGGCAAAAATATGGAAGCCAAGAATAAGGTGTTCTTGGCTTGATTCAAGGACTTGATTCAGTAAAGATTAGTGTTGAGCGAACACGGACTGTATTATTCGGGTTCGTACCGAATAATTGGATTTTTGTTACCCGAACACAGACCCGAAAACTTTACTGTATGTTCGGGTTTAAAATCCGTGTTCGGTAATTTTATTTCCTGTTTTGTATGTAATGGCGCGCTTTTAATGGCAGGCTTTCAACAGCCAGTCAACAAGCATTTAACTGATGTGCCTTAAGCCATCCCAGCCATGCCTACTAATGTATTAGTAGCTGTGATTGTCCATCTGAAGCATGTGACCCATGTCTTTATAAGTTCGAGAGACCTAGCACGGTGCGTCATTCTGCTGTAGTTTAGGGAGAGAGCACACATCATACGTGCTGGCTGCTGATTAGGGACAGACAGTGAAAAATTGTGTCTGAAAAGAATGCAGGGACAGGTCGGAGTGTAGGCAGGGAAAGTTATTTGAGCATTTTAGGGACAGGCTGGAGAGATTAGGCAGGGACAGTCTACATCGATTTTGCTGTGTGGGGGGTGGTGCAGTGAACGATCTTTTTGAGCATTTTAGGGACAGGCTGGAGAGATTAGGCAGGGACAGTCTACATCGATTTTGCTGTGTGGGGGATGGTGCAGTGAACAATCTTTTTGAGCATTTTAGGGACAGGCTGGAGAGATTAGGCAGGGACAGTCTACATCGATTTTGCTGTGTGGGGGGTGGTGCAGTGATCAATCTTTTTGCCCTCACTTGAGCCCACTGAGGAGGAGGAGGAGGAGGAGGAGGGAGAAAAAAAATCTATTTTTATCAGTCTGTTGTGTGCAGCGTTCAGCTATATTTTACTACAGATTGCTGTTCTAATCTGCTATTAAAAAATTAAGTTAAAGGGGAATTTTTTTTTTTCCCCTTCATAGCCTGCTTGCTGCTGAGCTGACCGTGACATAAGACACTGCTGTGTTCACATGTGCTATTGAGTGATTTTCAATTTTATACACTTTTTTCTATTCCACTATTCAATATACACCCTTTTGGGTTAAAAAAAATTAAATTGTGGCATAGTCTGTACTAATCTGCTATTTAACCTCCCTGGCGGTATGATTATGTCAGGAATTACATACCAAAAGCGGTACAATTTTTTTCATGGAAATTTGGCGTTATGTATTATAGGCCTACAATTCTTAGTAATTACTGAATTAAACCTGACCAAAACAAGAGTCTAGTAGACATCCCAGATGTGATAAATTTGAAACACAAACGCATGAATTATAATCGAATCAATAATATAATTTTATTATTTAATATATAATATATATAATAAAATTATATTATTGATTATTATCAATTTTATATTATTATAAATTATATTATTATTATAATAACATAATTTTATTATTTAATATATAATATATATAATAAAATTATATTATTGATTAGATTATAATTAATGCATTATATATTATATATATATATATATATATACACATATATATATTATATATATATATGTGTGTGTGTGTATATATATATATATATAAAGCATGAATTATAATTGAATCAATAATATAATTTTATATATATATATATATATATATATATGTGTGTGTGTGTGCATATATATATATATATATATATATATATATATATATATATATATATATATATATATACACATATATACATATATATATATATATATATATAAATGTGTTATGTGTTTGTGTTTTGTGCAACGTTTTTTTTTTTTTTTATTTCCCTCCCTAGCTCCGCTCCCATGCAGCATTTCTGCTGCAGGGAACGGAACTAGGAAGTCATCAGACCGACAGACGAGCGGCGGGACTCTCGGCTGGCGGTCACAGCATCGTCGCTGGATCGCCAGGAGAAGGTAAGAGACACCGCTGCGCTCTCTGCACATCTAGCCCGAGCGTGACTCGAGGTTACCGATCCTAACCTAAAAAATCCACCCCGAGTCACGCTCGGGATTACCGCCAGGGAGGTTAAAAATTACAAACTTAAAGGGGAATTTTTTTTTTCCCCTTCATAGCCTGCTGCAGAGCTGACCTTGACATAAAACATAAGACACTGCTGTGTTCACATGTGCTATTGAAAAATCATCAATTTTATATCATATTTTCTATTCCGCTATTCAATCTACACCCTTTGGGGTAAAAAGAATTAAATTGCGGCATAGTCTGTATCGGTACGTGTGAGATACACCTTCCAAATTTTTGGGGCGCATCTTCCACCGCCGAGGATTGCAGGGTGCTTCAGTTTGCCTCCTGTTCCGAACTCCTCCTACTCCTCATCCTGCCTTTAGGGTACAAAAAATAGTAATCGGGGCCTAGTCTGGGTCTGTACGTTTGAGATACACCTTTTGATATCATATTTTCTATTCCGCTATTCAATCTACACCCTTTGGGGTAAAAAGAATTAAATTGCGGCATAGTCTGTATCGGTACGTGTGAGATACACCTTCCAAATTTTTGGGGCGCATCTTCCACTGCCGAGGATTGCAGGGTGCTTCAGTTTGCCTCCTGTTCCAAACTCCTCCTACTCCTCATCCTGCCTTTAGGGTACAAAAAATAGTAATCGGGGCCTAGTCTGGGTCTGTACGTGTGAGATACACCTTTTGATATCATATTTTCTATTCCGCTATTCAATCTACACCCTTTGGGGTAAATAGAATTAAATTGCGGCATAGTCTGTATCGGTACGTGTGAGATACACCTTCCAAATTTTTGGGGCGCATCTTCCACAGCCGAGGATTGCAAGGTGCTTCAGTTTGTCTCCTGTTCCGAACTCCTCCTACTCCTCATCCTGCCTTTAGGGTACAAAAAATTGTAATCGGGGCTTGTTTTGGGTCTGTACGTGTTAGATACACCTTTTGATATCATATTTTCTATTCCGCTATTCAATCTACATCCTTTGGGGTAAAAATAATTAAATTGCGGCATAGTCTTTATCGGTACGTGTGAGATACACCTTCCAAATTTTTGGGGCGCATCTTCCACCGCCGAGGATTGCAGGGTGCTTCAGTTTGCCTCCTGTTCCGAACTCCTCCTACTCCTCATCCTGCCTTTAGGGTACAAAAAATAGTAATCGGGGCCTAGTCTGGGTCTGTACGTGTGAGATACACCTTTTGATATCATATTTTCTATTCCGCTATTCAATCTACACCCTTTGAGGTAAAAAGAATTAAATTGCGGCATAGTCTTTATCGGTACGTGTGAGATACACCTTCCAAATTTTTGGGGCGCATCTTCCACCGCCGAGGATTGCAGGGTGCTTCAGTTTGCCTCATGTCAAGAACTCCTCCTACTCCTCATCCTGCCTTTAGGGTACAAAAAATAGTAATCGGGGCCTAGTCTGGGTCTGTACGTGTGAGATACACCTTTTGATATCATATTTTCTATTCCGCTATTCAATCTACACCCTTTGGGGTAAAAAGAATTAAATTACGGCATAGTCTGTATCGGTACGTGTGAGATACACCTTTTTAAATTTGTTTGGCGCATCTCCTTCCACCGCCGAGGATTGCAGGGCGCTTAAGTTTGCCTCCTGTTTCGAACTCCTCCTACTCCTCTTCCTCATCCTCATCCTGCCTTTAGGATACAAAAAATTGTAATCGGGGCCTAGTCTGTGTTTGTACGTGTCAGATACACCGTTTTATAAAATTTTTCCTGTTCCGCTATTCAATATACACCCTTTTGGAGTGTAAAAAAAATAAATTACGGCATAGTCTGTATCGGTACGTGTGAGATACACCTTTTAAATTTGTTTGGCGCATCTCCTTCCACCACCGAGGATTGCAGGGCGCTTCAGTTTGCCTCCTGTTCCGAACTCCTCCTACTCCTCTTCCTCATCCTCATCCTCCCTTTAGGGTACAAAAAATTTTAATCGGGGCCTAGTCTGTGTTTGTACGTGTGAGATACACCGTTTTATAAAACTTTTTCTATTCCGCTATTCAATATACACCCTTTTGGGGTGGAAAAAATTTAATTACGGCATAGTCTGTATCGGTACGTGTGAGATACACCTTTTAAATTTGTTTGGCGCATCTCCTTCCACCGCCGAGGATTGCAGGGCGCTTCAGTTTGCCTCCTGTTCCGAACTCCTCCTACTCCTCATCCTGCCTTTAGGGTACAAAAAATTGTAATCAGGGCCTAGTCTGTGTTTGTACGTGTGAGATACACCGTTTTATATCCTTTTTTCTATTCCGCTATTCAATATACACCCTTTTGGGTTGAAAAAAATTAAATTGTGGCATACTTTGCATATTTGACTGTGAGATACACCTGTTGTATTTGTATACTGTTTTTCTACTCCGCTATTTAATAAACACCCTTTTGGGGTAAAAAAAATTAAATTTGCGGCATAGTTTGCATATTTGACTGTGAGATACACCCGTGCGATACTGTTGTTGTTTTGTTCCGCTATTCAATAAACACCTTTCTAGGGCAAGATCATGAATTACAGAAATATGAGGAGACCGTCAAATAGGGGCCGTGGCCTGGGTCGTGGTGCTGCTGGTAGAGCTCCTGTTGCAAGGAGGGGACGTGGTCGATCTGTGCCAGTTACACACACAAGTGAAACACCTTCCTCAAGTGTGAGTAGGCGACAGAACCTGCAGCAGTATTTGGTAGGGCATCATGCGCCTCTACAAGTGTTGAGGCCAGAACAAGTAGAGGCGATAGTAGATTGGTTTGCTGCTGACAGTGCCTCCAGTTACTTCACATTGTCTCCCACCCAGTCTACTGCAGAAAGTTCAGAGTTGGCACCTGCAGCCGATGTTCATCCGTCTTTCACCTCACCTTCTTGCAAATCAGGCAAGCAGTCTGAGCCCCAAGTCATGCAGCAGTCTCTTCTTCTTTTTGATGACTCTGTCAGCAGGGTTTCCCAGGGCCATCCACCTAGCCCTGCCCCAGAAGTGGAAGAGATTGAGTGCAGCGATGCCCAACCACTTATTTCACAAGATGAGTACATGGAAGGACCATCGCAGCACGTCTCCGATGATGACGAAACGCAGGTGCCAACTGCTGCGGCACTCAGAATTGTGGAGACCGACAAGGAGGGCAGGGGTGAAGACTGGGTGGAAGATGATGTGGAGGACGATGAGGTCCTCGACCCCACATGGAATGAAGGTCATGCAGGAGACCTGAGTAGTTTGGAGGAAGAGGCGGTGGTCGCACAGAGCCACCAGCACAGCAGAAGAGGGAGCAGGGTGCAGAAGCGGAGCGGCCATGCCCTAGACACTACGCCTGCTACTGCCCAACGCAGCAAGGGACCGAGTGCACCAAAGCCAGCTCAAAGGAGTTCTCTAGCGTGGAAGTTCTTCAGAAAATGTGCTGATGACAGGACACGAGTGGTTTGCACCCTGTGCAATCAGAGCCTGAAGCGAGGCATAAACCTTCTCAACCTGAGTACAACCTGCATGATCAGGCATCTAAGTGCAAAGCACGAGCCGCAGTGGAGTAGACACCTTCAAAACCAAGAAAGGTCTCTGGCTCCTCCTGCTTCCTCTTCTGCTGCAGTCTCAGCCTCTTCATCCACCTCTGTAGTGATACCGGCACCTGCCACCCCGCAAACAGAGGATCTGTCAGCAACACCACCACCTGGATCACCAACCATCTCCACAATGTCCCGTGGAAGCGTTCAGCTTTCCATCTCCCAAACACTTCAGAGGAAGAGGAAGTACCCCTCTACCCACCGGAGATCCCTGGCCCTGAATGCTAGCATTTCAAAATTCTTGGCCTTTAGAATGCTGTCATTCCATCTGGTGGAGACGCACAGTTTTAAAAGCCTTATGTCGGTGGCTGTCCCACAGTACGTCGTGCCCAGCTGCCACTACTTTTCCAGGCAAGCCATCCCTTCCCTGCACAACCAAGTGGGGGAAAAAATCAGGTGTGCACTGCTCAACGCCATCTGTGGCAAGGTCCACCTAACTACCGATACGTGGACCAGTAAGCACGGTCAGGGGCGTTATATCTCCCTAACGGCACACTGGGTAAATGCAGTGGCGGATGGGCCTGAGGCGGATAGCAATTTGGCGCATGTCCTTCCACCACTGAGGATTGCAGGGCGCTTCAGTTTGCCTCCTGTTCCTAACTCCTCCTACTCCGCTTCCTCATCCTCTACCGCCTCCTCATCCGGTCAGCGTAACACCTTCACCACCAACTTCAGCACAGCCAGGGGTAAACGACAGCAGGCAGTTTTAAAACTTGCCTGTTTGGGGGAAAAACCACACACCACGCAGGAGTTGTGGAGGAGCATGGACCAGCAGACAAATGAGTGGTTGCTGCCAGCGAGCCTCAAGCCCGGCCTGGTGGTGTGCGATAACGGGCGAAATCTCATAGCAGCTCTGGGCCTAGCCGGTTTGACGCACATCCCTTGCCTGGCGCATGTGCTGAATTTGGTGGTGCAGAGGTTCCTTAAAAATTACCCTGATATGTCAGAGCTGCTGCAGAAAGTGCGGGCCATCTGTGCGCGCTTTTGGCGTTCTCACCCTGCTGCTGCTCGCCTGTCAGCACTGCAGCGTAACTGCGGCCTTCCCGCTCACCGCCATATGTGACGTGCCCACAAGGTGGAACTCCACCTTGCACATGCTGTTAAGACTGTGCGAGCAGCAGCAGGCCATAGTGGAGTTGGTCACATGGCCTGAGCTTGCCCTTTACGCCTTGGAGGTGCTGGCGTGCCCTGCAGCCAGTGTATTATCTGAACGTGTATTTAGCACGGCTGGGGGCGTTATCACAGACAAGCGCAGCCGCCTGTCCAGAGACAATGTGGACAAGCTCTCGTTCATTAAAATGAACCAGGCATGGATCCCACAGGACTTTTCCGTACCTTGTGCAGAATAGAGATGGATACCGACCTTACCCAGCCATTGTTATATTTTTGATCTTTCTCACTCTTTTGGGGTGTACCCTAATTTAAAATGACTGATAAAAAGCATTGTTGGCTACCTCGTCCCCCTCCACCGCCGCTTCCACTTACACCGCCACATCCACCGCCACCTCAACCTCCCTCCTACTCCATATGGGCCTCGTCCTTCACAGATAAAGAAATTTGTTTGCAGAGCACTTGCCATGCTCTTAACTACGTTTTGCTGCCATTTGCAACACTCTAGCCCTTTCCATTGGTGTTTTAGAGCCATTTTAGTGCCTGAAAGTTCGGGTCCCCATTGACTTCAATGGGGTTCGGTGTCCGGGTAAAGTTCGGAAAAAGTCCGGGACACGGACCCGGACTTTTTTTTAAAGTTCGGCCGAACCCGCCGAACACGGACATCCAGGTGTCCGCTCAACTCTAGTAAAGATCACCAGACATGCAATTCCATCCAATAATATGTATCACATGGTGATTGCATCTAGGTTTTCCCATGATCCACCGTTCATATGCACACTTTTCTTGCATGCAAATTCGAATGTAAATGAACAACACTAAAGAATACCTCCTTATAAAAGAGGTGCTAAAGAAACCGCAGAGAGCCTAACGCATCACATATGATTATACTTTTGCTATCATAAAAACCAAAACCTTGAAGAATGGCTCAATTTAAAATAACAATTTTACTTAGCTGCTTCTCAGTCCCCTGTTGGCATACATATGCAAGTATTAAAAAAAATAAAAAAAAGAATCAACATAAAAAGAAAGGACTGAAAATGCTAACAATATAAAATGTATTACATTAATATGTTGATCTCACCAGGGCTCCCGATCTCCTGCTGTTATTCATAAGTAGTAACACGGTCTCTTGCTGGGGAAGGAGGAAATCCTTATGAGATAAGCTTTCAAGATTTTACAAATGGCCATACCTGCCTTATTTATTCATTTATTTCAGGTACTTGTATAGCGCTGTCAATTTACGCAGCGCTTTACATATACATTGTACATTCACATCAGTCCCTACCCTCAAGGAGCTTACAATCTAAGGTCCCTAATTTGCATTCTTACATACACATAGTAAAGCCAATTTAAACAGGATCCAATAACCTACCAGCATGTCTTTGGAGTGTGGGAAGAAACCGGAGTACCCGGTGGAAAACCCACGCAGGCACACTTGTTCTTTTAATGGCAATAGGTAAAAGAGGCAGGAAATCAAGCCTAAAAAAACAGATTTTTAAACTGATTATAATATTTGGTATCATAATCTAATAAATCTGCTGTTATCCACGATGACAATTGAGTTTGATGGTTTTTGGTATCTGGCAACAAAAGCAAAGCTATGCAATGCAGGATACCACGCACTATGAGGCTGATTTACTAAAGAAATTGAGTATGTTCATACAATAACATTTTGTGAAGATGCACGTCAATTATCCAGTCATTTAAAAGCAGATCCGTGTTAACTTATTTCATCTGCACATGATTGGACTTTTGAAGGGAAGATTTACATAATTTATTGTGTAAACTTTCACAACTTCTTTAGCAAATCAGATTCTTTTTTTTCAGCACGGTGTCCATTCATTATAAGCAAAACTAAGTTTACACTGGAACCACAATTTTGGTGTGAAAAGAAAGCCCCCAGGTTTTTATGTCAGTTGGGGAGATTGCACTTTGTATTTGCCCGTCTGTGTCCAGAGCATGCTAATATTATCCACTTAAGCCCCAGAAGATTTTACCCCCTTCCTGACCAGGCCCTATTTTGCGATTTGGCACTGCGTGAATTTAACGGACAATTGCGTGGTCGTGCGACGCTGTACCTAAACAAATTTGACGTCCTTTTTTTTCCACAAACAGAGCTTTCTTTTGGTGGTATTTGATCACATGTGCGATTTTTTGATCATGCGCTATAAACAAAAAAAGAGCGTAAATTTAAAAAAAATAACAATATTTTTCACATTTTTTTATATGAAATTCCCCCAAAAAATGTAAAAATCAAAATTTTTTAACATTTTTGACCAATTTGTTTTCTGCTACATATGTTTGGTAAAAAAATCGCAATAAGCGTATTTTGATTGATTTGCGCAAAAGTTATTGCGTTTACTAACTACAGGAAAGATTTTTGTCATTTTTGTTGGGTTTTTTTAACGAGTAATGGCGGCGATCTGCGATTTTTTTTGCGGGACTGCGACATTGTGGTAGACAGATCGGACCCTTGACTGACATTTTTGACACTTTTGGGGGTACCAGTGACATTACTACAGTAATCAGTGCTATACATATGCACTGTTACTGTTAAAATGACACTGACAGGGAAGGGGTTAACTTTATTGGAGAAGGAGGGGTTAAGTGTGTCCCTAGGGGCATGCTTCTAACTGTGCAGGGATGTGGCTGTTCATGTAACAGCAGAGATCTACGGTCCTACATAGCAGGACCGTATGATCTCTGCTGTTACACAAGGGAGAATGACAGGCGGCTTTGTTTACATTAGCCGCCTGCCTTTCTCCCTCTGTAACTGACGATCGCGAGTGACCGGCGGAAATCGGGTCCGCGGGTCACTCGCGCTGAGGTGTCCGTGAATGAGCGGGGGCGGCGCGCGCTGGCCCCCTATTGGCTCACAGGCGAGTGATGTACCGGTACGTCACTTTGCCTGCACGGGGCTGACTTCCGCAGTATATGCACTTGCGGAGGTCGGCAAGTGGTTAAGGGGTGGATTTACTAAAGGCAAATAGACTGTGCACTTTGCAAGTACAGTTGCTTCAGAGCTTGGTAAATGAAGTAAAGCTTCACTTTACAAAGAATATCCAATTACATGCAAGCAGGGCCATGGGCATCCGCAGAACTTTTTTCAGGGGGGGGGCATCATTTTAAGGTCACCCGTGCTCCGCCCCTTTTTGACAATGTCATGAAGGGGAGGGGCTTAGTCATTATCAAATAAAGCGCAGGCATGCAAAGGTTTAAGAAACCTGATGCAAAAGCTTAATAGAAGGATCAATCTGCCATTGTCTGATTAGCAATTTCTAATCTTTTTTTTTGTTTACACTATTGAATGCACCACATTTTTTATACACACATGATCAAGGCACTACAACTGCCTGTCCGTTTTCATCCGATCCTATTAGTAAATACATCTGGTACTACTTGTCGTCCTCCAGGCTGTATAGATAGATCTACTCATTATAACAGTATATAACAGCAGTAGATGTAGTATTTATGTAGAGAAATTAGAGATCTGTGACTCTATAGGTTCAGCAAACAGGATCCCAGGCGCAGCTGGTACTTGTAGTCCCCCCAGGCTGTATAGATCTGTTCACTATAATATTAGATGTCATATGTCTGTTTTACAATTAGAGATTAGTGACTCCATAAGCAAAGCAGACAGGAGGACCCCAGGTGAAGTTGGTACTTGAAGTCCACAGGCTGTAAAGATCTGCTCATCATGGTATTATATAACAGCAGTAGATGTCTAATGTCTTATGTGCAGAGTTGTATAAAGTACTCGAAACCCATACTTGAGTAAAAGTACAAGTGCTCGATCAAAAAGTGACTTAAGTAGAAGTGGAAGTGCTCGATCAAAAAGTGACTTGAGTAGAAGTACTAAAGTATTCAACATTTTTTGTACTTAAGTATTGCAAGTATTTTTTTAAAAAATTTTGCTACTCAAGTACTGAAAGTAAAAGTACCAGTAGTTTTGAAAAAAAAATTGCTACTCAAGTACTGAAAGTAAAAGTACAAGTACTGTGTTATGTAGTTATTAAAGAAAGAAGTCGAAAGAAGTCAAAAGTTTGAACATCATATTGTTTTTTATTATTTCAAATGCAGCTTTTATTTATACATACAGTAGCATTTATTTTCGTATGCGCTGATAATACACATGTTTTGAGTCTCATGAAACCTGCCATCTTCTGTTCAGGCAGTGGTAATTTTATAATAGTAACGAGTAACTATGCAGCACAAAAAAAAAATATTGGAGTAGAAGTATTGAAACCATTGAAAAAATGTAGTGAAGTAAAAGTGGAAGTAGGAGAAAAAAATTCTACTCTAGGAAAGTACAGATACCGCCTTTCGGTACTTAAGTACAGTAGTGAAGTGGTTCTACTTAGTTACTATACATCTCTGCTTATGTGTGCAGTACAAAGGGAGATCTGGGGCTCTATAGGCTGAGCAGACAGGATCCCTGGTGCTTGCAGCTGGTACCTGTAGTCCTCCAGGGCCCAGGCTGTAAAGATCTGCTCAGCTCACTCACTATAATATTATATAACAGGCAGCAGGCCAGCAATAGATGTAGTATGTCACAACATGGATGAATGTTAGTATTTAAATGTCATTGATTGTTGCAGGCAGCTGGTACCTGTAGTCCTCCAGGGCCCAGGCTGTAAAGATCTGCTCAGCCTCAGCTCACTCACTAAGCACTATAATATTATATAACAGGCAGCAGGCCAGCAATAGATGTAGTAATAATGATGTCACTCACATGGATGTCAGTTGTCAGTATGACAGTCAGTATTTCAATGTAATTGATTGTCACTTTGTCAGTGACAAGAAGACTTACTCTCTCTCTCTCTTCTTCACCGCTCAGGTCACGTAGACTCCTGTTAGACACTGTCTGTCTGGTCACAGCAGCAGGTCACTCACTCCAAATCCCGGCCGCAGCGCTGCCTCTCCCGCCTCCTCTCCAGGGCACGCTGACGCTGAGGCTCCTCTCTCCTCCGTGGGCCGCAGCTCCGCCCCTTGCTGAGCTGAGTGACATCAGCAGCAGCCAGCAGGGAATCCCCAGCCCACCCCCTGCAGCTGTCGGAACTCGGAAGGGCAGGAGAGGACCGAGGACGGAGAGAGGAGGGAGCCAGAGCCGGCGGGCGGGCGGATCAGCGCTGCACTCGTGCGCTGCTGAATAAAGGCAAAAATAATTTGTGTGTGATATTCCGGGGGGGGGGGGGGCACTCACCCTCCCTTGCCCCCTCCTGCGGACGCCCATGAGCAGGGCTTTTTTTCAGGGGGAGCGTGGGGGAACGCAGTTCCGGCACCTCCAGAACTGAATGTATGTAATAGCAGTTGCTGGGGTGTGCTGGAGGGTCTTTTGATGCTGGCTGCTGAGGGATCTATTGTTGCTGGGGAGTTCTTTTGTTGCTCACGAGAGGTATATTGTTTCTGGGGGTCAGTTGTTGCTGGTAGGGATGTGCTGTTGAGGGAGGGGTCTTTGTTGCTGGCTGCTCTAGGGTCTATTGATGCTTGCTACTGAGGAACCTTTTGTTGCTGGAAGGGATCTATTTTTGCATAGGGGTCTATGGTTGCTGGGAAGGTCTATTGTTGCTGGTAGGGATCTATTGTTGCTGGTAGGGATCTATTGTTGCTGGGGGGTGGGTCTTATGTTGCAGGGGGTCAGTTGTAGCTGGGAGGGATGTGTTGTTGAGGGAGGGGTCTTTGTTGCTGGCTGTTAGGAGTCTATTGTTGCTGGAGTGGATCTATTGTCGTTGGAGTTTCCCTTCCATAAATTCCATACAAAATACTTAGCACCACAAATTAATTCTTGGGTCTGTATTCTCTAAAAGGGGCGGTATTGGGAGGGGGTAAGGGTTGAAACCAAGGAACGGTGTTTGGAGGTGGTGAAGGTGACTCGAAAGGGAGGAGTTCCTGAACTTTTTCTCTGAGAAAAAAAGCCCTGCATGCAAGTAAAGTAAAAAAAAAAACAGCACTGCACATGCTGCTTGCACATGATTGGATAATGGGAGTCAGCAGAGCTGTCCCTCATTCATGATGCTCTTAAGCAACTGCCCTTTCAAGGTACATGGTCTATTTGCCTTTAGTAAGCACCCCTTTGTGTACTCAGCAACCTCTTTTCCCCATAGAATTAGCAACTGTCACAGCAAGCAGACTTATCAAGCACCACATTCACTGAAAGTTAAGCCTGTAGATAAATAGCCTTAAGCCGGCCATACGTGGAATGGATTGCAACCGGTTCCTTATGAACCCGATGAAATTTACTCCATGGTTGGCCTGTTGGCACCCTCCCGCTCAACATCTAACATCCAAAATTGTCAGCTGAACAGTGCCTGCATCCAATCAGATGTAGGACAACATTCAAAGAGACATTGGTAACTTTTAGACTTGCATGTGTAGTCAAATGAAGGAAAATTTCCAAAAAGCTCTATAGTTCTGACGAGGCAGCTCCCACAAAGTAAGGCGTCCTTTTGGTGGACACCAAACAGTAGCTTAAACCATGGAAATACAGAAAGGAGTGCCAGACCAAAACCGGATGAAAGAGTCCGAAATAGATTTAATTGTTGGTGAAAAAAGTCATATAAAAACAGCCAACGCGTTTCAGGAACAACACCACTCCCCTACAACAGCACAACACAGGATTAAAATTGGGTGGACTTGAAAAAAAACTGTGATTCCATTGCTGCACAACAACTGCTGTTACTACACGCGAAGATATCAATACCGGTCCTAATTTAGACCTGCAAAGTCACTGTTTTTTTCAGTCCATCCAAGCTTTATCTTTATTCTTTAATTTGGTTCTTTCTGTATTTCTATGGTGTGAACTCCAATCAGATGCAGGCACTTTTATTTTATTTTTAATCAAAACTTTTTTTATTGACAAGGATTGTAAGTGACCATATAGCCCAATAATATGGTATACGTATCAATCAGAACACAATTATTGCACATACTAATAGTCAGAAAAATAAAATGCGGTCACCAGTATATAGAACATATATAATGTTTTTTTATGTTTTTTTTTGCAAAAACAGAAATTAAAAGGAAACAGAAAGAAAGAAGAGAAATGAATCAAACCACCCGAGCTTGTTAATGGACATCTGCTCAAAATGTCAACTTAGCTACGCAGATATATAGAACATAAGAAAGGTCCCAAGCAGGGGCGGCACATCCATTGTTGGCGCAGGGGCGCCGCCCCCCATCCATGCGTCTGGCCCCCTAATCTACATGCAGTGCACCGGACGCATGGATTCCAATGGTTTTTTTTTTTTTTAAGCACATGATTAGAGCCAGAGGCTCTAATAGGCTTCAAAAAAGAGTGGGCTTGGGGCGCAGAGCAGTGCGCCCTGAGCCCACCCAGTTGTGTGACAATAGCGAATGAATATTCGCTATTGTCACTCGGATTCTTCTCCTGGCTAATCAGGAAGCAAGGTATAAAAATCCTAGCAAGGTATAATAATCTGGTTACCATGGTGTAAATACATTTCAGCATCAATCGCACCCAACAGGCACCTCAGCGGGTTGAGAGGTATAGGTGTTTGGGCTAGAGCAGAAATAGTCCACATAACCTCTGCCCAATATCGTGTAAGTTTTT
Source organism: Pelophylax lessonae (assembly GCF_965119305.1). Lineage (NCBI taxonomy): Eukaryota > Metazoa > Chordata > Amphibia > Anura > Ranidae > Pelophylax > Pelophylax lessonae. The sequence continues at coordinate 87,061,005 of NC_138775.1, read as the reverse complement.
GGGCAACACCATATCATGTGTATAAAGTCCCCCTCTGTGGACTGTAAATTTCGGGTATAAAGGAGAGTCCCTCCAGCCCCAAATAGTTTATTAGGTGTACGATATGTTCTGTGCAGGATAAATAATGCAGGCACTTTTTGAGTATTTTCAGAATACAACAGGAGATTCCTGAATCTGCATGATTTAGCATGGATGGAGGAATCTGTTAGAGTTTTTTGTTTAACATGCTGAACAAAAGAAAAATCTATGTGTGTATGGCCATCTTTAGTTTGATTTTGTTTAGATGCATTATAATTTTGCAGTAATTCTAAAACAAGCCACTAGAGGACACAAGTTACCAAAATGTTGGTTTGAACTGATTACAACTAAATTCTGTTTTTGTCAAAAGCAAGCAGAAGACAAAAGAAGCAGGGATAGAATTACATTAGAAAGGGTCAATATGTCACGGGAAGGCTACACTGAAGCTCTATTACCAACAGATGAATAACATTTGCTGGTTTCCAAGATTACACATCCATATGAACATGCCTATGGGGATAAAGAAAAATATAACATTGAGGAGTACATACCATCTGATAACTTATGAAGAAAATGGAGTAGACGTGCTGGGGCCCTAGGATTGACTTTTTGATTTAAAAGACTGAAATTGTAGTTTAAGACTTTAAAAGACTAATTGTAACGTATAGTGTGAACGCTGCACCGGGTGTGATGACATCTCCAGTCAGGCCCCTCCCAATCAGTCTACATTGTCAGGAGAAGGGGAGCACAAGCATAGCTTTCTTCACCAACTTGGAACAATGTAAGTATGTATGTGCCTTACCTATGGGATCCCTGTGGAAGCTGGAAATCACTGTAGTAGTAGTAGTCTACTTCAGTAATCTCAACCAGCTTCCAGGTCCCAAGCTGAACAGCTGCCCTGCTGCTTAGTGAACACAGAAGGTCACTTGGGCATGGGCACCTTTCAGAGAACACTTGCATTTTCTCAATAAACACAAAGCCTTATATTATTGGTGGAGATTACATAGCTCCCAACTGTCCCTGATTTTGAGGGACTGTCCCTGATTGGAACAAAGTCCCTCTGTCTCTCTTCCCCCCTCATTTGTCCCTCATGTTGGTCTAATCCATACAGTTGTATATAAAATGCACTTTTTATCTTTCAAAACGTGTTTCCCAGAGCTAAACCTTTCATCCAATTTCTAAATTGCTGCATTTGCATTTCAAAAGCCAATATAAAGAATAGCAGTGGTAAGAAAAAGCACTTGTGGGTTTAACTAAACATTTCTTTGTATAATACCCTTGAGAAAGTCGCGTGAGTGATGCAACGCGTCGGCAGGAGCTGGGTGACGTCACTTCCGGTCTATGGCCGTGAAAGGAAGTTTACATTTCTGTGTACACCGCGAGTTTGCGGAGGAGCATTCACCCTATCTTTACTGTGAGTTATCTATTTTTATTCAAATAAATGTTATTACATATTACACTATGAGGCCCCTTTCTTTATTGGTTCCATATTGAGAGAGAGCTAAAGAGGACCCTTTCTCTATGAGATTACCACCTATTAGCCACCCGGTTACCACCGCTTGGAGCCATACAGGAGAAACACTTTCTCTAAAACCACGCTTGTTGTAACCTACCTGGAGGTGAGCGGCCACTGCATATATTGTGGGATTTTGTGCACATCGGTGACCTAAGTTGGATTTGGGAGCACTTCGCGTGTCCAGAACACCATCATTGGCTTTATGTTTGCACAGTGGCACATGAACTTTTATATATAAACTTTGCACATTTGCACAAGAACTTTTATATTTAAACCCCTGTATTTATATTTTTATTTTTTTTCAACAAAAGCGCTTTAGCGCCGGTTCACATACACGCGACGCTACTTCCCGGGGCGACCTCCGAGATCGCGGTGCGAGCAGTGCGCCGCGACCTCGGAGCGGCCGCCACGGACTTCATAACATTGAAGTCTATGGCGGTCGCCTCCTGGTCGCCCCAAAGAAGCTCCGGACCCTTTTTCTAAGTCGGAGCGACTTGTGTCGCTCCTATTAGAACGGGTCCGCAGCTTCCCTATGGGAGGCGACCTGCGGCGACCTGTGAGGCGACCAGGTCGCCTCACAGGTCGCCTTAGTGTGAACAGGGGCTTACACGGATTATGGTATTTGTGTTATCATTGATATTGTCATATTATTTATTAAATATTGATTCACTGATCCTATCACATTTAGCACTTTATGGACTTTTTTGGCATTTTTTTGAATATTGCTTCATTCACGGTTTTATGTATGCACAGCACTTTACTTATATGGATTTGCACTATTTTGCACATTTATCATCATTTATGATATATTTATGTAATATTTATTTATTTATTCTGAATTGAGCGTCAATTTACCTTTTCTAGTCATTTATGTGAGTATGTGGGGACACTACTAAAATTGGCAGCTTTTTTCTTCCGCTTTTATATTGCCACTTCATTTTGGTTTACCATCCATATAGATTTTTCTTTAATTATTCCAGTGGTAGCGCATAGGCTCTTTTGCTATGTATTTTTTTTGTATATTTCTCCTTTAAAGGGGTGTGGCGGGGGGGGGGGGGGTCCTGTGCCTACATATTTTTGCCAAGGTTGCCAACTGTGTCAATTTATGGACAGTTTGTAAAATTCTGCGATTTTTTACAACTGTTTGTAAATATCAGGGTCTGATAATTGGTCATGCTGTGTTGACTTTTCTAAGTGTAAACCAGTCAAATTACTTTTTATGGGCATTGTCAATATTTCCATGTTGTGTTTTTATACTGTTTAAATATTGATTTTCTTAGTTTGTATGTCATTTTTCCGGTTGTCAGTAAAAAATGTGCTCTGCCAGTAAATTTTCCATGTTTTGTCAGTAAAAAAATGCTGCGGGAGGTTGGCAACACTGACTTTTGCTAATAGGTGTCCCTCGTTCCAATCTCAAAAAGTTGGGAGGTATGAGATTGTGACCTCACCGTCCTGCCTCTCCACCTCGTCCTATCAGAGAATACGCACCCATTGAGAAAATGGCAAGCGTTCTCTGAATGGCACCCGTGCCGTGTGGGCACCCTCTTGTGTTCAGTAAGCAACAAGGCAGCAGCTTTGCACGGAACCCAGAGGCTGGTGGAGATCATTGAAATAGTAGTAATGCCTTCTACAGTGGTTTCCAACTTCCAGAGGAATGACACATACATACTTATATTGATTTGAGCTGAGCCAATGTATCTGAGTAAAAATTGCAATCCAAAAACTCCAGCTTTAACCACTTGCCGACCGCCGCACGACTATTTACTGCGGTGGTCAGTCCCTCACAGGCAAAGCGACGTAGGTCTAGCCTGTGAGGCTTCTAGGGAGCGAGCGTGCGCCGCCAGAGGTGCCCGGCGGACTCGCGATCGTCCGTGACACCGGAAGAAAGGCAGGCAGTTGATGTAAACAAAGCCGCCTGTCATTCTTCCCTGTGCAAGAATGGAGATCAGACGGTTCTACTATGTAGGACCGTTGATCTCTGTTCTTACACCAGTAGCCATGTCCAATCACAGTTAGAAGCACGCCCCTAGGACACACTTAACCCCTCCCTCTCCAATACAGTTAACCCCTTCACTGCCAGTGTCATTTTTACAGTAACAGTGCATATATATAGCAGACATTACTGCAGTAATGTCACTGGTAACCCCAAAAGTGTCAAAAATGTCAGTCAAGGGTCCGATCTGTCCGTCGCAATGTCGCAGTCCCGCAAAAAAAAATCGCAGATCGCCGCCACTACTCGTTAAAAAAAAAACAACAAAAATGACAAAAATCTTTCCCTTTGTTAGTAAACGCGATAACTTTTGCGCAAACCAATCAAAATACGCTTTTTGCGATTTTTTCTACCAAACATATGTAGCATAAAACAAATTGGCTGAAAATGTTAAAAAATTTTGATTTTTTAAAATTTTTTTGGGGAATTTCATATAAAAAAATGTGAAAAATATTATTTTTGCAAAATTGACGCTCTTTTTTTGTTTACAGCGCATGATCAAAAAATCACACAGGTGATCAAATACCACCAAAAGAAAGCTCTGTTTGTGGGAAAAAAAAGGACGTCAATTTCGTTTAGGTACAGCGTCGCACGACTGCGCAATTGTCCGTTAAAGTCACGCAGTGCCGAATCGCAAAATAGGCCCTGGTCAGGAAGGGGGTAAAATCTTCTGGGGCTTAAGTGGTTAATACATTATAGATTATGATTATTATTATTATATATTTTTAGAGCACATATTATAAGTTGCTATTGCAGTGTTTAACATGAAGAGGTTTTTACCTACAGGCTTCCTCTTGTATAAAACCTGTAATTGTATACAATTTAAAGAAAAATAGAGATACGTGGATTAATCACCAGCGGAAACAGTCTACACTCCCTCTCTCTTTTTAAAACCTCCTGAGATAAGCAATCAGGAAGACAGAGACTTACTAAATAAGCAGAAATAGTTCACTTAACCACTTCTTGACCAGAATGTTTTACCCCCTTAATGACCAGGCCATTTTTTTTGCGATACGGCACTGCGTTACTTTAACTGACAATTGTGCAGTCGTGCGACGCTGCACCCGAAAAAAATTGATGTCCGTTTTCCCCCCACAAATAGAGCTTTTTTGGGGGGGTATTTGATCCCCTCTGCAATTTTTATTTTTTGTGCTATGAAAAAAAAAACAATATTATTTACTTTCTGTAAATGTAAAATACCAGACGAAAAAAAAAAAAAATAACTTTCTGCTATATTAAATTCCCAATAAAAAAAAATTAAAAAAACGATTTTTTTTCATCATTTTAGGCAAATTTGTATTCTGCTACATATTTTTGGTAAAAAAAAAATCCCAATATGTGTATATTGATTGGTTTGCACAAAAGTTATCGCGTCTACAAACTAGGGGAAAGATTTATGTCATTTTCATGTATTTATTTTTTTTACTAGTAATGGCGGCGATCAGCGATTTTTTGCGGGACTGCGACATTGCGGCAGACAGATCGGACACCTAACTGACATTTTTGACACTTTTGGGGGGACCCGTGACATTACTACAGTAATCAGTGCTAAAAATATGCACTGTTACTGTACTAATGATACTGCCAGGGAATGGGTTAACACCAGGGGCAATTCAAGGGTTAAATGTGTCCCTAGGGGATGCTTTCTAACTGTGTAGGGGATGGGCTTTCTGCTTGAACACAGACACCTGTGTTCCTGATTGGGAGGAACAGAGGATCCCTGTGTTCATTACTGACAGAACATCGGTCAGCCGTGTTTACAACTGCAAACCGCCATTCTGTCTCCGCGAGGAGCAATCGCGGCTGCCGGACCAGATAATTGGCTTCCTCTGTGGCCAATGGGTGCGTACGCCCCACTAGCGATGTACAGTTATGTCATTTTGTGGGACAGAGCTGACCTGCTGCAGTAAAACTGCAGCGGGCGGTCATTAAGATGTTAAAGTCAAATTCCAGCTAAAGCCTAGCACACAGGTTGAGATTATCGGACGAATGATCGTCTGTTTTTTTTTTTTATCAAAAAAGAATAGGTTACTAAAGTACGAAAATTCTTGTACGTCAAAATAAAAATTTGGATGTCATGTAGTGTATTTTCGGACGAAAACTGTACTGATTAAACAAAAATCGTATGATCTCGTATCGCACAAGAAAAATTTTCGTGTTTGTCCTTTCAGAAAATTTCTGACGAAAGCCGTGTACTAAAGATCAGAGTATCATACGATCGCTTCAAAAGCGATATATTTTGTACAATATTCTAAACGTATGCACCCAGCTAGATTTGGATAAAGTACTCGAAACCCATACTTGGTGCTCGATCAAAAAGTGACTTGAGTAGAAGTGGAAGTGCTCGATCAAAAAGTGACTTGAGTAGAAGTACTAAAGTATTCAACATTTTTTGTACTTAAGTATTGCAAGTAGTTTTTTTAAAAGATTTTGCTACTCAAGTACTGAAAGTAAAAGTACAAGTACTGTGTTATGTAGTTATTAAAGAAAGAAGTCAAAAGTTTATTAAAGTTAAAGTTATTAAAGTTAAAGTTATTAAAGAAAGAAGTCAAAAGAAGTCAAAAGTCAAAAGTACACATGACATTATACACATTTTTTTGAGCTTCATGAAACCTGCCATCTACTGTTCTGGCAGTGGTAATTTTTATAATAGTAACGAGTAACTATGAAGCACAAAAAAAAAATATCGGAGTAGAAGTATTGAAATCATCGAAAAAATGTAGTGAAGTAAAAGTGGAAGTAGGAGAAAAAAATTCTACTCTAGGAAAGTACAGATACCGCCTTTCGGTACTTAAGTACAGTAGTGAAGTAGTTCTACTTAGTTACTATACATCTCTGCACCCAGCTTAAGGCTAGGTTTATACTGTTGCGATGCAGGAACCACAGCGAATTCTGTGCGGGTTTCCGCACTGCATCAGAATCGTGGGCAGTTCACACGCTCCTGCTGTGATTAGACATAGGGGGAGCCAGACCGCAAAAGGAGCGGGCTTGATCGCCGCCGGCCTTCCGCGATCTTCAGAGAAACTGACAAGAGAGCCTGAGTAAACAAAGCAGGTGGCTCTTCTGTCAGACAGGCACAATGAGATTGTGTGTTTCAGCTAAGCATACATCTAACCCTTTGATCACCCTCAGTATTAACCCCTTCCCTGCCGGTGGCAGGGCCGTCTTTTCCAATGGGCATGCCCCGCAGTTGCCCGGGGGCCCCATTTGCCAAGGCGCCCCACACACATGGTGGCAATTACTGTCCCCCAACAGGCCAGAATCCAGATTACCTGGTGGTCTAGGGCCCCCCCGCTGTCCGCCGGGCCCCCCGTTGTTGTCCGCCGGTGGCTCGACTCGAGTCTGCACTGCACACTGGTTGATAAGGCCAGCCGATAGGCATCTAGCAACCAGTGACGTTCTGAGAGCAGACCCATGATGCACAGCGGAGGAGGAGGATCCTCCTCGTCGGCTCGTCCTCCTCTCCTCTCCGCGCCTAGAAGACTGGCTCCACCCACGTCCTCCCTTCATGTGCAGCCGTTGTGAAAGGTAAGGCAGCCAGCCCAGCTGCCAGGCTGCTTGATTTTCTTTCTTTTTTTCACTTTCTCTCCATCGACACAAGAGACAACTACCTGCAGGATATACCTTACTATATATTGGTCCCTGTAATATGTATATAGTAAGGTATATATCCTCCAGGTAGTAGTTGTACTCTCTTGAAGTATATAGTGTTCCCCGTAATGTGTATATAGTCTATATACATATTACAGGGACCAATATATACTACAAGAGAATACAACTACCTGGAGTATATACCTTACTATATACATATTACAGGGACCAATATATACTACAAGAGACTCTTGTAGTATATAGTGTTCCCTGTAATATGTATACAGTAAGGTATATACTCCAGGTAGTTGTACTCTCTTGTAGTATATTCTCGTGGGTGATTGTGTAGGCAGGGGGCCCCAGAGCACTGCATTGCCCAGGGGCCTATAAGGCTCTTAAGATGGCACTGGCCGGTGGCATTTATACTGTAACAGTGCATATTTTTAAGCACCGATTACTGTATTAATGTCACTGGTCCCCAAAAATGTCAGTTAGGGTTCTGATCTGTCCGCCGCAATGTCGCAGTCCCACTAAAAATTGCTGATTGCTGCCATTATTAAAACCAAAACAAAAAAAAATAAAAAGTACAAAAATCTATCCCATAGTTTGTAAATGCTATAACTTTTGAGCAAGCAAATTAAAATATGCCTTTTTGGATTTTTTTTTACCAAAAGAATGTAGCAGAATACAAATTGACTTAGGCCCCTTTCACACATGCTGTCCGTTTGTCCGTTTTTCATCCATCCGTTGACGGATGAAAAACAGACATCAATGTATCTCTATGTAAAAACGGATGACAACGGATGATCATCAGTTAACATCCGTTTTCATCCGCTTCCGTCATTGTCCGTTTTTTTTTGAACGGATGAATGCCCTATTTTTGATCCTTCAAAAAAACGGATCGGACGAAAAACGGATGACAACGGATGAAAAACGGATGATAACGGATGAAAAACGAATGACAACTGATGAAAAACGGATGACAACGGATGAAAAACGAATGACAACTGATGAAAAACGGATGAAAACCGGATAACAACTGATGAAAAACGGATGACCACTGACGAAAAACGGATGAAAACCGGATAACAACTGATGAAAAACGGATGACCACTGACGAAAAACGGATGAAAAACTGATACATTTGACGTGACTGAACTGATGAACTGAACGGACCGTATGTGTGAAAGGGGCCTTAAACTGATAATAACTGATAAAATTTTTTTATTGGCAACGTTTTAGAGCAGAAAGTAAATAATATTGTGTTTTTTTCAAAATTGTCGCTCTTTTTTTGTTTATAGCGCAAAGTCTAAAAACCGCAGGAGGTGATCAAATACCACCAAAAGAGAGCTCTATTTGTGGGAAAAAAGGACATCAATTGTATTTTAGTACAGCATCTCACGACCGAGCAATTGTTCGTTAAAGTAACACAGTGCCGAATCACAAAAAGTAGCCTGGTCATTAAGGGGGTAAAACCTTCCGGAGCTGAAGTGGTTAATGGGCTGCCTAAATGCAACACACATTAAGATACGTACAATACCATCCTGGAGAGATGTGAACCTGGTCTAACACAGATTAAAAACATGATTTACATCGAGTCGGCCTTTTTCATGTATCCATCCATGAATTTCCCTAAATATAAGGATTGAGCAATTGTTATACACGCAAAGGCTAATTAACTTTTCACAGGTTATTACAGAAACGATTTAAGTCTTAAGCATCCTTAGAGAGAAAGGCGCAACTCTCTCTTCTAATTTTAGGTGCATTAAAGTACAGCAAGGCAGGTCTTAATAAAAATAAAAAAATAAATAGTTATTTGTTCAATTTAAGCCCATGATCTATTTTTATGATCATGGTTTAGTAACTGCCCTATAGTTATTTTATAAAGGCCTAACCCAAAACATGCAGTGACTAGTTGCAGAACTTCCCGGGAAGGCTGAGTGTTAAGCAATAGCTTAACAGTGTACATGAATTTTAAATTGTTTTCATTGAATTCTTGTCCTGACAGGTCAGCGTAGCGATCGGCATCACGTTGTGTGGAGATATTAAGGGCCAGGGAATCGTTGCAATCAAGAGATAGGAATAAAAGCATGGTAAGTACAATGCTGTCTTCTATGCAAGCCAGTTACATTTACATCCCATGAAGTGACGGCAGTGTATGACGTCAGATGCATTGTTAGTAACTGTAAGGGTGCGGTTGGATATATACACCTACCATAGGACCTTATCCACTTCTCCGTCTCTGCTTTCATCTCATTACCTCTTTCATTAGGACTGGACATAAAGGTGATGCATTATTATCATGAATATTTATATGTATATTTGTGTTAGCATTTTCTGCTTTATTTAATATTTAAACTTTGCAAAGAGAATTGATGGGAAAATGTTGGGACCACAGCAACCTATCTATTTTTATGTCATTCTAGTGTATTCAGATAAATAAAATCTGATTGCTGTTTGGTTGCTATAATTAACTATGTTTTATACATCATTCTTAGCCTTATTTAGGTTATATTGCATCATTGCTTTTTGTTTTGCTTGTTGGATTTTTTTGTCTTTATTTGTTTTTTACTCATTTTTTTTTTTTTATATTCATTAATTTTTACATTTTTTTTATGTTTTTTATTTTTTTTTTTCATTTGCGTAAGAAGCTGACATTGATTTGCAGCAAATTGGGATTGTTTTCATAGAAAGGGTTTATTTATTGCAAGCAGAATTTCATAGAGAATTTAACCAAATGCTTGTTTTTGAAGTTTTTTTTTCAATTGGTCACTACAAACCTTTCAGTTTTTAATACTTTGGAAAAGGCTTCTGTGAGTGTAAATACCTGCCTTTGACAGCGCCTGGTAGATGATATCGCAAATTGTACTCCCATAGCATCTATAAAATACTGTGCTTTAGAGGCAGTTTGCTAATTGTATGAAATGGGACTTTCTGTTAATGTCGATGGGCACCTATGACAGGTACTCTCCTGACCTGTGATGAAGAAGAAATTGTGGGTGAAAAATGTTGTTTAATTGAAAATTATACTTTGCATTATGGAGGTAAACATGTACAAGGAAACACTAACTAGTTATTGGAAATACTGACTGGTTTGTGTCTCTGGTCACTTATGTATATTTAGGTTTTATAACTTATTTGTCATATTTAAAAGCTCACAGCCTAATGCCTGCAGGCTTCATTCACATGGCCATAAAAACTTTATTGATATTATTACACGTTTTCTAAGGGAAAAGTTCCCGTGTAATGATCAGTAAAATACTTTTGTACAGGTGTGTTTAAATGCGTAAAGATGCGTACATAATTTGTCTTTTTGTTCATTTATTCTTCCCCTTTATTTAGACTTAACTTACACCTGTGCAAACACATGTAGATTAGGGATGATCGAACGGTTCGGGTCGATCATCGGTTCGGCCCGAACATAGGGTGTTCGAGGTTCGGCCGAATTTAGAACTTTTTGCCCAAAAAGTTCGGAATTCGGCAACCAGAACCGCCCAAAGTGCAATGCTTCAGGAAATGGGCTTTAAAAGCCTGTGATTGGACCAGAACCATTAGCAAAAGCCAATTGAGGGGGCAGGAGAATGCTAGGAATGTGATTGGAGTGACTAGGGGGTCCCTAGACCAATCATTAGTGAATACGCCCCCCCAGTATATAAGATCGCCCCTGCCATATTCCTAGCATTGTTATACTGGACATGGAAGAGAGTGGAAGCAGTTCTGTTAATTTTACTTTAAAAGTGTCATTTAGCTATTTTTAGTGTGAGGAAAGGGATATCTAGTGTAGTTACAGTGCTCCTTTACACTTAAGTTAGCTTCAAAAATTTAGTTTCTGTAGGGAAAGTGTGAAGTGTCAGGGTGACCGTAATGTAGTGTAGGGTTAACTGACTGCTATGGCAGGGTGACCAAACCCTTCCATAGCAGGGTGACCGTAATGTAGTGTAGGGTGAACTGACACTGACTGCTATGGCAGGGTGACCAAACCCTTCCATAGCAGGGTGACCGCTATAGAGCAATGATCATTTCTCTGAATTGCTTCTGAACTGGAGTATGGCTTCTCACCAGCCAAGCATTTTTTATGCTGCAGGGGCTGCCACTGCCAGTGCTTTTTTGAGGACATGTTTGATGTCAGACATGACATCTGAACATGTGTATAGGGGGTATATATACACATATATGTCTGTATATATACCCCTAGACATATATAGGTGTGATAGTAGCAGAAATAAATGCTTGTGCTAATGAAATCATTTACAGTAATATATTTCTGCTACTATCACACCTATATATGTCTAGGGGTATATATTCAGACATATATGTCTATATATACCCCCTATACACATGTTCAGATGTTTTGCCTGCCTCAAAAGAACCCCAAAAAATGCCAAAAAAAACGCTACCATTAAAAAAAAAATGCCCAGGTGTGTTTTTGCTGGCATTTTTTGGGGGGTTTTGGAGGCAGGCAAAACATCAGAACTTGTGCACAGTACCACTATACACAAGTTCAGATGTTTTTCCTGACTGCAAAGAACCCAAAAAAATGCCTTCTATTAAACTGGCAAGCGAAGCCATATTCCTGTGCTTAAAGTTTTCTAATACAAACGATCTTTTTTTTTCTGGTTCTGGACATGCTACAGAGCTGAAATTTCACAGGTACACTTTTTAGACCCCCCAGATACTAAATCCAAAATCAAAAAATCTCTCTCTTTTTTTTTTTTTCAATAATTGGCTTTTTTATCAAAAATGACAATTTTTAAGAACTTTTTTTTGTGTGATTAATAGTCCCTGGGGCATGGCCCAGAACCCTGGGCACTTTTTAGGGGCATTTATTGGGTTTTAGGGCTTAAAAATGGTGTTTTTTGATTACTGAAGTTCGGGTCCCATTGATTTCAATGGGGTTCTGAAATCCGGGCCGAACTTTCGGGAAGTTCGGATGTTCTGGCCGAACCGAACTTTTGAAAAGTTCGATCATCCCTAATGTAGATGTGTTTATATGCATAAATGCGTGTTCTTAGACGCAGATTTTTAGATTCTGTGTTACAGATCTGACAGCAGCTCGTGTTAGTGGTGCAATTTAAAACAATGCAGCTGCTTTCAGATTCTTAATTAAAAAACACTTTTATATGCGTTTTTTTTTTACTGCCATCTGAATGAAGCCTAACATATTTATAGACTTTCTGGTGATAAACATTGGACTTCCATTTATCCGCACTGGATATATGCAAGTAGTCACTAGGGTCACTAGAAAATGTAGCACTGCCCCCTTAACCACTTGCCGACCGCTCACTGGAGCTCTACTGCGGCAAAGTGGTTAGTTCCCGTCCAGCGACGTAGACCTACGTCGCTGGACTCCTCCACTTGTGGGCGGCGCACGAGCGCCGCCGGAGGCTCGCTCCCGCTGTATTCAGTCACAGCGGGAGTCGGGCCAGGGGAGGAGGTGATCACCGCCGCTCTTCCCCGATCGTCTGGGAATCGAGTTTGGAGATCCGCCCGCTTGTGTAAACAAAGCGGGCGGATCTCCTAAGTGACAGACAGTGACAGATTGCAGGGTTCAGTTTAGCTGAACATGCGATCTGTCCCTGTGTCACTCAGTCACCTCCCCCCGCACACGTTAGTAAGCACCAGGCATACATTAACCCCTCCCTCTCCAATAAAAAATTAACCCCTTCCCTGCCAGTGTCATTTTTACAGTAACAGTGCATATTTATAGCACTGATTACTGTAGTAATGTCACTGGTACCCCCAAAGTGTCAAAAATGTCAGTCAAGGGTCCGATCTGTCCGCCGCAATTTCGCAGTCCCGCAAAAAAAATCGCAGATTGCCGCCATTACTCGTTAAAAAAAAACACCAAACATTACAGAAACCTTTCCCTTAGTTAGTAAACGCAATAACTTTTGCGCAAACCAATCAAAATACGCTTATTGTGATTTTTTTTACCAAACATAGGTAGCAGAAAACAAATTGGCCAAAAATTTAAAAAAATTTTGATTTTTTTACATTTTTTGGGGGGGGAATTTCATATAAAAAAAAATGTGAAAAATATTGTTATTTTTTTCAAAATTTACGCAATTTTTTTGTTTATAGCGCAAAAAGTAAAAATCGCACAGGTGATCAAATACCGCCAAAAGAAAGCTCTGTTTGTGGGAAAAAAAGGACGTAAATTTCGTTTGAGTACGGTGTCGCACGACCGCGCAATTGTCAGTTAAATTCGCACAGTGCCGAATCGCAAAAAGTGGCCTGGACGTAAGACAGCAAAATCCTCCGGTGGTAAAGTGGTTAAGGACTGCTGAATTTTCACACTTTGGGGTCGCCCTGGGTTACCGTTAGCAACCTTGACATTCACAGTCTATTACTTTACTTCTTGGCTCAGTCAATAATTAGTCCAGGGGTATGTTGTTGTTTTGTTTTTATTTTATAAATTAGGGATGGGAGAAGGGAATAGTGGGATACTCCAGGTTAACTATGCAAAAAGTTTGGAGGACATCTATTTGTTGATACAGCCAGGCTGTTGATCCACCTTGCTACCTAGGTGGATTTAGGATTAAGTCTCTTTCCAGATGACTTGATGAACTAAAGATATCTTTAGGACACTCTCCTAGTATCCTCTTTCTTGACCACTGACACCAATCCACTGACTATCCTACTCCAGGGTGGCCCCCCTCAGGTCAGGCCCCTTGACACCATCCTCTGTACTCGCTATACTATTTTTCCAGGGGTCTCCAGTGTCTCCCCCTCAGTCAGCATTCCTGGACCTCTGGGTTCAGCTGCATTCCTCTGGCCCTCAGGACGACCTCCTGATGCTACAAAGGAGGAGTCAGCCGCCACCCTCCCTCCTGGACTCTGCTCACCAGCCAAAGACTCGGCAGCACATGTGCTCCTGGCTTTTATATAGTATCCCAGAATTCACTGAGACAGCCTGTCCCTGCCAATCACCAGGACTGTATCAAAGTATGTAAAGTAGTAACTGTATCTATTGGTCAGGTTTCCTCCCACTGTCCAACATGCCTCCCTACTGGACCAGTGTGAAACACTCTGTAGACTCAATGAAACCTCACTAACAGATCCTGCTCTCTGCTAGACAGAAAGCAATATAGATTTGCCTGCGATAGGCAGACAGAGCCAAAAACTATACTCTCTCACTAGCACCTACCTAGGAGGGTGCTACAAAAATGATTGTTATTTATATGACCAGTTCACACCACAATGCTAGAGTGATGTGTTGTGCAGTGCACTGCATGGCACGGTATGTCACCTCATAGCAGTGAAACACACTATGCTGCTGTGCAGTGGTATCAATACAGTGTCATAGCGTGACATTTCAAATAAAGTTGAAAAAAAAAAAAACAAGTGGTGAGATGTGCTGAAACATGCTTCACACTGCTCCCTGCTGGAACCAGCACTGCACTACCATGCACAGAAAAACTCTGTGCTAGTATGAATGTAGCCTTAACCACTTGCCACCCGCCCACCGTCAAATAACAGTGGAGCGGAGCGGTGCGGCTCTCGTTCTGAGACGACGTCATATGACGGCGCCCCAGAATGGCCTCTCTCGCGTTCCCACGGGGGCACGCAGTGCGGCTATCGTGGCCCTGCCGTGTTGCTTGGACGCGGCGCAACCCTGATCTTGGTAAAGAGCCAATGACGTGGCTCTTTACCCATTTGTGTCCAATCACAGCCAGTTACATGTAAATGAGTGTGCCGTTTATCGGCTCTCCTCACCTCACACTGTCAGATTGTGTGGCGAGGAGAGCCGATCATCAGCTGCTCCTCCTCAAAGGGGAGGCTAGGACAGGTAATCAGGGCACTGATCATCAGTGCCCTGATTACAGAAAAAAAAAAAACAGTGCCCATCAGTACCCACAGTGCCCACCATCAGTGCCCACAGTGCCAATCATCAGTGCCCATAGTGCTGCCAGTCAGTGCCTGTTCATCTGTGCTGCCAATCAGTGACCATCAGTGCCACCAGTCAGTGCCCATCAGTGCTGCCCGTCAGTGCCCATCAGTGCCACCCGTCAGCGCCCATCAGTGTCACCCATCAGTGCCGCCTATCAGTGCCCATCAGTGCCACCTCTCAGTGCCCATCAGTTTCGCCTTTCAGTGCCCATCAGTGCTGCCTATTGGTGCTCACCAGTGCCCCCTATCAGTGCTCATCATTGCCGCCTATCAGTGCCACCTATCAGTGCCCATCAGTGCGGCATATTAGTGCCACCTCATCAGTGCCCATCAGTGCAGCCTATCAGTGCCGCCTCATCAGCGCACATCAGTGAAGGAGAAAAATTACTTATTTTTAAAATTTACTGACAGAAAATAATGAAAAACTTTTTTTTTTTCAAAATTTTCTGTATTTTTTCTTTTTTTTTTAGTAGGAAATAAAAAACCCAGCGGTGATTAAAATCCACCATCAGAAAGCTCTATTTGTGCGAAAAAAATGAAAAACATTTCATATGGGTACAGTGTTGCATGATCGCGCAATTGTCATTTCAAAGTGTGACAGCGCTGAAAGCTGAAAATTGGCCTGGGCAGGAAGGGGGTGAAAGGTCACTGTATTGCAGTGGTTAAACTATGGTGGGAGTCAAAAAATGCTATTTATCCAATTTGTTGCATTTCCTGGAGAACAAAAACACTGTAAGTGCCGGTTCACACATATGCAATGTCAGACATCGCATGTGCAAATCACATGCGAGGTCTGTGCAATGCGAATTCAGCCATGCAGATTGCATGGCTAAATTTGTCTCGTATTCGGAACAAAGTCACACAGGACCCTTTTTTTAGTCTGCACCAGAATCGGATCGCATGGGTGTTCACACCTATGCGATCCAATTCCTGTCCGAACTGACAGTTCACACTGCGATATGCGAACTAATTTGGGGGTGTCGTTAACTTTGTATTGACACTCCCAGCAGTTTGCATTTGGCACTGTGAACTGCCTGCGAGTCGGGGGCGATGCAGGAACCCCCAGCGGATTTGCAGGGTTCCCGCATCGCACCAGTGTGAACTGGCACTAATGGCACACTTACATGTATTCATGGCATTACCGCAGGTGAACTAACACTTGTTATGTTGCGCGTTCACTTGCGTTAAGGCAGGCTATTCATTTTGAATGCACTGCCAAAGCACCCACACCAAAATCAAACATGACCTTATTTTATAATGCACTTCAACACAGGTGTGTTGGGGGGGGGGGGGGTTGGCGAGGTGCTTTGGGTTGCCATTCAAAATGAATGGCAACGCAGCCCACCAACACATACCACTGCAATAAAAAATTGTGATGCATGCCCTACATGTACCCATGCCATAGCTAAAGTGCTTTTCCTAACATAAGTGTCAGTTATAATCCATGGGTTAATGGACATGGGATGACAACAAAAAAGTACCAATAGATATGAGATTATCATTACATAACATAGCTGATTGTATCTGGATTCACTGATCTTTGCTATACATGAGCACCTTCTGATCTCTCACTATACCCACAGCGACCTGTTTCCTTGTATAAAAAAGCTGCCCAGCCAGGTTGTACTTTCAAAATCAATTGGCTGGCTCTATAGCAGTATGCAGGTTTTTCAGGAACAAGCAGGCACAAGTTCTAGCATCTCCAGCACTAAATGTATGTAATGGCAAGGAGTACTGGGTTGTGCTGAAGGGTCTATTGAGGCTGGCTTCTGGGGGATCTATTGTCGCTGAGGGAGATCTATTGTGGCATGGGGGCCTATTGTTTGCCTATGATGTCTATTGTTACTGGTGGAAGATCTATTGTTACTGGGGGTCTAATGTTGTTGAAAGGGATCTACTGTTGAGGGAGGGGTCTATTGATGCTTGCCGCTGAGAGATCTGTTATTCCTGGCAGGGATCTGTTGTTGCTAGAGTTGATCTATTGCTGCTGGGGGTGTTTTGTTGAAGAGGGTATGTTGTTGCTGGAGGGTCTATTGTTGCTGGGGGGTCTATTGTTGCTGGGGATCTAGTGTTCCTGGCTGCAGAAAATCGAATATACTTCCTTTTTTGTTATCCTTCGCAAATTATACAAATTACTTCGCACCACAAATTCATTCTTGGTTCTGTATTCTCTAAAGTGGGTCATACTGGGTGGTGGAACCAAGGGATTGTGCTCGGAGGTGGGTAAGGGGTGGAGACAAGGGGTAACTCGGAAGAAGGGAGTACCCGCACCTATCCTGGTAACAAGCATACAGTATGTGGCCATGCACCAATCTGTCCAGAACAAATCTGTTGGCAGTTAGATCACACAGATTTCATTGGAAAGCCTTCTAGAGCAGTGACACTCTAATGGGTGGATTAAATTGATTAAATCAAAACAGTCTGATACAAAAAAAGCTGCCCATGCCTGGTCCTAATAGAGAAACTCATGTTTCTGTACTTCCTTACTGATTGCATTTTGTTACAATAATTAGACTATCGCTGGATGAAAAAGTCCTGACCTCAACCCGATAGAACACCTTTGAGATAAATTAGAGTGGAGACTGGGAGCCAGGGCTTCTCATCCAACATCAGTGCTTGAGCTCACAAATACACCTCTGGAAAAATGGTCAAACATTCCCGTAGACACACTCCTAAACCTTGTGGACGGCCTTCCCAGAACAGTTGAAGCTGTTATAACTGCAAAGGGTGGGCCAACTCAATATTGAACCCTACGGACTAAGACGGGGATATACAGTAACTCACAAAAGTGAGTACACCCCTCACATTTTTGTAAATATTTTATTATATCTTTTCATGTGACAACACTGAAGAAATGACACTTTGCTACAATGTAAAGTAGTGAGTGTACAGCCTGTATAACAGTGTAAATTTGCTGTCCCCTCAACTAAAGTGAGTACACCCCTAAGTGAAAATGTCCAAATTGGGCCCAAAGTGTCAAAATTTGGTGTGGCCATCATTATTTTCCAGCACCGCCTTAACCCTCTTGGGCATGGAGTTCACCAGAGCTTCACAGGTTGACACTGGAGTCCTCTTCCACTCCTCCATGGCGGCATCACGGAGCTGGTGGATGTTAGAGACCTTGTGCTCCTCCACCTTCCGTTTGAGGATGCCCCACAGATGCTCAATAGGGTTTAGGTCTGGAGACATGCTTGGCCAGTCCATCACCTTTACCCTCAGCTTCTTTAGCAAGGCAGTGGTTGTCTTGGAGGTGTGTTTGGTGTCGTTATCATGTTGGAATAATGCCCTTTGGCCCAGTCTCCAAAGGGAGGGGATCATGCTCGGCTTCAGTATGTCACAGTACATGTTGGCATTCATGGTTCCCTTAAAGAACTGTAGCTCCCCAGTGCTGGCAGCACTCATGCAGCCACAGACCTTGACACTCCCACCACAATGCTTGATTGTAGGCAACACACACTTGTCTTTGTACTCCTCACCTGGTTGCTGCCCCACACGCTTGACACCATCTGAACCAAATAAGTTTATCTTGGTCTCATCAGATTACAGGACATGGTTCCAATAATCCATGTCTTTAGTCTGCTTGTCTTCAGCAAACTGTTTGCGGCTTTATTGTGCATCATCTTTAGAAGAAGCTTCCTTCTGGGATGACAGCCATGTAGACCAATTTGATGCAGTGTGCAGTGTTTAGTATGAGCACTGACAGGCTGACCCCCCACCCCTTCAAACTCTGCAGCAATGCTGGCAGCACTAATATGTCTATTTCCCAAAGACAACCTCTGGATATGATGCTAAACCACTGTATTGTCTTGGCCACTGTGCTGCAGCTCAGTTTCAGGGTCTTGGCAATCTTCTTATAGCCTAGGCCCTAGGCCATCTGTATGTAGAGCAAAAATTAAGTTTTTCAGATCCTCAGAGAGTTTTTTGCCATGAGGTGCCATGCTTAACCTACAGTGACCAGTAAGAGAGAGTGAGAGCGCTAACACCAAATTTAATACACCTGCTCTCCATTCACACCTGAGACCTTGTAACACTAATGAGTCACATGACACTGGAGAGGGAAAATGGTAGTCACTTTTGTTGCCAGCGGTTTAGACATTAATGGCTGTGTGTTGAGTTATTTGGAGGGGACAGCAAATTGACACTGTTATACAAGCTGTACACTCACTACTTTACATTGTAGCAAAGTGTCATTTCTTCAGTGTTGTCACATTAAAAGATATAATAAAATATTTACAAAACTTTAAGGGGTGTACTCACTTTTGTGAGATACTGTATTAAACCCTTTTTATAGTGTATATAAGGGTTAAATCCCCTGTCAGGTTTTAGTTTGCCGTCTATGACCCATGGGGGGAGATTTCTCTTCACTTCCTCACCTCTAGCCACAACAGGAAGTAAAGAGAAATATTTTCAAAGCGTCCTTTCAGACAGTAATCACAAGAAGACTTGTCCCTATTCTATGTTTTCCCCTCACTTCCTATTCTGGTGACAACTGAAAATAGTTTTTTTTCCTCTCACTTTCAGTCCCAGTGATAGTGGTAACAAACAGAGAAACACATGGGGGACACAGGCAGCAAGAGAAACCTGCTGCAGATAAATCTATCCAGCAGCAGACCCTTGTGATGCCATTAGTAAGTTGGCCCCAAAATGTCAGTGGAGGTGGATGATGGCTTTTTCACTTTTTGATGACCGCAATAAATCGCACGTTTTTTTCGCATGGAATACTTTTTCCACATGTTGACCAATAGAAACCTGACATGGCTACTAACCCCTCACCATTTTATCCAAATTTTAAAGAAAAAGCGTTTTCGACTTAAATTAAATTGTCAAAGCAATTGTATTTAATAAATGAAATGCAGCTATGATTAAACCAAAATGTGGACTTTATTGAGCCAATCTACTTGATATTGTGTTCTGGCTCCATAGGGCTCCATAGGGCTGTACTTCATTTCTTCACTTTGGCACATCTGTTGCGTTAAATAACCCAATTACCATTTCCACTTGTCTGTCAGCTTTGAACTGAGAGATTTTCTGCACTGGGGCTGCCAATCATACATGCCCAAAGGACGCATATTTTTAGACAAACAGCTCTGACTCATCATAATGGGGTTGAATCCTTGACTGTATAGAAGTGATATGTAGGAACACGCAAGTTGTACAGTAAACAACCAACTAAGGAGAGAGGTGATTACAGGTGGTATGTACACTCAAACATAAAGAGAAAAAGTACATTTCTTTCTCTCCGCGTTTGCACCTGAAAATTGGCCTGACGGTGTGTACTTGCAAGAACCCCCGCAGGGTTCCTGGACAGCTGTGGGAGGCCGCCCCATTGAAAGCAATAGAAAACTACCGGCTCCCGCACCTAATTGCAGCTGCAATGCAGTCTGCATTCAGGGTCGATCACTCGCAAGTTATTGTCACATAGTGAGTGGCCACAGGTAATTGCCGAGATCTCCCACTGGGGTTCTCGCATGGACACGCTGTCAGGCCAATACGCAATTATCAATGTACCCTTAGGAAAATGAAACAATAAATCTGATGGGTTACAGAAAGCAACGTAGGTTGAAAAAAGACACGCGCCCATCAAGTTCAACCAATAGAAAAATGAGTCAATAAATTAAAAAAACCTGCCAATACACAACCACAAACCCACAATTAATCTAGAACATTAACAAAGAGCCGGTTTACTGTTCTTCAGACTTTTAGGGGGCTAGTTGGGATTAGAAAATGCCCCAACATCAATGGGATTAAACAATGCCCCATCATTGGTATCAGTGGGAGGAATAGTGCCCCATCATTGGTATTGATGGGAGGAATAGTGTTCCATTGTTGGTATTAGGGAAAGGTATAGTGCCCTATCATTGTGTGTCAGTGGGAGAAATAGCACCCCATCATTGGTGCCCTGTTGTTGGCGTCAGTGAAAGGAATAGTGCCCCATTGTTGGTGTCACTGGGAGAAATAGTTCCTCAAGGGCCAGATAAAGGCATGCAAAGGGTCTCATCTGGCCCTGGGGCCGCAATTTTGAGACCATTGATCTAAAGCAGGGGTGGGGAACCTACGGTTCGGGGGCCGTATGCGGCCGCCAAAGTCATCTGGTCCGGCCACCCATGCAGCTGAGTCTGTGTCTCTCAGCTGATCTGTCAGAATGAAGCCGATACTTTCTGTATAGTTCCGGCTCCGTTATGACAGTCTGAGTGAGTCACAGGCAGAGTGATATCAAACGCACTCCGCCTGTGACCAATACAGGAAACATCACCTCTTCCTCCAGGCCAGCATTTCCCGCCAGCAGCACACACAGCAGTACCAGCCAGAGCCAGCAGTACCAGCCAGAACCAGCAGTACCAGCCAGAGTCAGCAGTACTCACAGCAGTACACACAGCAGTACCAGCCAGAACCAGCAGTACCCACAGCAGAACCAGCAGTACTAGCCAGAGCCAGCAGTACCAGCCAGAGCCAGCAGTACCTACAACAGTACCAGCCAGCAGTACCTACAGCACTGTACCAGCCAGCAGTACCCACAGCAATACATGCCAGCAGTAAGAGCCTGAGCCAGCAGTACCCACAGCAGTACCCGCCTGAGCCAGCAGTACCAGCCAGCAGTACCCACAGCACAGTACCAGCCATCAGTACCAGACTGAGCCAGCAGTACCCACAGCAGTACCAGCCAGCAGTACCCACAGCACAGTAACAGCCTGAGTCAGCAGTACCCACAGCAGTACCAGCCAGCAGTACCCACAGCAGTATCAGCCTGAGCCAGCATTACCATCCAGCAGTACTTCCAGCACAGTGCAAGCCAGCAGTGCCAGCCTGAGCCAGCACTACCCACAGCAGTACCAGCCAGCTGTACCCACCAGCAGTACCATCCAGTTATACCCACCAGCAGTTATTTTCAAAACTTACCACCACAAAAATGTCGACTGCGCTCCAGACTGACCGACGCAAACCTGGAAAACCAGTTGCGAGTAGCAACATCATCAATACCAGCTAACATCACACACCTCACCAAAGAGAAGCAGTTGCAGCCATCACATTAGGGGTGAGTTAATTAAAAATTTGACCAAATATAACAGGCTAAGTTTTAAGGTGATAATTTTGTACGGCCCCCGAATGGTTTTATAAATACCCAAATGGCCCTTGGCAGAAAAAGGTTCCCCACCCCTGATCTAAAGCAAGGGCCACATATATTTTACAGGTATTTAGGGGCTAAAAAAAATCAGGCTGAGAAATCCTCTCAATCAGAAGTCCCCATCACAACCCCTCCCATTAAATAACAGTCCATAGGTGTGCGCAGCCTATTGCATTAGGGTGTGCACCCCAAAGTTTAAATACACATGCATGTGTTTGCCTACATGTACATGGCCCGATACATTACTCTCCCTGCTGGCAAAGTGAAATAGAAGTGTGTGGCACTTCTCTTATGGCAGAGCAGGTCCGAGGGAAATCTTTCACATCTCCTCACTGGCAAACAGAGCGATAATGCTAATGTGCCCTAGGTGATTAGGGTGTGCCCAGGCACACCCGACACACCCTGTGCACACGCCTATGTAACAGTCCCCCCTCCCCTTCCATCAGTTAGAGTCCCACTTTTACCTCAAAATCCCCCATTTTACTTCAGAAGTCCCCCATTTTACATCAGAGTTATTACCCTTACAGTGGACCTTCTCTTTGCTTCAGAGCCCCATTTCACAACTGAGGCCCCTTCACATCAGAAGCTCTCCCCCCACCCATCAGATCATCAGAGTTGCTGTTGACCAGATAAAATCTTGTAGCAGGCTGGATGTGGCCCGCAGGCCATGGTTTGGAGGAAGACAAAAAACCCTTATTCTCATTGCTTGATCTAGTTCCACAGGGCCTGGAAGTGAAGGGGGAATCTTTCACAGACAAATAAAACTGACTGCAATGTTTATAGAAATGTGCTGCACATAGTAGTAAAATCCTACTTTTACTTCTGACATTCTCATTAAAGTGGTAGTAAACTCTTTTTTTTTTTAACTAATAAGGCTTACATGCAGGTACAGTTAATATCTCCTAAAATTGCACTCTTTAGGAAAAATATACACACTGCATGCAGCCAATGATGATGCTGGCGCATGTGCTCTGCAGGGATGGCCTACCCATGCCATTCCTTCAGAGCTTGGTACCGCGGTCCATGACTCCTGCACACATGCGTGGGAGTGACGTCACCGCAGCTCAGCCAATCAGATGGCCAGAGCACACAAACCCTGAAAGGAAGACTGTGTAAAGATAGAAGCCCTTGCCGTGGTGACAGCGTGTCGCCAGAGGGCTTCGTTCTAAGGTAACTATTTCATAATGTGCTAGTATGCAATGCATACTAGCACATTATGCCATTGTCTTTCAGGGTTTTTTTTTTTAAAGTGTGGTTTACTACTGCTTTAAAGCAGAACGAAACCCATCTTTTCAACAGTTTCATAAAACCGTTACATTCCCGGCATGCTGGGAATGCTAACTGTCTCATTTGCTTGTGTTTTCAATCTCAACCAAACTGTAAACCATGAAATAACTGGAATCATAACTTATCACATGTGCAGCACCATGGCATTTGCAGATCAAACAGAGGCCAAGATGGCAACCTTTAACCCTATACTTTTTGTAATTATCAGTGATTTTCTGCTATCCCAAAATTTACACTTTACCTTCTTACTATGATGAATAAGTTAGTTTATTTAAAGCGGTAGTATACCGCTTTTTGACACTTTTAACTACAGGTAAGCCTATAATAAGGCTTACCTGTAGGTACAATTAACCACTTAAGCCCCGGAAGATTTTACCCCCTTCCTGACCAGGGGGTATTTTGCGATTCGGCACTGCGTGACTTTAACGGACAATTGCGCGGTTGTGCGACGCTGTACCTAAACGAATTTGACGTCCTTTTTTCCCACAAACAGAGCTTTCTTTTGGTGGTATTTGATTACCTGTGCGATTTTTTGATCACGCGCTATAAACAAAAAAAGAGCGTCAATTTTGCAAAAATAACAATATTTTTCAAATTTTTTTATATGAAATTCCCCCCCAAAAAAAAAAGTAAAAATCAAAATTTTTTAACATTTTCGGCCAATTTGTTTTATGCTACATATGTTTGGTAAAAAAAATCGCAAAAAGCGTATTTTGATTGGTTTGCGCAAAAGTTATTGCGTTTACTAACAAAGGGAAAGATTTTTGTCATTTTTGTTTTTTTTTTTAACGCGTAATGGCGGCGATCTGCGATTCTTTTTGCGGTACTGCGACATTGGGGCGGACAGATCGGACCCTTGACTGACATTTTTGACACTTTTGGGGTTACCAGTGACATTTCTACAGTAATCAGTGCTATATATATGCACTGTTACTGTAAAAATACACTGGCAGTGAAGGGGTTAACTTTATTTGAGAGGGAGGGGCTGTGTGTGTCCCTAGGGGCGTGATTCTAACTGTGATTGGCTGTCTGTTGAGCTGTAGTTACACTGATCAACGGTCCTACATAGTAGAACCGTATGATCAGTGTTTCTACACAGGGGAGAATGACAGGCAGCTTGTTTACACAAGCTGCCTGCCTTTCTCCCTCTCCCCAGACGATCGCAGAGTGAGCGGCGGACATCTGGTCCGCCGGTCACACACGCGTGGGGGTCCGTGACTCGCTCCCCAGAGCCTCACAGGCTAGTGACGTATATTTACGTCACTTTGCCTGTGAGGGGCTGACCGCCACAGTAAATCTACTTGCGGCGGTCGGCAAGTGGTAATATCTCCTAAACCGGCACGGTTTAGGAGATATTTGCACTGCATGTGCCGCTCACGCGAGCAGCGCATGCGCTCTGAAGGTCCGGCGGACCTTCAGCTTTCCATGCCGGGAGCTTGCCAGAAAATGACTCCCGCGCGCATGCGCGGGAGTGACGTCATCGCGGCTCCGGCTAATCACAGCGCCGGAGCCACCGAACCCGGAAGAGATGCCGAGGGATCATGTCAGCTCCCACAGCGGTGTCCGGGGGTCCGTGTCGGGGCTTCATTCTAAGGTAAGTAATACATAATGAGCTAGTATGCGATGCATACTAGCTCATTATGCCTTTGTCTTGCAGTTTTTTTTTTTTTCAGGTTTACAACCGCTTTAAAACATTTTGTTGATTCATTGAGGGGATTTACAGTATTATAGAAAAATCAACAGCAGAGAGAAGCCTATTCACACATTTTCTGCCGTAAAACACAAGAATTTACTTGCATGCTAAAATGAGCTCATATTCCTCTTCACTGCATAAGATAGGGTCCTTTCACATGAACGATCCGATCAGATCCACCTGTCAGTTTTTTAGGAGGATCTGATCTGATGCTCCATGCATTCTTATGGGGCACCCGCTGCTCTCTGATCCGATCGTATCCGTGAAATCCAGACAGATGGAAACCCTATATTCCATCCGTCCAGTGGATTAGATCAGATGGGACCAGACAGGCGGTCTGTTCTCACCTGATTCCTCCATAGAGGACAGCGGGGATCTGACAGCTCCGCACAAAGAGCAGCGACGGAGCTGCCATCCGCCTGCTCAGTGGGGATCGGCAGATCGATCCCCTGCAGAGCAGAACGGACTCCGTCGGCGGATGCGGGCCGTGTGAAAGGACCATTAGAGTGGTTCTTCACCCTAAAAAAAAAAAAATTAAAAATCAGCAGCTACAAATACTGTAGTTGCTGACTTCTAAAAAAAAAGGACATTTACTTGTCCAAGGATCCAGCACCATGCTCATCTGGGCTAGTTCTTCACCGGTCTTCAGGTCCCTGGTGCCGACATCTTTGGAGTGGAAAGCCGGCTTCCCACTGCACATGCGCAAACCTGAGCTTTGTGAATGGTCCCGCAGCCTTCTGTGACCTGTGATGTGTCCCAGAAATCTGCGGGCAAAGGGAGTGGGGTCAAATTTTGCTCAGATGGCCTAGACTTTTTTCCGAGAGGTATAAATGCCCTTCGTTTTTATAATAAATCTAGCTTGTAAATGCTTGTTAAAAGGGTTTTGTGCAACAGTGGAAGGTGGAATTGCGTTGCATTTTTAATGCTGTTTTTAAGGTGTTGTGAATGTTTAATTATATCTATCATTTGTGGGTTTAATTATTTATTTTATTGTGTTTTCTTAAGACAATAAAGGCCTTCTATTCTGTGTAAATGCATTTTAAGTAGTAATTCCGGAACCTAAGAACATTGCCTTTACATCTTCTGTTCCCTGCACCACACAATGCACATGCCATTATTTTTTTGAAATATTAATTTCATTAAAAAAAAAAATGTTACTTCCTCTCTAAACACTGAACTTACATGAACCAAGCCAAACAACATTTGAAAAAATATATACTCTTTGCTACTGATTAGGAAGATTGGCACATGCATAATACACTATTCCTCTGTATATGGCTCATTAAGGCTTTTACAAAGTAAGTTTTTTTTTTTTCAGTTTTCTTTAATGATAGCCATGCACACATTATGTGATGTTATTCCTTAATTTTTCACAGCAGCTAGATAGACCCAAAAATAGTAGAGAAAATCAATTTTTTTTAGGCCTGTACTAGCTTAGCTCATATAGTAAACTTTATATACATACAGGTCCTTCTCAAAAAATTAGGATATTGTGATAAAGTTCATTATTTTCTGTAATGTACTGATAAACATTAGACTTTCATATATTTTAGATTCATTACACACTATTGAAGTAGTGCAAGCCTTTTATTGTTTTAATATTGATGATTTTGGCATACAGCTCATGAAAACCCAAAATTCCTATCTCAAAAAATTAGCATATTTCATCCGACCAATAAAAGAAAAGTGTTTTTAATACAAAAAAAGTCAACCTTCAAATAATTATAGTACAAAAAATTTAGTGCCGCGCTATGTTAATATAATTACCAAAAAGTGCTGCTGTGCATAAATCAAAATGATTCAAAGAAATAATGTGCCAAGTGTAAACAGCGCAAAAATTGGTATAACCCACCTAATGGGGTGGTCAGTGCAATAAAAATAGAAATAAATATTCACAAGTATATATAAATCTCCAATGGTGGTTACAACCCAGTGACATAAAATAATAATGATAAATAGGTACATAAATTGTGCTAGTTAATAGTCCAAAATCGTGTGTAATACATAGAATAAATGAAATAAATAAATAAATATCAATAGTCCCAATTGGCTCAGCAAGTGGCCAGTGAAAAATCTAACATCAATCAAATAAAGTGCTCAGGTGCTGGAAAGGCAAACACATGCTGCAATGGTGCGATGCTAAAGTGACTCCTCTCCCCAAGAGTGATTCCACTTACCGGACGGTGTGGACCCCTAGACCGTACGGCGTGAGGGTCACACAAGCAGAGTCCGGTATAAGATCCGGGCAGCTGTCCCTGGAACCAAGTTGCCAACTAATTTGAGTCTCCTAGGTTCTCTCACCGGATAGTGGTCATATATGGGAAAAAAGGGGATACCAATAGCGTAATCCTGCTACAAATGCTTTATTGTTGCCAACACAAAGTATAAAACTCACATTTCATGTGAAGAAAACAAGCGATAGTTTAACAAAGTGGTAGATCCTCTTTGGATGACGGTGTGCAGCGGGGCTTGGCTCCGGCGTTCCACCGAAATTCGTCTGTGAGAACGCCATTGGCTGGCGAGACACGTCGACGCAATTTCCGGCTTACGCCCGTAGCAACGTCACTTCCGGTAGCGGTGGAACGCACGCCGGAGCCAAGCCCCGCTGCACACCGTCATCCAAAGAGGATCTACCACTTTGTTAAACCATCGCTTGTTTTCTTCACATGAAATGTGAGTGTTATACTTTGTGTTGGCAACATTAAAGCATTTGTAGCAGGATTACGCTATTGGTATCCCCTTTTTTCCCATATATGACCACTATCCAGTGAGAGAACCTAGGAGACTCAAATTGGTTGGCAACTTGGTTCCAGGGATAGCTGCCCGGATCTTATACCGGACTCTGCTTGTGTGACCCTCACGCCGTACGGTCTAGGGGTCCACACCGTCCAGTAAGTGGAATCACTCTTGGGGAGAGGAGTCACTTTAGCATCGCACCACTGCAGCATGTGTTTGCCTTTCCAGCACCTGAGCACTTTATTTGATTGATGTTAGATTTTTCACTGGCCACTTGCTGAGCCAATTGGGACTATTGATATTTATTTATTTATTTCATTTATTCTATGTATTACACACGATTTTGGACTATTAACTAGCACAATTTATGTACCTATTTATCATTATTATTTTATGTCACTGGGTTGTAACCACCATTGGAGATTTATATATACTTGTGAATATTTTTTACTTCAAATAATTATGTTCAGTTATGCACTCAATACTTGGTCGGGTATCCTTTTGCAGAAATGACTGCTTCAATGCGGCGTGGCATGGAGGCAATCAGCCTGTGGCACTGCTGAGGTGTTATGGAGGCCCAGGATGCTTCGATAGCGGCCTTGAGCTCATCCAGAGTGTTGGGTCTTGCGTCTCTCAACTTTCTCTTCACAACATTCCACAGATTCTCTATGGGGTTCAGGTCAGGAGAGTTGGCAGGCCAATTGAGCACAGTAATACCATGGTCAGTAAATCATTTACCAGTGGTTTTGGCACTGTGAGCAGGTGCCAGGTCGTGCTGAAAAATGAAATCTTCATCTCCATAAAGCTTTTCAGGAGATGGAAGCATGAAGTGCTCCAAAATCTCCTGATAGCTAGCTGCATTGACCCTGCCCTTGATAAAAACACAGTGGACCAACACCAGCAGCTGACTGAAGCTGACTGTGGGTACTTGACACAGGACTTCAGGCATTTTGGCATTTCCCTCTCCCCAGTCTTCCTCCAGACTCTGGCACCTTGATTTCCGAATGACATGCAAAATTTGCTTTCATCCAAAAAAGTACTTTGGACCACTGAGCAACAGTCCAGTGCTGCTTCTCTGTAGCCCAGGTCAGGCGCTTCTGCCGCTGTTTCTGGTTCAAAAGTGGCTTGACCTGGGGAATGCGGCACCTGTAGCCCATTTCCTGCACACGCCTTTACACGGTGGCTCTAGATGTTTCTACTCCAGACTCAGTCCACTGCTTCCGCAGGTCCCCCAAGGTCTGGAATCGGTCCTTCTCCACAATATTCCTCAGGGTCCGGTCACCTCTTCTCGTTGTGCAGGGTTTTCTGCCACACTTTTTCCTTCCCACAGACTTCCCACTGAGGTGCCTTGATACAGCACTCTGGGAACAGCCTATTCGTTCAGAAATTTCTTTCTGTGTCTTACCCTCTTGCTTGAGGGTGTCAATGATGGCCTTCTGGACAGCAGTCAGGTCGGCAGTCTTACTCATGATTGCGGTTTTGAGTAATGAACCAGGCTGGGAGTTTTTAAAAGCCTCAGGAATCTTTTGCAGGTGTTTAGAGTTAATTAGTTGATTCAAATGATTAGGTTAATAGCTTGTTTGGAGAACCTTTTCATGATATGCTAATTTTTTGAGATATGAATTTTGGTTTTTCATGAGCTGTATCAAAATCATCAATATTAAAACAATAAAAGGCTTGCACTACTTCAGTTGTGTGTAATGAATCTAAAATATATGAAAGTCTAATGTTTATCAGTACATTACAGAAAATAATGAACTTTATCACAATATGCTAATTTTTTGAGAGGGACCTGTATATACTTTTGCCCAAAACTGTTGCATATGGAACATTTTGTAATTTTTTGTAATTTTCTTTAGAATTTTCAATAAACGTAAAGTGCAGCAATCCTGGATTTGAATTTTTCACACACACTGAAGCCTTTGCACACAGTCCCCTTCGATCGCATAGTAAATTCTGTGATGTGCCAAATTCCGAGTATATTGTTTGCTTGTACACGTATTCTTTAAAGTGCTTATAAAGGTAAACATTTTTTACCTCAATGCATTTGCATTCCATGCATTACCCCCTCTGTATACTTACCAAAGTATTTTCCTAATCCAGCACTGTGCTTGCCTGCATTGGCACCGATTTCTCTCTCTCTCCCCAGAGAGGCAGAAGTGGGAGCCATTGGTTTCTGCTCCTGTGAGGGCCAAGCCGCGCTTTTCGCGTCTAAGGATACACACATCCCGGGCTCAGGAGCGAGCCCACACGTGTTTCCCCATAGCAATTGGCTTGCTATAGTGGCACACGCAGAAGAGGAGGAGCCAAGAGTACCAGTGGGGGACCACAGAGGAGGAGTTCAGGGCAGGTAAGTATTGCATGTTTATTATTTTAGAAAACAAAATCGGACTTTATAACTGCTTTGAATTAACTTCCCATGTATTATCATTAATTTAGTTATCTATTATTCATGTACATATTAGGTCAAAACTAGTGAGGTTGAAAAAAAACATGAGTCCATTCAGTTCAACCTATGATGTGTGTGTGTGTGTGTTTGCTGTTAACCGTACATTGTAGACCCCTTTATGTTGTGGTCTTTAAGGTGCCCATCTAATAGTTTTTTTAAACTATTGATACTCCCTGCTGTTACCACTGCTTGTGGAAGAGAATTCCACATCCTTACCGCTCTGACAGTAAAGAACCCCCTATGTATTTTAGGGTTATATCGTTTTTCCTCCAGTTTTAGTGAGTGGCCGCATGTCTTATTGTATTCCCTTTCTCTGAAAAGTTTGTTCCTTATGCTATGATCACCAGTACAGTATTTGTACATTGATATCACATCCCCTCTCAAGCATCTCTTCTCCAGAGAGAATAAGTTCAGTAGTCTTTCCTCATAGCTGATGCCCTCCATTCCCCTAATTATTTTTGTTGCCCTTCTCTGGACTCTCTCCAGTTCCAGCACATCCTTCCTGAGGACCGGTGCCCAGAACTGGACAGCATACTCCAGATGTGGCCAGACCAGAGTTGTGTAAAGTGGGAGAATAATTTATTTATTTCTGGAGTGAATCCCCTTTTTTATACATCCCAGTATTCTGTTGGCTTTGCTTGCAGCGGCTTGGCATTGCATGCCACTGCCAAGCCTGTTGTCCACCAGTACCCCCAGGTCCTTTTCCATCTTAGATTCACCCAGAGGTTCCCCCCCTAGCGAATAGCTTGCGTTCATATTTCTGACGCCCAAGTGCATTTCCTTACATTTTTCAACATTAAACCTCATCTGCCATTTAGTTGCCCACCCCATTATTTTGTTCAGGTCCGCTTGTAAGGTTTCCACATCCTGCATAGAAGTTATTGCCCTGCTTAGTTTAGTATCATCCGCAAATACCGAGATTGTGCTAGATATCCCCTCCTCTAGGTCGTTTATGAATGAATTAAACAGGATTGGTCCCAGGACAGATCCTTGGGGGACCCCACTTTCCACACCCGCCCAATCCGAGTACTCCCCATTAATCACCACCCTCTGTACTCTCCCCTGGAGCCAGTTCTCTATCCAGGTACTCACCTTATGGTCCATACCTACCTTCCTTAGTTTGTACAGTAAGCGTTTGTGGGGAACGGTGTCAATGGCCTTTGCAAAGTCCAGATACACCACATCCACTGGCTTACCTTTATCTAGGTGGCAGCTCACTTCATCGTAGAAGGTTAATAGATTGGTCTGGCAAGAATGATTTTTCATGAATCCATGCTGATTACTACTAATAATACCGTTTTCATTACTAAAGTCTTGTATGTGGTCCCTTAACATCCCCTCCAAAATCTTGCAGACTACTGATTGTTATGCTGACCGGCCTATAGTTACCCGGAATATATCTCGGCCCTTTTTTAAATATTGGTACCACGTTGGCTTTTTTCCAATCAGCTGGCACCATTCCCGTCTGTATACTATCCGTAAAGATCAAGAATAACAGTCTGGCAATCACCTGGCTGAGCTCTTTAAGAACCCTCTGGTTCAGATCAAGGGGAAATTTGGATTATATCATGCTTTGTTTTTTTTTTTTTTTTTTTGTTTTTTTTTTTGGGGGGGGGGTTATTTTTTGCCTTCCTCTGGATCAACTGTGGGTAAATGATTGTTTACAATATATGGAGGCTTGATTTTTTTTTTTCTGATAGACTTTGTCTTTTGTGTATCTTTTTTCAGCCTAACTATGTAACTACGGTATATAAATTGGTATTACAATATTTATTGAAAGTAATTTACAGTTTATTTGTAATTTTTTTTTTTTTTAGAAAGGTTTAGACTAAAAATTACCAATCTTTATAAAATAGATCCCTTAGCAATTAGAACCCTCATATTTTCCATGTTTTAATGGGTATTTTTAGTCTTTTTTTTTTTTCTCTGGAAAAGATGAGGCTAATTATGTGTGTTTAAAGGATTTGTACACTTCTAGAGAACATATAAATTTCTGCTCCACCAATACTTTCACAGTAAGTCACATTTACCTACAACTCCACCTCCCCGAGATCCTATTGAGCAGCCTGCCTCACACCCAGTAGCTGAAAAACGGGCTTTCCACCCAAGTAAATAAAGGTCATTACGCTCATCCCTGGGTACCATTCCTTAGATTATGGGAAGAGACTCTGTATAACACTATATACTCATAGTTTTATGCATATCTTTTTGGGCTGTGCATATTTCAAAGGGTTTGCTTTTCATACATATAGCATTGTTTATTGAATGACAACTAAGCCAATCACACCTAACACAGCTTATCCCTACTGTATTATCATAGTTACAGTCATAGGGGTGCTCAGCCTATTTCATTAGGGTGTGCACCCCAAAGCGCAAACACAAATACAGTACGTGTTTGTGTGTATATATATATATATATATATATATATATATATATACACACTGTAAATATTACATGTAAATGTATTAAAACATGGACTGTGTCAGTGGAGCAGTGGACATGTCAGTCAGGCTGTGGCACAGGGGAGGGTGTCAGTCAATGGAGCAGTGACAGTGTCAGTAGAACAGTTGCAAGTGTCAATAGAACAGTGGACAGTGTCAGTAGAACAGTGGACAGTGTCAGTAGAACAGTTGCAAGTGTCAGAATAGCAGTGGACAGTGTCAGTAGAACAGTGGACAGTGTCAGTAGAGCAATGGCCAGTGTTATATTCTCCGTGTTGTGAGAGACACAGGACTCTGGTCTGGAACAACGGTTGTTTATTCAGGACTCACTGTACAGCATTACAGGACAGCTCTGCATATCAATACATCTCTACATGTCTCTAAAGATGGCCACTCTGCCCCTTGACCCTTGTCATCACTCCTGGGTGGAGCCAGCCTTAAAGTGACAGTACATGTGAAACCCTTCAGGTATAACACCTTCCATCCATACCTAAAAAAAAAAACAAAAAACAAAAAAAAAAAAAACAACAAAATGAGAACAGGCATAAAACAGTAACTCATAATTGTCCAATACAGTCCTCCAACTCAGGAGATTTACATGGTTTCTTCCACGTCCGGATGTGAGAACAACTTCCAGGGAAGCTCCGGGGAGAAAATGGCAGCGGATCACTTTCGGCGGGCCCGTCGAAAGTCTCGTAACCGGTCTTGCATTTGAAACCGGTCAGGAGGGCGACAGTGTCGTTGAGGACGGGCACCCAGCGACTCGGGGCTGGAGGAAGCAGGGCTGGCCGGAATGGACACCGGCGGGGCCAAGAGGGGATTCCCTAGCTCAGAGGGTGAGCAGACCTCTGGACCAGGGCTGGAGGGCTCTGTTGGAGCTGAGTTCAAAAGTTCAGAGTCTCCCCAAGCATCAGTCTCAATGCCTCCTGATCCGGTAGGAGCAGATCCTTGAGACACTGGAGGTGCAGCCGATGTCAGGGATTCGGGCAGCTGAGAACGAGAACGCAATTGGTCCGCATGCCGTCTGCAAATGGAACCATCTTCCAGGCAGACCCTATACATTTTGGGTCCCAAAGTCTCTGCGACGATAGCAGGAAGCCAACGAGTGTTGGAAGCGCCATAAGATCGGGCCCATACCTTTTGCTGGGCTGTAAACCGGGGAATCTCGTCGTGTTCGACCCTCTTGTCTTGGGACTGCCGTACATGTTCCTGGACCGTTTGAGGGCGGAGCATATCCAAAACAGTCCATGGCTGCCGACCCAAAAGAAGTTCAGCTGGAGTTTTCCCAGTGGTTGCATGTGGTGTGGTTCTGTAAGCAGAAAGGAAGGAGTCCAGCTGCTGGGGTGACAGGGACTGTTGTTTACTTGTAGCCACAGTAGCTTTGAAATAGCGTTTGAAGGTCTGTACAAACCTTTCTGCTTGACCATTTGTAGCCGGGTGGTAAGGTGCGGTCAACTTGTGTTTGATGTTGTGGGCAGTCAGGAAACCCTGAAACTCCTGGCTTGTGAATTGTGCACCGTTGTCTGTGACAATTTCTCTGGGGTATCCAAACGTAGCAGCGAGATGTAACAGTATGGAAATCGTCGCCTTAGTCGTTGGCTGAGTAACAGGAACGACCTCAGGCCACTTTGAATGGGCATCAATAATGATCAAAAAGGTGTGTCCTCTGATCGGGCCTGCAAAGTCCAAGTGTAGGCGAAACCAGGGAACCGTGGGCCAAGTCCAGGGCTGGACGCACCCTCGAGGAGGGTCTCTCGCAGTTTGTGCACATCCAGCACACGCATTCACATATGTCGTGATATCGGAGTCGAGGTTTGGCCACCACACATAGCCTCGGGCCTTTTGTTTCATACGTGTGCCCCCGGGATGACCAGTATGTAGCAATTCCAGAATGTGTCTCCGGAGGGTCTGTGGAACGATCACTCGGTCTCCCCATAAAACACAGTTGCCAGACACAGTTAATTCCAGACGCCTACGGAAGTAAGGCTCGTAATCCTGTGTGACAGTTGCAGGCCAACCGTACCGTACCCAGGAGAGTATTGTCTTAAGGAAGGTATCCTTGGCTGTATGGGCTGCTACTTCCCCGGAAGACAGAAAGGACAGGCTAGTGTAACGACAACTCTTGACAGGTGGAGAAGAGTCTGTTAATGTCCTTGTCAGACGGGACATGGCGTCTGCATTAGCGTTGGCATCATGGCTGCGATACTGGATTTTGTAGCTATATGCTCCCAAGAATAGGGCATAGCGTTGAAGACGGGCTGCAGTCGTCTGGGAGATGCCTTTGTCAGGGCTAAAGATCTGAAGGAGTGGTTTATGATCAGTCAGTATGGTGAATTCCCTACCATACAGGTAAAGATGAAACTTCTTAATTGCCCATATGAGCGCCAGAGCCTCTTTGTCAATGTGAGAGTAATTGCTTTCTGCTTTTGTCAAGGACCTGGAGGCGAATGCCACAGGTTTCTCTGACCCATCTGGTAAAACGTGAGATAGTACAGCCCCTAGACCATAGGGTGAGGCATCACAAGCCAAGGTGAGAGGCCTTTGGAGGTCATAGTGCACGAGCATGCGTGACGCCAACAGCTTTCGCTTAGAAACTTCAAAAGCACGTTGGCATGCAGCCGACCAGTTCCATCTGGAGTGTTTCTCCAAAAGCTTGTTTAATGGAAACAAAGTGTGTGCTAGATCCGGCAGGAATTTGTGGTAATAGTTCAGCAAGCCCAGGTATGATCGCAGCTGCTGGACGTTGGTCGGGGCTGGAGCTTTTACTAAAGCATCAACTTTGGCTTCCGTGGTGTGTATACCCTCTGCATCCACAAGGTGGCCACAAAACTCCAATTTAGGTACCATGAATTGGCATTTCGCTAAGTTCACTTTTAGACCCTGCTCTTGGAGTCTGGCCAACACAAGCTCCACGTTACGCTTGTGTTCCTGGTCCGTCAGGCCCGTGATGAGCATGTCATCTAACAGGCACTGTGTGAAAGGAATGTCCGCCAAAATCTCATCCATTTTGCGTTGCCAAATGGCTGGGGCGGAGGCTACCCCAAACACCATCCGATTGTATTCATACAGTCCCTTGTGAGTGTTGATGGTTAGAAACTTGCGGGACGAAGGGTGGACCTCAAACTGTAAATAAGCTTGCCTGAGATCAAGCTTGGTGAACTTTTGACCTCCTGCAAGAGAGGCAAAAATGTCATCTACTCTGGGTAGGGGATACTGGTCTATCTCCAGTTGAGAATTTAGTGCCATGCGGAAATCGCCACAAATGCGTAAGTCCCCATTCGCTTTCTTTACTGGTACAACTGGTGATGCCCACTCGCTGTGCTCTACCTTTGAGATGACACCTTGTTCCTCCAGCCGGCTTAGTTCAGCTTCCACACCTGCTCGGAGTGCGAAAGGTACCGTCCGAGCTTTGAAGAACCTAGGCTGGGCGTTGGGTTTCAGCCTGAGTCTCACACAGTCATGCTTTATTTTTCCCAAATGGTTATCAAAGACTTGCGGGAATCGCTGTTTCAGGGACTTCACCCATCCCTCTTCATCCCCTGATGGGATGGTCACGGTGTTGCAGGGGTTAATGGCGATGTCTGGCATGCCAAAGTGAGCAATCCAGTCTCTCCCAAAAAGAGGGGGTCCCCCATGTTCTAGGATATATAATGGCATTCTCTTTGTCTGACCCTTGTAGGATACCTGTACTTTCACGTACCCCAGTGGGTGGAGTATCTGCTTTGAGTATGTCTGCAGTTTGATTGGTGTTGGACGGACAGTTGTTCGGATCAGAAGTTTTCTCCATTGTTTCTGGGTGATAACTGAAACTGCTGCTCCTGTGTCTACATCCATCTTGAGTTTCTTTCCTTCCACGGTTACCTCTACAGTCATTGCTGAGGGTGCTGAATGCATATGATGTATGTCCAATCTGTGGAGCACTTCCTCATCCTCTGATTCAGATGACGATGTATATCTTCCCACCATATATGCCTTTGTCCTGGTGTTCAGAGGTTGTTTATTTCGCACCTTCTTACTACGGCAGACTCGTTTCAGATGGCCTGCCTTACCACAATTATGACAGAGCTGATCCTTAAACCGGCAGACTTTGTGATCATGGTCTGTATTCCCACAACGGTAGCAAGCTGACTCCCGGCTTGATGAGAGTCTATATTTACCGTTAGCTGCAGTTTGCTTGACTGCTGTTCTGAAAACTTCCTCTTTAACCTCTCCCCTTCTGCTCTGGGGGTTCAAAGCTTCTGTATCTTTCACAGCCATTTCCATCACTGAAGCTATCTCAATTGCCTTTGTAAGGGTAAGGTCTTTCTCTGTTAACAGTCTCTTTTGGCTAGACTCACTATTCAGTCCCATGACAAACTTATCCCTCAGTGCAGTTGGTAAATACTCCCCAAAAGAACAGGTTGAGGCTAGTCTGCGAAGGGCGAGCACATAAGCCTTAATATCTTCACCTGGCTGCTGCTGCCGCTGATAGAACCTGAATCTTTCTGCAATCTCTAGTGGTTTAGGCTGGAAGTGATTCCCTAACAGTGTCAGGAGCTCTGCCAAAGTCTTAGTTGCTGGTTTTTCAGGGAAAAGGAGATCCCTAAGAGTGTCATATGTCCTAGCACCAACCACTGTCAGAAACACTGCTACTTGCCTGTCGTCTGGGATGGCATTTGCACAGAAATATTGTTCTAATCTTTCAATCCAAGAAATCCACGTTGTCTGTTCGCCATCAAATTCACTTAATGTCCCGATCAATGACATTTTCCTGCTGGGCTCTGTGGGTGTTTGTATTCCTGACAATCCAGAGTTTTTTTTTCTTCCTTTCCTTTCTCACACGGATAGTAACCTTGAAAATCCCATCCTCGTCGCCACTGTTATATTCTCCGTGTTGTGAGAGACACAGGACTCTGGTCTGGAACAACGGTTGTTTATTCAGGACTCACTG
Organism: Pelophylax lessonae; assembly: GCF_965119305.1. Classification (NCBI taxonomy): domain Eukaryota; kingdom Metazoa; phylum Chordata; class Amphibia; order Anura; family Ranidae; genus Pelophylax; species Pelophylax lessonae. Next base: position 87,023,340 of record NC_138775.1, on the reverse strand, counting down.
TACAGCATTACAGGACAGCTCTGCATATCAATACATCTCTACATGTCTCTAAAGATGGCCACTCTGCCCCTTGACCCTTGTCATCACTCCTGGGTGGAGCCAGCCTTAAAGTGACAGTACATGTGAAACCCTTCAGGTATAACAGCCAGTGTCAGTAGAACAGTGGTCAGTGTCAGTAGAGCAGTGGACAGTGTCAGTAGAGCAATGGACAGTGTCAGTAGAACAGTGGACAGTGTCAGTAAAACAGTGGACAGTGTCAGTAGAGCAATGGACAGTGTCAGTAGAACAGTGCACAGTGTCAGTAGAGCAGTGGACAGTGTTAGTAGAGCAATGGCCAGTGTCAGTAGAACAGTGGCCAGTGTCAGTAGAGCAGTGGACAGTGTCAGTAGAGCAATGGCCAGTGTCAGTAGAACAGTGGCCAGTATCAGTAGAGCAGTGGCCAGTGTCAGAAGAGCAGTGGCCAGTGTCAGTAGAGCAGTGGCCAGTGTCAGTAGAACAGTGGCCAGTATCAGTAGAGCAATGGCCAGTGTCAGTAGAACAATGGCCAGTGTCAGTAGAGCAGTGGCCAGTGTCAGTAGAGCAGTGGCCAGTGTCAGTAGAGCAATGGCCAGTGTCAGTAGAACAGTGGCCAGTGTCAGTAGAGCAGTGGACAGTGTCAGTAGAGCAGTGGACAGTGTCAGTAGAGCAGTGGCTAGTGTCAGTAGAACAGTGGCCAGTGTCAGTAGAGCAGTGGACAGTGTCAGTAGAGCAGTGGACAGTATCAGTAGAGCAATGGCCAGTGTCAGTAGAACAGTGGACAGTGTCAGTAGAACAGTTGCCAGTGTCAATAGAACAGTGGACAGTGTCAATAGAACAGTGGACAGTGTCAGTAGAACAGTGGACAGTGTCAGTAGAACAGTTGCAAGTGTCAGAATAGCAGTGGACAGTGTCAGTAGAACAGTGGACAGTGTCAGTAGAGCAATGGACAGTGTCAGTAGAACAGTGGACAGTGTCAGTAGAACAGTGGACAGTGTCAGTAGAGCAATGGACAGTGTCAGTAGAACAGTGCACAGTGTCAGTAGAGCAGTGGACAGTGTTACTAGAGCAATGGCCAGTGTCAGTAGAACAGTGGCCAGTGTCAGTAGAGCAGTGGACAGTGTCAGTAGAGCAATGGCCAGTGTCAGTAGAACAGTGGCCAGTATCAGTAAAGCAGTGGCCAGTGTCAGTAGAGCAGTGGCCAGTGTCAGTAGAGCAGTGGCCAGTGTCAGTAGAACAGTGGCCAGTGTCAGTAGAACAGTGGCCAGTATCAGTAGAGCAATGGCCAGTGTCAGTAGAACAATGGCCAGTGTCAGTAGAGCAGTGGCCAGTGTCAGTAGAGCAGTGGCCAGTGTCAGTAGAGCAATGGCCAGTGTCAGTAGAACAGTGGCCAGTGTCAGTAGAGCAGTGGACAGTGTCAGTAGAGCAGGGGACAGTGTTAGTAGAGCAGTGGCTAGTGTCAGTAGAACAGTGGACAGTGTCAGTAGGGCAGTTTACTATGCTTCAGTTATGAATGAACACAGTGAGTGTTCGGTACTGATCACTCACTGTGTTCATTCAGAAAAGGAAGAAAAGGAAGGGGCTGGTAAATTATATATTTATCAGCCCCTTCCCCCACTCTGCATCCAGAAACATACCCTGCAGCACTGCTGGCTACTAATCGAAGAGAGCAAGAACCGCTCTGGTGAGGAGACAATCCCACAAAAACTCCCACTCAGGTGTAGGCAAGGATCCGCAGTCCAGGAAATTATAGTAGAGAACAAACAAGGAGCCGCACTTCTGGTTAGAGTTATAGAGTATAAAAGTCCAAAGGATGAAAGCATATCAAAACATGACCACAACAGCCAGAGACATGAAAAAAAGAGCAAGGCGGTTAACGCGTTTCACGGAAACGTCCGCTTAGTCGTAACCAACTAACTTAAACGTACGACTAAGCGGACGTTTCCGTGAAACGCGTTAACCGCCTTGCTCTTTTTTTCATGTCTCTTGCTGTTGTGGTCATGTTTTGATATGCTTTTATCCTTTGGACTTAATAAACCTGGATTTTTATACTCTATAACTCTAACCAGAAGTGCGGCTCCTTGTTTGTTCTCTACTAGCACTGCTGGCTACCCTCCTCGGGACACAGGGAAGCTTATGCAGCAGAGGGAATCTGCACTGCACGGGGTGATTGGGATGTGCCCAGGCACTGCCCATGGACATGCCTATGGTAAGAGTAAAAGCTTGATAGCATAGAGAACTGTAATAGGTATTAAACATACCATATTTCCAAATGGAAAGAAATCCTTATTGAAAGAATCGTGTGCCCATTGTTTTATTTAAATAAAAGCTTATGATAATACACTTAAAGCAGACTTTTAGCCAAAGAAACAAGACAATGTTGAATTGCTCATTAAAGATATATATATATATATATATATATATATATATATATATATATATATATATATATTGCTGATATATTCAGCTTTAATCCAGATTTCATCTGCAGTATTTTCCCTGCCACTTGATGTCTTCAGTCAGATGGCCAGCATCATTGAACTCACTTTTTTGGGGTACAGGTCAACCTGGACCCATCCCAGCCTGTTACTGGACAGTAATAGGAGAACAAGCACAAAAATGAGCTCATCTCTTTGTCACTTTGCTCTCTCCTTCTATCAGCATGCTTCTTGACAGCACATAAACTGATTGGATCCTTGTGCTGCTACTTGCACTCACACTCAAGCTCTGCTAAACAGAGACTGCAAGAGGCTGATGCCAGGACAATTTCAGGTTCTTGCACTGCTTGTATTTAAAAAAGTACTTTTATAGTGATTGTAAAGGATCCCATTTTATTTTTTTAAATTAACAAACATATTATACTTACCTGCTCTGTGCAATGGTTTTGCACAGAGCAGCCCCAATCCCCCTCTTCATAAGTCCCCCACTGTTTCTATGGGCTGTGTGAATAATTGTATCCATTGGCTTTGATTTGGGAAATGCAAATTCGAATTTTGTTGTGCATGCTTTACTGATGTACTGTACTAGTGAAGTCAAGTGAAGTCAAGACTATTCTTTTCAAAAGAACACATGGGAGTTGAAGAGTAGCAAATTTATCTTACACTTTAACTGCTAAAAGACCAGCCGCCGCAGATATACTGGGGCAGGCTGGCGCTCCTGCGCAAACCGCTGTACCTGTACGTTGGCTCACGGGAGCAGGTCTCGGGCGTGCGCCGCCGGCGGCATGATCGCGCGCCTGCTCTGTAGCAGTTTTATGAAGTAACAGGAACACAGGAGCCCTGTTTCAATCAGTGACAGATGAGCAGTATGCCATGTTTACCACGGCACACCGCCTTCTGTCAGTCCCTGCAGCGATCACCAGGCTCCTGGCGGATGGACCCGTTGTTTAGCTGCAGGGACTGACAGAAGGCGGTGTGCCGTGGTAAACTGATTGAAACAGGGCTCCTGTGTTCCTGTTATTTCGGAACACAGGAGCCCTGTTTCCATCCACCAAGTTCTTCCACCACACAGTAAGAATCACCCCATTTACACATTTAACCCTTTGATCGCCCCTGGTGTTAACCCCTTCCCTGCCAGTGTCATTATTACAGTAACAGTGCAGATTTTTAGCACTGATTACTGTAGTAATGTCACTGGTCCCCTCCAAAAGTGTCAAAAATTTCAGTTAGGGGTTCGATCTGTCCGCCGCAATGTCGCAGTCCCGCAAAAAAAAAAGCGGATCACCGCCATTACTGGTAAAAAAATAAATAAAAATGATATAAATCTTTCCCCTAGATTGTAGACGTGATAACTTTTGCACAAACCAATCAATATACACTTATTGGGATTTTTTTACCAAAAATATGTGGCAAAACACAACTTGGCCAAAAATGATAAAAAAAAATTTGATGCACGACCACGCAGTTGTCAGTTAAAGTAGCGAAATCGAAAAAATGGCCTGGTCATTAAGGGGGCAAATCCTTCCGGTCCAGAAGTGGTTGAAAGTATAAATACACCTGATGGAACCCCTATAACCAGCGGTGGGACTTGTTCATCGAAATGTCTGAAGCAAGAAGTTTTTATCAATAGGGAATCAGATTATGACTTTTCCAGTGCATTAGGTTATAATGAATAGGAGGATCTGAGTTTTTACTGTGGGTAATAAAGTTTATTCTTTCAGATGTTTCTAAAATAATGACACCATGAATTGTGTGTCTGTTTAATTGTAGCTGTACACTCTACTCTATGGCAACTGTGAAACCTGACTCTATATGTGAGTTATGATCAATTCAACAAAGTGCAGCTCCCAGCAACCTCAGTAAAGAAAGGCATGCATGCGTAGAATTGAGGGCTCACAGCATGAGATCAGACACATATGCAGGGCCGGTGCTACCACTAGGCAAACTAGGCGGCTGCCTAGGGCGCACTGCCACCCCTAGGGCGCAGCCATGGCCAGTACCCCATTCCTCTCCTGTCACCTCTTCATGTATATGAAGGGGTGTGCAGGGTCAAAGGGGGGCAGTGTGTGCAGGAAGGGGGTGTAGGGTTAAAGGGGGGCAGTGTGTGCAGGAAGGGGGTGTAGCATTAGATAAGGGCAGTGTGAGAAGGAAGGGGGAAGGGGCAGTGTGTACAAGAAGGGGTGTGTAAGGTTAAAGGGGGGGGCACTTTGTATATGAAGGGATGTGTAAGGTTAAAGGGGGGCAGTGTGTAAATGAAGGGGGTGTAGGATTAAAGGGGGGCAGTGTGTATATGAAGGGGGTGTAGGGTTAAAGGGGGGCAGTGTGTGCAGGAAGGGGGGTGTAGCATTAAAGAAGGGCAATGTGCGCAGGAAGGGGGGGGTGTAGGATTAAACGGGGCAGTGTATACAGGGGAGGCATTATGTACAGGAAGGGGGGCAATGTGTACAGTTTTTTTTTTTTGGGGGGGGGGGTTGCAAGGAGCTGGTCTTGCCTAGGGTTCAAAATAGTCTAGCACCGGCTCTGCACATATGAACATCTGCCATTTGGTTCCTAGAAAGCCTTTCCAAGTTGACCCATGTACTTTAATTTACAATATCTGAACTGGCTTGTTGCATTTAGTTTTAATTCTGAATGCACATTACCATTCTATATTTAACGCCTGCATTTTCTTTTTTGTTTTTTTTTGTTTTTTTGTTTTTTTTTCTTTTTTTTAATCAGCACAAGGGACAGTGCTTACATTAGATGAAAAGTGTCCCTTGTGCTGGTGGCTGCACATGAATATGCCCGCCCTTTCTGTTCCCCTCCTCCAATCACAGAGGTTGCACTATAGTTTCCAGCAATGAAAGGCTCACTATAGGTGAAGGCAGACTTTTCATTCACTACCAGCACAAGGGACGCTGCTCATTTAATGTAAGTACCATTAATCTTTAAATAGTTTTTTGGTTTTTGCTTTGGTACTTTATTATATTGCATTTTGTGTTCATATGGGAAGATGTACGGTTGAGAAGAAAACCATTGTCACAAGGTTTCACATTTTCCTGGGAACTCTACAAATAGCGACACATTTTTTTCTGGCCTTCATGCATGCATAGTTGAGCTCTCCAGGTTTGGGGGGAGGGGGGGGTTGGGGGCTCCTGTGTAGCTTTCTGAGCACGCACCTTTTAAAGGTTCCACCTATATACAGTAAGTGTTCCTCTAGTTTTGGATACTTTAAATGAATACAAGTTCATTTTAAGGCTGGTTCACTGAGAAACCAAAACACACACATCAAGTATGTTTAGTGCCGGTTCACACTGAAGCGGAACGACTTCGGGGGGCGACCTGTGAAGTCACTTGCACGGACTTCATATAATGGAAGTCTATGCAAGTCGCTCCGAGGTCGCCCCGAAGTAGTACAGGACCCTTTTTCTAAGTCGGAGCGACTATTAGAACAGGTCCTGTAGCACTGCATGGACCGCGACTTGTCAGGCTGAGAAGTCGCCTGACAAGTCGCGGTAGTGTGAATGGAGGCTTAGAGTTATTTGTGGTTTAACAAAGGTGATGATAATGCTTAGATGCAGATTACCCTGATTTCCCCTGCTGGTGTTCCCAAGCCAGAAAGCCAGTCTTATTGTATGCAGAATTGGACACACACCCTTAAAGCTTGTACCCATGCCAATGCACATTTAGAAACCCGCTTGTTCTGGATGGAGGCAGGTGCTAACAGGACCTCATTCTGTTCAGTTAATGGAATGCTGCAGAGCAAATTAACGGGGCATCAAAAGAAGTGTACTGAAAATACATATCACTGCTATGTACCTTTGATCCATTCAGATGAAACAGACTCAGTTTAATTGTATGGAATTTTGGCTCGCCATGTAATAATTGAATGGCTAAGCCCTTGCATAGTTTAAAAATTGGCACACATAAAAACACGTCTAATTAAAATCAGTAAAATGAATTTGTAAAAAGAGAAAAAGGTTGACACCAGTGTTTTCACATTTGTTTCTGCAGAAACTATTATCATTGTTGCTCCACCTTTGTGGCTCTTTAGCTATGGCACCAGTTGACCAGGGTCTGTCTCCATAAGGGTCTTTTTGGGCATTTCTTGGACACTTACCATATACGTGATTTGCCTCTGTGCTCTATATATCTACTCCATCATTTGCTTCAACTCAGCTGATATCATTTTATTTAAAATGGGTGTTGGACCCCACAGTGTGAACAGGCACAAGGTCACAGCACCAAATTTGCTTCCCTTTCTGCACTGCACCTCATGGGCTGGGCCTTTTGGCTAAAGTCCGGGGCAATTTTTGCTTACCAGGCCCTAGGGCCCGGCCAGTGCACATTTGGCACGGCCATTTTATTATTATTATCTTATTTATTTCCCTCACCGTTTGTCACTTTCACTTTTGTGTGTGTTTTCACAGATTGTAGGGTGTAAGTCCTCGGGCTTGCCCTGAAGTCTAGGGGGAGGATGTGTGGCCCTCAGGTTCCTTCCTCCTCTGCCTCTGGGGGGGGGGCTGTCTTCGGGGTCGGCTTCATCTGGCCTGAAGAACGGGGTCTGCCAGGCCTTCTGGCTAGGCATACCATGGAAAACCTTGCACCCCGGGGGATCAGGGTACAAGTCCTACCCCTTCGGGGGGTGGATTAAAGCACACCCTTGAGTGCACTTTTTTGTGTGTGTGTTTCACATGCACGTTTTTTTGTTCACTTCGGGTTTTTTCGTTGTAGGTTTTGCACCACTGCGGACTTAAAAAAAAGATATAATTTTATTTAAAATGACCAATACAAGCGAACGCATTGCCATGCTGTAGCCTTTAAAGTTTCACAACAACCAAAATGATTAATTAAACCTTGAGATTCATACATGGGAAATATACTAGCATTTCAGTTTTTTAATTTAGTAATTGTTGTGGAGCACCAGCCCATCCCAGTCTCTTTTGTTATTCTGAGAAACTGTTTGTGATGCTCAGAGCAGGTTGTGCCTCTCACACATGGAAATCTAGATGTAATAAATAGTGTTTCTCGTAGATCAAAGAAAATGGGCTGCACACCAGTGACATCCTGACAATCCAGTTAGCTTTATTGAACAGACTGAACAGCACACTCTGCAGACCTTCAAATTGAAGCCATGCCATTAACGCGTTTCACCCACAACAGGGCTTTTTTGACTTAAATGAAGATTAAGCCCTGTTGTGGATGAAACACATTAGGGGTCTGGCTTCAGGTGAAAGATTCACAGTGTGTTCTCTTCAAGCTGTTCAATAAAGCTAACTGTATTGTCAAGACTTCATTGGTGCGCGGTCTTGTTTTCTTTATTTTGGAGAGTAGTGTGGAGCATCGTCAGTCTCCCAGCAGGATTGCAGAATTAAGGGGGTATACTGGTGTATAATAGACCCCAGATCTCTCAGTAAAGTGTACCTACCCATGCTATCACAAGGGATTTTGTTCATCCCCTGTGATAGGAATAAAGTTTAATAAAAAAAAATAATAAACTTAAAGTGATTGTAAACGATCACCTTGTAAAACAACCCATTCAGTTTAAAATAGAAATGAAAGGCAAAACATTTTGTATATATATATATATATATATATATATATATATTGTAACAGGAAGTCAGCTAAATCTGGGAATGTAGTCACAGGAAGGAGATACATTTCTACCTGATTTAGAAAGTCCATTAATTAATTTAGGGTGTTGGCTACAGAGCTAGCCAGCAGGAAGTTGAAAGGCCTTCACCTGTTCAGAATGAGGGAGTTAAGGCTCTATAATTTGTTCAGAGAAATTCCTATTGTTTGCTGCCTCCAGAAGCTGTGTCCTGAAGCCATGTGGGCTGGGAGCAGGAGGACAGTCAGCGTGTGCCTCCCGACAGGATGTGTGGGCCTGGGAGAAGACCCCCCGGAGTGATGTGTGCCCGGGACGGTAACCAAGGGTGAATACGTCTCAAAGGTGAGAAGACGAACTGTTGATGTGAAAGAAACAAAGGACTGTGTTGCCCTGTGAAGCCATTATAAAAGGACTATTGAGTGTCCGCTGTAGGACAAGGAAGTCTGCCCGACGGTAGGTTGGAGACAGACACTTAGGCAGGTTCCAGTTGTGAGAAGGTAGCCGCCCACAGAGGCAAGGATTTATTTTCTGTTTTATTTTATTTTGGATGTTTTGCTGCATACAGCCTGGTGAAGAAAACACCATTTAATAAACCACACTGTTTGTTTGCAAGCACTTGTCGGCTACCTCTCTGGGAAAACGCACCCCCCAAGGGGTCATCCACACCCGCCACCGAGCTAATCCCTCACATATGGTGGAGGTATGCAGTGGGCATAAGCAGAGATCCCTGCAAGGAAGTGCAAATGTTTGATGAACTTTATCTGGTGCATGAGATTGCACAATCTATGTGTGCAGGAGAGAAGATCCTGACAAAAAAAAAAAAAGTGTTTTAAAGAGACAGCGGTCTCAAAATTATTTGATGAACTTTGTTGTGTCTGGTGCAAGTGACTGCACAAACTGTGTGTGCAGGAAAAGAGATCTTGCAAGAGAGAGAGAAAAACTACATGTGTTAAAGAGACAGTGGTCTGAAAAATTTTTGCTGGACTGTGAAAAATTTGTTTGTGGAGTTATTGAAGATGGGGCGTTCAAAACGCCTGAAGAATGCAAAGATAGATGAAATGAGAGACCGGATTCTATGGATGGAGGGGATGTTACCGTCTGAACCAGCCCCATCCATGCCTAAAGAGAGTCTACTAAAGAGGAAGGTTGTTGTCCCTAGCACTGATGAAACTGCTATGGAGACGCAGTGTGCTCAGATGAAAAGTAAACTCAAAATGGAGGAGATGTTGAAACATCTGATTATATCAAATGCAGCTCAACAGCAAGCAAATGCAGCTCAACAGCAGGCAAATGCGGATTTTCAGCAGAGCTTTGCAGCTCAACAAAAGGCTCATCAAGAGAGCATGGCAGGCTGGAAACAGAGACGCCAGCAGCCAATGGAGGCCATCGGTTTGGAGGAAACCGAGTATGTGTGCAGGGCTGAGTTGGATGCCTTGCAACGGAAAATGGAAGAAAAGGAACAAGCCTTGGAATTGCTTAAAATGGAGCATAGAAACTTGCAGGAAACGAATGAACTACTCAAGTCTCATGTGTCACAGTGGGAAGAATCCACTGCTCTTCTTTTGGTCGAGTTGCAAAAACGCAGAGAGACTATAATGGAGAAAGATACCATCCTCATGGAAAAGGAAAGTGAAATTCAGACTTTGCAGAAGCAAAGTATGGTTGATATGTTGGAGTTGCGTACTCAGCTGGAAAAAAGTCTTCAGTGTTTGGAAGTTACAAAAATAGACCTGCAGGAGTCGCAGGAACAGAATGTTGCTCTGGAAGCGACATTGTCTCTCAGCGACAAAGAGAAAAGTGAAAGAGAGGCTAAATTACTGAGTACTGTGTATGAGCTCACTACTTTAAGCAATGTGGTAGATGAATGGCGTGCGGACTGTGAAAGTTGGAAAGGGGAAGCCCAACGTGTCCAGCAGCAGTTAAAGGAGAAAGAAGCCTGTGTGGCAGAATTACATTCTTATTCCCAGATGCTAGCCAATGAGGTGAAGGCTCTTATGCAGGGAAAAGAAGATTGTGAACATAAGAGGGAAAAAGTAGAGGCACAGCTTCTGGAATCGCAAGTCAAGGTGTCAGAAGGTGACCGATTGTGTGCTAAGCTGTCAGAGAAGGCAAACCGACTGCAGGTTGAGTTGGACAATGTTACAAATCAGCTGTCTCAAGCAGACAGCAAATCTAGAGAAATTGCGGAAGATTTTTCTATCTTGGAATCGCAGCTGCAAGACACGCAGGAACTCTTACAGGAAGAGAGGTGTCAAAGGCTGAGTTTTAGCACAAAGCTCAAACAAATGGAAGATGAGAAAAATGGCTTCCTGGAACAATTAAAAGAGGAGGCGGAAGCAAAGAAAAACCTATCAGAGCAAGTCGCAACATTGCAAGCTCAGATAGCGGTTATGAAAAAACGCATGGAAGAAAGCGTTGGTTCATTACAGTGTGTTGAAGATGTGAAAAAGAAGTTTGATCAGATGCTTGGTGAAGAGAAGAATGTGTCTGAAAAATATGCAGAAGAACGCGCACGTGCAGAAACGGAGGTGCGTGATAACGAGAGCAAAGCCCTGTTCTTGGCTCGCTCTTTGGAGGAAGCTCTAGAGTGTAAGGCTGAACTAGAAAGTGTTAAACAGCTGCGTACAGAAATGGAAGAATTGATCAGCTCCAAGGATGATGTTGTGAAAAGCGTTCAGGAGCTAGAAAAGTCTAAGCGAGCCTTAGAACAGCAACTAGAAGAGATGAAGATTCCGTTGCAGGAACTGGAAGAGGAATTCCAGGCAACAGAGGATCTGTCCCAAAGAGGGGATAGTGTGCCTGATGCAGTTTTTAAAAGGATCAGTGTTTTGGGGTCTGTCCTGAGTGAGCCTCAGAAATGTGACGACATGTGGCTTGAATCACCCCTTTGGAATAAACCGTTCCTTCAAAAACTTCAAGCATTGGAAAATGTATCATTAGAGCTTCAGCAAACAAAGGAGCTGAGTAAGAAATGTGGTGATTTCTCAGTTCAGGCTGAAAACCTAGTGGAGAAAACTAAGGCTGTTGGTGAAAACGTGAAGCAAATGAATAAGTGCCTTTCAGGGAGTGTTTCCAAAATGGAACTGGTGAAAGACGGGTGGCAGAAGTTTGATCGTGATCTTGAGATGCATTCCATGTGGAATTCAGATAGAGAAAAAGAACTAGGTGACCTTGAGCGGTCAAATAGTTCAGCAGAAAGTGCATTGAAGAAACCTGTAAAAGAATGTGTTGCAGTTCCATGCTTCTTCACTGATGCAGAGAGGAGGTCTATAATGGATACCACCCAGATCGCTGGGTTCAACTGTGTTGTTGCCTTTGACCCCTATGTTGGTGGAAGGAAAGTTGATGATGTTCTGGTTGGCTACTTCTGTGAAGAGTTTGGCAAGAAATATAAACTGAATATCAAATCAAATAGTAGGCCTTTACTGCGACTCGCTCAGGAGGGCGAAAAGTTTAAGAAGTTGATGAGTGCAAATGCTTCAGATCTGCCTATGAATATGAAATGTTTGAATGATATTGATATCTCTGGGAAAAGGAACAGGGGTCACTTTGAAGAAATGTGTGACAGCCTGTTGTCTCAATTGGAAAATCCTCTGCACAGCATCTTAGAGCAAGCAAAGCTCAAGAAGGAAGATCATTCCCTTTTACAACAAAAAGTCAATGATTGTGTACAGCTGTATGGAGAGGCAACTCAAGTCACAGAGGGATGTCAAGAGTCCCTACTTGGAACAAAGCTTAGTGAAGCAAAGGTTCTCAAAGTTTTGTGGAAAACATTTATGGATTGCAGAGAGAGGCGTCTTAAGAATGTTGAAGACATTAAGACTAGCCCAATTGAGTTGCCTATGGATCACGGTCCTCCATGGTGGATTGGACAGACGGTTATGAGGGACAAGCTGTCTGACATTTATGAGAAAGCTGTCAATGAAGATGACAGAAACGAGAAGGAGCGAAATGATGCCAAAAATGCAGTTGAAGAATGTGTATATGAGATGAGAGACAAACTGTGTGGCATTTATGAGAAATCCGTCAATGAAGATGACAAAACAGTTTCATCCGGAAGCTTGAGGATAATAGGAGGCTTATCAGTGAGTCAGCAGTGCTTGACACATGCGTGCCTGGAAATCTGTGTCCCAACCCTAGGGTTGAAACAAGAGGGGGGGGTATGTAACAGGAAGTCAGCTAAATCTGGGAATGTAGTCACAGGAAGGAGATACATTTCTACCTGATTTAGAAAGTCCATTAATTAATTTAGGGTGTTGGCTACAGAGCTAGCCAGCAGGAAGTTGAAAGGCCTTCACCTGTTCAGAATGAGGGAGTTAAGGCTCTATAATTTGTTCAGAGAAATTCCTATTGTTTGCTGCCTCCAGAAGCTGTGTCCTGAAGCCATGTGGGCTGGGAGCAGGAGGACAGTCAGCGTGTGCCTCCCGACAGGATGTGTGGGCCTGGGAGAAGACCCCCCGGAGTGATGTGTGCCCGGGACGGTAACCAAGGGTGAATACGTCTCAAAGGTGAGAAGACGAACTGTTGATGTGAAAGAAACAAAGGACTGTGTTGCCCTGTGAAGCCATTATAAAAGGACTATTGAGTGTCCGCTGTAGGACAAGGAAGTCTGCCCGACGGTAGGTTGGAGACAGACACTTAGGCAGGTTCCAGTTGTGAGAAGGTAGCCGCCCACAGAGGCAAGGATTTATTTTCTGTTTTATTTTATTTTGGATGTTTTGCTGCATACAGCCTGGTGAAGAAAACACCATTTAATAAACCACACTGTTTGTTTGCAAGCACTTGTCGGCTACCTCTCTGGGAAAACGCACCCCCCAAGGGGTCATCCACACCCGCCACCGAGCTAATCCCTCACAATATATATACATACATATATATACATATATATATATATATATATATATATATATATATATATATATATTAAAATAACATTATAAGCCTACAGATCCTGGTCCTCTCTAGAGACCCCTATTCCTTTTGAACATAAAAAAAAAAACATTATAAATACCTTTTTTCCCTTTTTTGTAAGTGATCACATTCCCTCTGTTCTCAGCTGCATAAGAGCTGGATGGAAGAGAAGCAGCAGCACACTGAGCTTCCCAGTAAATGGCTGTGCAGCAGGGGCGTGTCAGAACAAGTCTTATCATTGGAGGAGAGTACACTGAGTTCCCAGCACAGCTTGAAAACTGACCACGTTGTGATCTCCTGCTTAGTGTGGTCAGTTTTTATTAGGAAAGCAGAGGGACTGGCAGGAACACCAAGGATTTCACATAAAGGAAGCAATACAAAAGAACAGGATACATTCTCACACAAGTACATGCTACAGCAAGCACATACCAGGAATATGAAGTGTTGGGGTAACAAACACTTTAAAGGTAGAGTGTAAAAAAATTAAATAAAATAAATAATAAAATCAAAATCATTTTTTTTTAAAATGCCCACATCCCCCCGTGTTCCCGTCCATTTACGAATGCATAAGTGGGTCCTGCATGCATATGTAAATGGTGTTCGCACTACATTTGTGAGGTATAGCCACGAACATCAGAGCAAGAGCAACAATTGTAGCACCAAACCTCCTGATTAACCATTAATTGTTAAAATGAAGAGGCTTTTGAAGCTTTATCTATGGAGATTTTTAGGTACCATAGTTTGTCGCCATTCAACGGGCATGTGATATATTAGAGCACGACACGTTTGGTATAAATTTACTTGGCGTAAAATCATCTTTTATATTTTATTAAACAATTGGGTATTATATTATATTTGTGTGCACTACATTTCAAGTAATTATCCAGAAAAAATTTTAGATTTTTACATGTATGTGAGAAAGTGTCAGAATTGGCTTGGGCAGCCAATTCAGTACAATGTAGGTGTTATCCTAATTTAGCTACAAAAGCGGAAATACACTTTGAGAACCTATCACTTGAAGTTTCTATATTAAAATATAGGTTTGCACTTCTGTTTTTGTGAAGCTTTCTTTTTAATAGTAGGGCCCCATGCACCTAGACCAGGGCTTCCCAAACTTTTTTGGGCCGAGACCCACTTCTGAATACAGTTATTTTTCAGGACCCACTTCCTTGTAATTGAATATTGTAAAGTGCTACAGAATTTGTTGGCGCTATATTAATGCAAATAATAGTTGTACATAATCAACACCCTCATAGACAGTATAAGGTAGGCAGCGGACAGAAATCAACCACCCCAGGACAGTGATCAGCAGGCTATATGGCACTTACCCTCCTTCCTCTCCCAGTGGTCCACAGTGAAGGTGAAGCCCCTGTTTGCCCTCTCCAGGGCCCAGCACACCTCACCCAGAGTCTCCATGATGAGGAGCTCTATGCTGGTGTTGGTGTCCTAGCTCTTCTCCTTCAGATCCTCTACTGGGGTCACAGAAGCTGCCATTAACTCCTGACGCTGCCAGGCCACCTGGTCCTCCTATGACACCGACGCTGCAGTCTCTGCCCGCTATTGCTGAGAGAATCCAGCCGCCAGTCTAGTCACCACCACTGCTGCCAGCAGGACCGAGGAGCTGGCTATGCACCCCATGAACATACTGTATCCCAGTGTTTCTCAACTCCGGTCCTCAGGGCACACTAACAGGCCAGATTTTTAGTATTACCTTGGGGAGATGCAGACTAGAATTCTGCAATCACTGAGCAGCAAATTATATCACCTGTGATGTATTTCAGTTTTCTTGCAAACCTGGCCTGTTAGTGTGCCTTGAGGACCGGAGTTGAGAAACACTACTGTATCCTACATAACAGCCCACATATGTACAAATACATTACAATGCCATAGAAATGGTTACTCACTAATGCAAGTATCCTCCTCATGGGAAATACAGACCAGCCTCCATATACTGCATGGGCGGGGTCCTGAATCCATCGCGATTTGACTGCTCTGGCTCTCTGTAATTTGCGCGGGCTCGCACAGCACAATTTAAGTGTGCCCTCTCTCAGTGAATTCCGGCTCAGCGCGACCCACTCAAAGGCAGCTCATGACCCACCAGTGGGTCCCGACCCACAGTTTGGGAACTCCTGACCTAGAGCATTTAGCCCCAGTGCATGAGGCTCCAGAATTTAGCCACAGCTGGAGGGTACAAGTGCACCATCCAACCGCACTGCTGCTGTGCCCAGGAATGAATGCCTGGAACTCAGACCTCATTTTAGAATTGTATCCAAGTGTGTAAGATCTGGACATTCTATCTCTGGGTGGACATTTTTCACTACTTTGTGTACAGAAGTGATCATGTGATGGAATCAAACATTGGCATCATACAACCATATTTACCATCTTTTTTACAGTGTTGCTTCACACTGTGTTTCCTTTCTAGAAGTTGTAAGAAAGCATGTGCTAACATGTTAGGAATGTATCCAGGGTCTTTCACTTTCTACAGCAATGCAAAGCATTCAGAGAAATCACCATAAATGAGAGAAATGCAGTGCTTATTCCACCCTAATTACTAACAAGTGATCCTGTGTGTCTAGTGCACTTTCTTAGCCACTCATAGAGATCTGTCATCATAAAACCTCTATTGTTATCAGGACACAGTACCTGGATAATAGCAGGGTGTAGTGTCTATGTGTACATGTTAAATCACCAGCATGTGTTGAACATAAGTCTTGTGTTAGATAGTCAATATACACATCATTTGTGTTTTTATAACATACATATAAATTAATATGGCTTTTATCTACATAATAATTATGAAATGCAATAAGCTTAGCTGAAAGCAGTATTAAACCCAAAAACAAAAATGTTTCAAAATGCAGCTTACCAATTCTTAGATGTAGTGGCTGCATTTGTTCTTTTTTTTTTTCGTAGGATTTTCCCTTTATTTTCACCCGATGATTCAGCCAGTAAGTCTGTTATCTTTCAGCATTCTTTAACAGACCAAACTTTCCAGCAAACATTTCAGAGGGTTGGGACAAACCATTTAACACTGACTACTTACAATTGTCAGCTTTTAGAAATAGTTGTAATCCTAAAATAAAAAAAAGTGTCTTTGACCCTTTTAGGCCTAAAGCCCCGTACACACGTACCGAATGTCGGCCGAACAATCGGCCGTCTTTTGTCCGGTGCTGTCCTGTCGGTTGAAAAGTGCTAAAGACTGCACATGAATTTTGTCGGCCAACAACAGCCGACTGCAGAAGTGATGTCATGTGATGGTTAACTTTCCGTGTGTTTTTTCTTCTCTGAGCATGCCCAGTCTTGCAAATCTGCTGTTTGTCGGCCGAATTCTGTACTGACTGGCGAACAATCGGCCGTTCTGGTGTTGGCCAACAAAAATTTTAATGCCTGCACACCAGATTCTCTTCGACCGAAAAGTCGCAGTCGGTTGTCGGAAGCATCATACTAACAAGCCGACAATCGGCTGATCGGTCGGTGGCCGAATATTTACGGCCGGCAATCGCTACGTGTGTACGGGCCGTAAGGGTAAAACAAATCTTAATGCCTAAGCACAATTTTGCAACTTTGACATGGGTTAATAAAACCGTACATACCATAACTACTTTGGGCATCCAGCTGGATTATACCTTGCTTTTTTCAGGAAAAATTGGGCTTTCATTTGGTGGTAAATGGTTATGGATACCTCCTGATTTATTTATTTTTTTCGTTATGATCGAAAGAAAATAGTAAAATAAATATTTTTAAAAATGTACCTGTATATTTCTTGCTACTACCAAAACCTTTCACTAAAGAACTAAATTCTCCTGCTCATGACGATCACAGCGATACCACATATGTATATGTTAGTTGTTGTTTGTACCTTTAGTACAGCCCAGAATCAATAGTGCGTATTTTGCTTATTTTTATCCTACCTAAAACACACCGACACTAACTGACACTGATAATACTTTACAAAAAAAAAAATCTTGTCCAAAAAAATAGTGACCCTGATCTTTGACCCTGACTCTGATTTAAACACTAACCCTGGCACCGACCTAGATCAAACCTTGACCTAGGGATTTTTTTATTTTTTTTGCACATACTTTTTTTTCTCTCTGCAAGGAAAGAGAGAGATATAATGTATCTCTCTCCTCCATTTACAGAGAGGGAAAACATGGGGGTGAGCTTCACAGTGACTGATCACTGTGGTAGCCATTCAGAGGCTATCACACTGATCAGGTGACCCAGAATAGAATGTTCCACGCCCCGATCATTAGTACAGGGCCTGGGGCTCTTTGTGAGACCCCAGTCTCTGTGCTGGGAGCATGCCCCCAGCACAAAGAGAGATACGCAATTATGCGACCCCATGAAAAAAAGCCCAGTCTAGGGGGACCTCAAAGTTAGCTGAGATTTGGCTTTCATTTCTTAACTTTGTTGTCATCTAAACCCTACACTATGCAGCGCGCATGCGCGGGAGTGACGTCATCGTAGCTCCGGCCACTCACAGCGCAAGAGCCACCGAACCCAGAAGAGACGCCGAGGGAACATTTCAGCTCCCTCAGTGGTGTCCGAGAGATCGTATGGGGGCTTTGTTCTAAGGTAAGTATCTCATAATGGGCTAGTTTGCAATGCATACTAGCACATTACGCCATTGTTCTGCAGGGTTTTGGTTTTTTTTGGGGGTTTTTTTGGGGGGATACAACCACTTTAAAAGTATGAGGGATACTGAGCACCAAAGGGCGCTTGCTAAGATTTGATACAGGATGATGTATCCTTAGTTAAAGTAAAATTAACGCCAGACTGTAAAATCATGATGTAGATGTCATATACTAATAAGAAAATTCCAATGTACTATCAAAGGTTGTTTTTTTATCATTTTAACCACTTTACGTCTGCCTGCAGTAATATTACTGCGGCAAAGTGGCTCGTTATCGTCTGACGACGTGGTACTACGTCGTCAGACACTCCCCTTTCTCAGCGGCGCGCGCGCCGCCGGAGGCTCGCTCCCGCTGTATTCAGTCACAGCGGGAGTCAGGCAAGGGGAGGAGCAGCGGCGATTGCCGCTGCTCTTCCCCGATCGTCGGGGATCTAGTGTGGAGATCCGCCTGCTTGTGTAAACACAGCGGGCGGATCTCCTAAGTGACAGGCAGTGACAGATTGCAGGGTTCAGCATAGCTGAACCCTGGATCTGTCCTTGTGTCACATAGTCACCTCCTCCCACACACGTCAGTAAGCACCAGGCATACATTAACCCCTCCCTCTCCAATAAAATTAACCCCTTCCCTGCCAGTGTCATTTTTACAGTAACAGTGCATATATATATAGCACTGATTACTGTAGTAATGTCACTGGTACCCCCAAAAGTGTCAAAAATGTCAGTCAAGGGTCCGATCTGTCCGCCGCAATGTCGCAGTCCCGCAAAAAAAAATCGCAGATCGCCGCCATTACGCGTTAAAAAAAAAAACACCAAAAATTACAGAAATCTTTCCCTTTGTTAGTAAACGCAATAACTTTTGCGCAAACCAATCAAAATACGCTTATTGTGAATTTTTTTACCAAACATAGGTAGCAGAAAACAAATTGCCCAAAAATTAAAAAAAAGTTTGATTTTTACATTTTTTTGGGGGGAATTTCGTATAAAAAAATGTGAAAAATATTGTTTTTTCAAAATTTACGCTATTTTTTTGTTTATAGTGCAAAAAGTAAAAATCGCACAGGTGATCAAATACCACCAAAAGAAAGCTCTGTTTGTGGGAAAAAAAGGACATAAATTTTGTTTGGGTACGGCGTTGCACGGCCGCGCAATTGTTAGTTAAAGTCGCACATCGCCGAATCGCAAAAAGTGGCCCAGACGTAAGACAGCAAAATCCTCTAGTGGTAAAGTGGTTAATGAGGTTGTAAACCCCGGAAAAAAAAAAAAACCTGTAAGACAATGTCATAATGAGCTAGTATGCATTGCATACCTTCAGAGCGCATGCACCAAAGACGTCACCAACTCCAAGCACTCTGAATATCTCCTAAACTGTGCATGGTTAGGAGATGTTCACAGTACCTACAGGTAAGCCTTATTATAGGCTTACCTGTAGGAACAAGTGCTATAACAGAGTTTACAACCACTTGACCACCAGAAGGTTTTACCTCTTAATAAGCAGGGCATTTTTTTTTGCTATTTAACAGTGTCCTAATTTAACTTGCATTTGCTCAGTCCTCCAACACTGTACGCAAATAAAATGTATTTTTTTTTTCACACAGAACTTTTTTTTTGATGGTATTTATTCATCACAGTTTTTTTTTTTTTTTTTTGCTATATAATTAAAAAATACCAAAAATATTGAAGAAAAAAAACACATTTTTTGTAGTTTCTGCTATAAAATTCTGCAAACAAATAACTTTCCTCATAAATTTTGGCCAAAATATAGTCTGCTATATTTCTTTGGTAAAAATAACCCAAATCAGTGTATATTATTTAGTCTGTGTGAAAGTTATGGAGTCTACAGACTATGATAGATATATTTTAAAATTGATCAATCCTTATTTATTGTCATTTCTCAAGACCCTAAATTACCAGGACAGTACAAATACCCCCAAAATTATCCCATTTTGGAAAGTAGACAGTCCAAGATATTTAATAAGAGGCATTGCAAATGTTTTGAAGTTATCATTTTTTTTGTCACAATTTTTTGGAAAAAACTGAATAATATAATTCTTCAGTGCAGGACAGCATCATCATATGTCTGGTGTGGTGGTAATCAGGAAAGCTGACTGGTGACAGTATGTAAAAAAAAATATATATATATATATATATATTTTTTTAAACTTGTTTTTCTATCTTTAATTTTTATTTTATTTTTATTTTATTTTTTTACAATTTTTTTTTGCATACTTTCAATAGAGTAGTTCAGTGTCACTATAGTGATACTATACTACTCTGGCAGGGTGATCAGGGATTTTTCTTTTTTTCCCCGTGAAAACGGGGGACGAGGAAATTCCACCTAAGATCTGCCCCCGACAGGACCTTAGGTGTGAGCATTTCCCGGACGGGTTGGACAAGATTTCAGGAAATGCCCACCAAGACCGCAATACAGGCACCGGCCCTCCCCCTCCTAAAGGCCAGCTCAGCCACAGAAAGGCGAGTGAACCCCAGCTACATGGGTTAACAGCCAGGCGCACCATCCCCAGGAGGTGTGGGAGGTGAGGGAGAAATGGGTGGAAAAGAAAATGTAGGAGCATAGCGGCAGGTGCTCCTTAAATGATGGTCTCTCCCTGAGCCTGGTATCGATCAAAATCAGGAAGGAAATGCTCGTCAGGGAGATCCTTGGCCGCAATCTCGTCCTTCAATGCATTGGAGAGACCATGAGAGAAGACAGCCACCAGAGCCTCGTTATTCCAGCCCACCTTTGCTGCCAGGGTACAAAATTCAATGGCATACTCTGCAACAATTCGTATACTTTGTTGAATGGACAGGAGCAGCTTTGCAGCAGAGGCAGAGCGTGCAGGCACATCAAATACCCTATGAAAAGAGGCAACCAAACTCGGGTAATCGAGTATCACAGGATTATAGTTCTCTTATAAAGGATTTGCCCAGGCCAAGGCCTTGTCCAAGACCAACGAGATTAGGAAGCCCATCTTGGACCTGTCAGAAGGAAATGCCTGAGGAACCATCTCATAATAAATGCCCACTTGGTTTAAGAAGTCATGACACTTACTCGGTTCACCCCATAGCGCTGCGGAAGGGAGGCTGAACGAGTCATCCCTCTGGTAACAGCGACTCCAGCTGCAACTGCAGGAGTAGAAGCGGCAACATGAGCAGCATCAAGTGCAACAACAGGAGCAACCACCAGCCTAGCAGCACCAGGAGCAAGTTGCACTGTGCCTGCAAGCAACGTCTGCAACGCCTGAGCGAGCTGACCTAAAAGGTGATCTTGTTGATCGAGCCTGGCAACCAGCAGGGGGAGCGTAGGAGTACCTGCATCCTCAGGATTCATGGCCCTTGCATAGTGTCAGAGTACCAGGAAACCAGACTACATGGGGATGCAGGTAAAATAAAGCAGTTTATTGGAACAAACAACAATAAACGCACAGCAAGAGTTAGGAAGTGAGAGCAGGAACAAGCAGGGGTCAAGTCTAGAATTGGGTTGTCTGCCGATGCAGAGTCGTCTGCCGATGTGGGGTCAAGAGCCAGGAGAGCCATTAGCCAAGCCAGGTCATACATGGAGGAACACAGAGAACAGAAGACTGCTAGCAGAGATGCACCTTGGAGCACAAACGCAAGGGCAAGGACTGTAACCCATCAGATAATAGATTTAGTCAGGTTTGCAGCATCATCACTGTACAACACCCAGGCAGCAGGCAAGTGATGATGCAATCAGAGTTTATAAGAGGCAGCAGTCTGCACATGCCCAAGATGGCTGCCAACAGGAGGGCAAGGTAAGACCTTCACATGCTCCTTCCGATTATCAAATTTACTGATTGGCTCCCAGTCCTGGCCCAAGCCCTCCCAGTATGAATTTTGCCATATAGGGACTTGCATATGAATGATACCTAGACAAACTAACATTCACTAGCGGAATTTAAAAATATTTTTTATTAAGCACTACCTCTGCAGGAGCCGCTTGGAAGATTGGTTTTTCTGTTCTTCTGAATCAACTCTGAGAACAACCTCAGCCTCACTGACAAATCAGGTTAAAAGATACTGCACTGCTACTGGGAGCACAAATATAGATACCCTGCAAGTAACTAAGGTTCAGTATCAAGCAAACATCAGACTGGTTAGTGGTAAATTAACCCAATATACAGTATTGTCACAGGTTGCAGTAAATTGTAATACGCACATAAATAAGTAAAGGATTAGGTCAATTACAGTTCACTAGACAATATGTTCACTAGGCTACAATATGGCAGCATAGAATGCAGATAAATTAGAGTAAACCTGGCAATCCATAAAATCAGCCATATGTAATGGCATATGAAAACAGTAACAGCAATGATAAGGAATACTGCAATAACACTTGATTATATCCCCTTTAAAGTGCACTCTATATGAATGGCAGCAATAAAATGTATTACTCTCTAAAGATGTACCGCTTACTTTGGACAATAACCAAACTTCTTGTAAAGAAGCTATCTGAGTGAGCTGTCTGTGGCCCTAGTTCTTCAGCCGGCTAGCATTGGAGCCCAATCTTCATGGTGGTGCACATTTGTACAGTCCCAGTAAAGTTAATGTGCACACAGCAGCAGTGATGTGCACTCCTCGGTCTCCTCACAGCAAATAGAAAGTTCCTTGGTATTCAGCCTGAAAAATATTAACACTCTTTCCCCTTTACCGGCCTTACATTGGGAATTATAGTCCAATGATCCATAGACTCCCAAAGTAAAGTTTCTTTCCCAAACTTAATTTCCCATGATTTAATGCTGCCAACCATCAAGCTTCTTCAGATCCTTCTGCTTGTCAGCTCCGCCTGGTGGATGGAGGCAAGGTAGTGAGCACAGAGTGCATTGCAGCACAGTGTCCTAAATCACTCTCTGTCTCTAGCCAAGCACCTGGCTACACTTAAAGCTTATGTCAGGCCAAAAAACAAATAAAGAGTGCAGTAGATCTCTCCAATACAGTACATGCACATTTCCCCTTATTTTATCCTTTAAAGAGCCTGAACATAAAGAAATGTGTGCATTATGCTCTTAAGTCTTGTTAAGGCTGACAGGCACACAGCTTTTTTTAGTGGACAAAATGATGTAAGCCCTGCCCTGTTTTTGCTAAACTATGGAAACCCTCCCACTCTCCAGTCGTTACATCATAGACACTAATCATTCTGTAGTCGAAGATAAGAACTGAGAGGGTGAATTTAGACCTTTGAGATAACACAGGAAGTGTGCACAGGGCAAAAGAAAGCTCTGGATTTCTGATTTGATCAACTTTTTTTTTTTTGCACCTAAAGAAGATATATGGGGTATACATACTCTCCCCTATGTCCCCCGCCAACTCTAACCGCGAGAACTGAGCCATCACATGACTGTTGATTTCGGGATCAACCCAGATTCCTGATTGGCTGCTCCTGCCCCCTTTCCTGTCTGGCTCTCCAGGGAGTGGTGATTGACAGAGGGGATCAAGAACTGAGCTCCCGACATTATTGTCAGGATCCTCCCAGAGCCTGGACCTGCTCTGTGACATCAGTACATTAGAAGTTGCAGAATGGCAGACAGAGCCTCCCTCACAGGAGGACATTCAGCATCATTTAGCTCTTACCAGCTGAACGGTCACTGGCCTTCCCCCTTCATTCATTAGATTTCAGTTCTGTCAATCAGAGAGGCTTAACATCACATGTAAGTATTACCTAGGGTAGTCTGAAGTTTTCAGGAAGCTATATAAGGCCCCCTCCTCAGGGACAGATTAACATAGGGGCTATTGGAGCTGCAGCTCCAGGCCCCTACCTTAATATAGGCCCCGGGTTGGCCATATTCACTGTTACCGCTCTTCTGTCACTTGTAAACACAGAAGTCTGGCTTCTATGCTCGCTTCCCCAGGCAGCACCCTCAGAACCTCCCCACACAGCGCGAAGGCCGGACAAGGAGGGACAGTTGCCGATGCATGGATGTGTTTATGGGCTTCAGAGACAGCATCCCATGTTGAATTAGGCATGCATGGCTGCACCCTTCCTCCTCTGGGTGCATGCCAAGGCACGGCCCTTAAGGCCCTTCAAAATCCTCAGCACCAAGCCCATGATGCTCTTAATCCGGCCCTGCCCCTCCTACCAGCCATGATCTGCCTGCGCTGCACAGAGAAGCACAGAGACTTGGTGATGACAGTGAAGTATGTCATGAAAATAGAAATGTTATATTTAATAATTTTACAAGGGAAGGGATGATATACTGTACTTCGGCTTTAAATGTGCATGTTTCTTGGATCCAAGGAAATCATGCAAATAATCCAAATGTATATGGGAAACATCAAATCAAATTCCATTGGCAGCATGTTGCAATCTTATATTAAACAATGTAACATTTATATGATAAGTGGATGTTTTACATTGCTACTATAAAATTATTTCAGGTAAAGTTGATTTGGATTGCATGTATGACCCAATAATTACTGTTGTGCCTAGTAATAATTACACACCAGAAAATGAGGTTTAAATGCCCCCTGTCTGCTTGTACGGGCATCCTTCCAGTCTACTGCCACTGTCGGGCCAGAGTAATGTTTAGCCTTTAGCAGCCAATGCCAGCTGCACTCAAAGGCATTTGGACTGACCAGATACTTTTATGATTTCCAGCACTTTAAATATTTATTACTCCGCTATAAACTTTTATCAGTCTGCTGCCTTTTGGTGGATGTTGAATCAATTGACCGTGAACTGATCTTATTTAAAAAAAAAAAAGTAATCTGTTACCAAGAGATTACACCGGGTAGCTGAATCTCTGCAGTCCGGTTGCCAATGTGTCACTCCATTTGTGTACTTTAAATACTTGGCAGTCTAATAATGGCAACATTTTACAAGTAATTACACCAATTAATGGCCAAAAATCTGGATGTGTTTCAAGGAGTGTCACCGGAAGAATGGAAGAACTAGTCTGAGTCCAATGTGAATCTGAGCTTTAAAGAGGAAACATGTTCTGTTTATAGACAGGTTTAAAGAAGAATTTCTAAAAGCCTTTCTTTCATGTACCTTCCTCCCATCAACTAGAAAAAAATACTTGGGGGCTCTTCCCAGGGACTTCAGGAAATACCTTGTTCCCACATTTGGCATGAAGGCTAAGAATGTTGTAAACACAACAGAATCTGCTTGGGCCATGTGGCCGCTTAAAGCCAAAAAGGTTACCTATAATTTTTTTTTTTAACCACTTGCTGTCCAGGGCAAGTTTTTAATTTTTCACCCAGATTTAAAATCAACATTTTGTGATGGAAAATTACTTAGGACCCCAAAACATAAATATATTTTCTGAAAGCAGAGGCCTGGAGAAAAAAAATGTGGCTGTTTAATTTTTTTTATGTGATTTTATATTGGCACAGCTGTTTATCAAAGGCAAATTTTCAGGAACAAATACATTAAAATTAATTGTAGTGCATACAAACACGATATAATACCCAATTTTTGGTAAAATATAAAAGATGATGTTGTAGATTCCAAGCATGTCAAGACTCTAAATTGCTTGCACCCGTGAAATGGCAACAAACTATGGTAAGTAAAATTTTTCATAGGTGACAAATAAAAACGTTTCCAGGTTTTAATTGGGGAGGTAATCATGAATGATGGCCCTAGAATTATTTCTCCCATTTTGACATTCACGGCGATACCTCACATGTGTGGCACAGTCTCTGTTTAGAGATGCATGTGCTTGCATTTGTATGCACAGGGGGTGCTTTTAAATGTTTTTTTTTATTATTATTTTTATGTATTTTATTCTTTTTTTTTTCATTGAACAAACCCTGTCCCCTTCAGTGAAAGTAGAGCTGTAGAGCCCCTGATCACTTTTACTGATCTACAACTGAAAGAAAATGACACCAGCTCAGCTGCAGCCATGACTTTGTTATAACCACTCCCTGATAGGACATATGTATATACGTACGGTGGTCAGTATGTGGTTAAAGTAAAACTCAAGCCAAAACCTATTTATAGCACCACCATATTTTAGATACCACAGGAAATAGATCAACAAAAGCCTGTCAGAGGTTATAATTTATACCCACTCCGCTTATAGAAGAGCTGTTATTGCTGTCCATGCTCCTGTTGGAGAAATTATCCTCACTTCCTAAGGGCTCTTTCACACGGTCCACCTCCGTAGGCGGATCCGTGCTGCTCAGCGAGGATCGATCCGCCGATCCCTGCTGAGCCGACGGATGACAGCTCCGTCTCCGCTTGCAGTGCGGATAGGGAGATGTCACAGCTCCCGCTGTTCTCTATGGGGGATCGGATGAGAGCGGACCGCCTGTCCGCTCTCATCCAATCCGATCCCTGAACAGATGGAAAAATAGGGTTTCCATCCGTCAGGATTTCACGGACAGGATCGGATACGGATGGCAGCAAGTGTCAGCGGAGGTGTCTCCGCTGACATCCGCTGCCCCATAGAGCTGCATGGAGGATCCGATCAGATCCGCCTAAAAAACTGACAGGTGGATCTGATCGGACCGCCCGTGTGAAAGAGCCCTAACCCATTGACATTCTTGGATGTGCCGGGAGGAGCTCCTGGTACAAACGTTCATCTCACATGAAGGACTTTTTGAAAATCTTATGGTTAAAATATATGTGAACCCTTACCTTATAAATAAACTCATTAAGTTTCAATAAAAATGCAAGGCAAAACATTTGTGAATATATACTGTATACAGTATCTCACAAAAGTGAGTACACCCCTAACACTTTTGTAAATATTTTATTCTATCTTTTAATGTGACAACACTGAAGAAATGGCACTTTTCTACAATGTAAATTTGTGTGTGTACAGCTTGTATAAGACCCCATTAACACTAGCGCGACTTGTCAGGCGACTTGGTCGCCTGACAAGTCGTGGTGGGTCGCCTGCCATTGATTAGCACAGGACCCGTTCTAATAGGAGCGACACAAGTCGCTCCGACTTAGAAAAAGGGTCCTGTACTACTTTTGGGCGACCTGGAGGCAACTTGCATTGACTTCAATTATATGAAGTCCGTGCATGTCGCTGTGCACCGCGACTTCACAGGTCGCCCCAGCAAGTCGTGTCGCCCCTGTGTGAATGGGCTTTACATGTAAATTTGCTGTCCCCTCAAAATAACTCGACACACAGCCATTAATGTCTAAACCGCTGGCAACAAAAGTGAGTACACCCCTAAGTGAAAATGTCCAAATTGGGCACAAAGTGTCAATATTTTGTGTGGCCACTATTATTTTTCAGCACTGCCTTAACCCTTTTGGGCATGGAGTTCACCAGAGCTTCACAGGTTACCACAGGAGACCTTTTTCCACTTCTCCATGACGACATCACGGAGCTAATGGGTGTTAGAGACCTTGCGCTCCTCCACCTTCAGTTTTTGGATGCCCCACAGATGCTCAATAGAGTTTAGGTCTGGAGAGATGCTTGGCCAATCCATCACCTTTACCCTCAGCTTCTTTGGCAAGGCAGTGGTCGTCTTAGAGATGTGTTTGGGGTCTTTATTATGTTGGAATACTGCCCTGTGGCCCAGTCTCCAAAGGGAGGGGATCATGCTCTGCTTCAGTATGTCACAGTACATGTTGGCATTCATGGTTCCCTCAGTGAACTGTAGCTCCCCAGTGCTGGCAGCACTCATGCAGCTCCAGACCATGGCACTCCCACTAGTAGGCCATGACACTCCCATGGTAGGCAACACACACTTGTCTTTGTACTCCTCACCTGGTTGCCATACATGCCAATTTTTCTGGGAAGGCTATTCACAGGGTTTAGGAGTGTATCTATGGGAAAGTTTGAACATTCTTCCAGAAGCACATTTGTGAGGTAAGGCACTGGCTCGCAGTCTCCACTCTAATTAATCGCAAATGTGTTCTATCGAGTTGAGGTCAGGACTCTTTGCAGGCCAGTCAAGTTCCTCCACCCCCAAATTCACTCATCCATGTCTTTTTAGACCTTGTTTTGCGCAGCCATGTTGGAACAGGAAGTAGCCATCCCCAAACTGTTCCCACAAATTTGGGAGCATGATATTGTCCAAAATGTCTTGGTATGCTGACGCCTTAAGAGTTCCCTTCACTGGAGCTAAAGGGCCAAGCCCAACCCCTGCAAAAAAAAAAAAAAAAACTCACACCATAATCCCCCCTCCACCAAATGATTTGGAGGGTTGGCCCAATACTTTCGGCAATATAGTGTGGATGAGTGGGTTTGGGGTGGAGGAACTTGACTGGCCTGCACAGAGTCCTGAATAAAAGAACGCCTTTGGAATGAATTAGAGCGGAGACTGCAAGCCAGGCCTTTGCATCCAACATCAGTGTCTGACCTCACAAATGCGCCTCTGAATGAATGGTCAAACATTCCCATAGACACACTCCTAAACCTTATGGACAGCCTTCCCAGAAGGGTTTAAGCTGTTATAGCTGCAAAGGGTGGGCCAACTCAATATTGAAACCTACGGACCAAGACTGGGTTCCATTAAGGTTCATGTAAAGGCAATATAATGTATAAAACAAGGTTTCTATGTATAATTTGTAGATTTATATGTGAATGTACCTAAAAGCA
This sequence comes from Pelophylax lessonae, assembly GCF_965119305.1. Lineage (NCBI taxonomy): Eukaryota > Metazoa > Chordata > Amphibia > Anura > Ranidae > Pelophylax > Pelophylax lessonae. The sequence continues at coordinate 86,995,230 of NC_138775.1, read as the reverse complement.
AAACACTTATATTGTTTTAGACGTAGTGGAGAGGAATTACATCACCTGTCAGGTTTTAATTGTTATATGTGCTCCCCAGATAGGGAGAGCCACCCTCCCTTTTTTGTCCTATTTACTGTTATCACCTAAAGTGAAAGAAAATTGGGTTGTCACCATATATAGAGAGAAAATTGGTTTGTTGGATAATCTAATAGATACCTGGTATGACCAACCTCCAATCCCAAGTAATACAATTAAAATACAACAGGGATAGTGGGATACCCCTCCTAAGGAGTGGGGTCCTAGCTACGCCTATAAAAGGAAAAGGGATGGTAAGGAGGTTGTCATAACCAGTTAGTTAGAGCATCAAACACAGCATACTCCAGCAAAATAAGAGACAATGTTATATAAAAATTGAATTTATTGGATTTAAGACATACAAAAAGATAGAAATGGAGCCAACTCCATAACCTGACATCATTTGTCTTGCATTGAGCGATACACACTAAATGTTAGTAACCGATGAGGATGGGTCTAACGCGTTTCGCATGAATGGCGCTTTTTAGAAGACCGTTTGATAATCCTCGGTTAACAACGTGCTAGTGCTGCAAATGCACGGACAAGAGACCAAAGACATCGGCTGTGCTAAACACCACATAGAGGGCCATGTGCAGGAGGGATACAACCGAGCGAGGACCTCAGGGTTAGCACCCCTAAATCCTCACTTCATAGAGACAGGGAAAAGTGCCGAGTCCCGCACCCTCGGAACGCAGACAGGGAGGTGCACCCCCTCACATCTAAAGGCCCCCAAGGTCCTGCGGGAGTCCCATCCAAAATGCTTGTGGGATAGGGGCAGCGTGACGCCCGCTGTATCTGGCCACTGAATCCAGCCTCACAAGATGGCCCCCTGAAAGGAGTAGGTCCCAGTGGAGGAGAGCTCCCCCCAGTCACGTCCAAGGGGGAGAGAGACAGCCGCCAAACTGTCACCATAACAGGAATAGGGGGGGGGATCTTCCATTTGTTCTGGCGACCCTGGTGACACCCTGGGATTACTTCACTTTGGAGAGATTTCCTCTCACTTCCTGTTTTGTCTATAGGACAGGAAAGGCATGGAAATCTAACCAATGGGACTTAGATGGCAAAAACTGATAGGGACCATGACCCTCCTTACTCTCTTCAAAATGAAAAATGTTTTGCCTTTAGTTCTACTTTAAAATAGCAAAGATGTTAGTGTATGCCAGCTATGCGTAGAATTGTGTATCTTTACCTAAGTGTTTTATAATAGGACACATTCCATACGAATCAAAGTAAAAGAAGTTCAAAGTCTTACAGTTTGTTTTCTTTAGAAAGCAACCGAAACCCGAATACATAAAGCCTGTCCTCTTTGCATAGCATGGGAAAGTGTTTTTTTAAAGCTTTTATACAATGCGTTACTGGAGGGCAACACAGTAAGGGATAAATGCAGAACATAGAAGTGTATAAACACAAATGCATACTGTATTTCTAATTAAACAGACTAGTGCATTGGTAAGAATTTCTTATAAATATTGTAGTTTACAGTGGATGGACTCAGAACAGGTATACTGTATATGTATGGACTCAGAACAGGTATACTGTATATGGATGGACTCAGAACAGGTATACTGTATATGTATGGGCTCAGAACAGGTATACTGTATATGGATGGACTCAGAGCAGGTATACTGTATGGATGGACTCAGAACAGGTATACTGTATATGGATGGACTCAGAACACGTATACTGTATATGGATGGACTCAGAGCAGGTATACTGTATATGGATGGAATCAGAACAGGTATACTGTATATGGATGGAATCAGAACAGGTATACTGTATATGGATGGGCACAGAACAGGTATACTGTATATGGATGGGCTCAGAACAGGTATACTGTATATGGATGGACTCAGATCAGGTATACTGTATATGGGTGGGCTCAGAAAAGGTATACTGTGTATGGATGGACTCAGAACAGGTATACTGTATATGGATGGGCTCAGAGCAGGTATACTGTATATGGATGGAATCAGAACAGGTATACTGTATATGGATGGGCTCAGAACAGGTATACTGTATATGGATGGACTCAGAACATGTATACTGTATATGGATGGACTCAGATCAGGTATACTGTATATGGATGGACTCAGAATTGGTATACTGTATATGGATGGGCTCAGAACACGTATACTGTATATGGATGGACTCAGATCAGGTATACTGTATATGGATGGGCTCAGAACAAGTATACTGTGTATGGATGGACTCAGAACAGGTATACTGTATATGGATGGAATCAGAACAGGTATACTGTATATGGATGGGCACAGAACAGGTATACTGTATATGGATGGGCTCAGAACAGGTATACTGTATATGGATGGGCTCAGAACAGGTATACTGTATATGGATGGACTCAGATCAGGTATACTGTATATGGATGGGCTCAGAACAGGTATACTGTGTATGGATGGACTCAGAACAGGTATACTGTATATGGATGGAATCAGAACAGGTATACTGTATATGGATGGGCACAGAACAGGTATACTGTATATGGATGGGCTCAGAACAGGTATACTGTATATGGATGGGCTCAGAACAGGTATACTGTATATGGATGGGCTCAGAACAGGTATACTGTATATGGATGGACTCAGATCAGGTATACTGTATATGGATGGGCTCAGAACAGGTATACTGTGTATGGATGGACTCAGAACAGGTATACTGTATATGGATGGGCTCAGAACCCGTATACTGTATATGGATGGACTCAGAACAGGTATACTGTATATGGATGGGCTCAGAACAGGTATACTGTATATGGATGGGCTCAGAACAGGTATACTGTGTATGGATGGACTCAGAACAGGTATACTGTATATGGATGGGCTCAGAACCCGTATACTGTATATGGATGGACTCAGAACAGGTATACTGTATATAGAGGGACTCAGAACAGGTATACTGTATATGGATGGGCTCAGAACAGGTATACTGTATATGGATGGGCTCAGAACAGGTATACTGTATATGGATTGAATCAGAACAGGTATACTGTATATGGATGGAATCAGAACAGGTATACTGTATATGGATGGGCACAGAACAGGTATACTGTATATGGATGGAATCAGAACAGGTATACTGTATATGGATGGGCACAGAACAGGTATACTGTATATGGATGGGCTCAGAACAGGTATACTGTATATGGATGGGCTCAGAACAGGTATACTGTGTATGAATGGACTCAGAACAGGTATACTGTATATGGATGGGCTCAGAACAGGTATACTGTATATGGATGGGCTCAGAACAGGTATACTGTATATGGATGGGCTCAGAACAGGTATACTGTGTATGAATGGGCTCAGAACAGGTATACTGTATATGGATGGGCTCAGAACAGGTATACTGTGTATGGATGGACTCAGAACAGGTATACTGTATATGGAGGGACTCAGAACAGGTATACTGTATATGGATGGGCTCAGAACAGGTATACTGTATATGGATGGACTCAGAACAGGTATACTGTATATGGATGGAATCAGAACAGGTATACTGTATATGGATGGGCTCAGAACAGGTATACTGTATATGGATGGGCTCAGAACAGGTATACTGTATATGGATGGGCTCAGAACAGGTATACTGTATATGGATTGAATCAGAACAGGTATACTGTATATGGATGGAATCAGAACAGGTATACTGTATATGGATGGGCACAGAACAGGTATACTGTATATGGATGGAATCAGAACAGGTATACTGTATATGGATGGGCACAGAACAGGTATACTGTATATGGATGGGCTCAGAACAGGTATACTGTATATGGATGGGCTCAGAACAGGTATACTGTGTATGAATGGACTCAGAACAGGTATACTGTATATGGATGGGCTCAGAACAGGTATACTGTATATGGATGGGCTCAGAACAGGTATACTGTATATGGATGGGCTCAGAACAGGTATACTGTGTATGAATGGGCTCAGAACAGGTATACTGTATATGGATGGGCTCAGAACAGGTATACTGTGTATGGATGGACTCAGAACAGGTATACTGTATATGGAGGGACTCAGAACAGGTATACTGTATATGGATGGGCTCAGAACAGGTATACTGTATATGGATGGACTCAGAACAGGTATACTGTATATGGATGGAATCAGAACAGGTATACTGTATATGGATGGGCTCAGAACAGGTATACTGTATATGGATGGGCTCAGAACAGGTATACTGTATATGGATGGACTCAGATCAGGTATACTGTATATGGATGGGCTCAGAACAGGTATACTGTGTATGGATGGACTCAGAACAGGTATACTGTGTATGGATGGACTCAGAACAGGTATACTGTATATGGATGGGCTCAGAACCCGTATACTGTATATGGATGGACTCAGAACAGGTATACTGTATATGGATGGGCTCAGAACAGGTATACTGTATATGGATGGGCTCAGAACAGGTATACTGTGTATGGATGGACTCAGAACAGGTATACTGTATATGGATGGGCTCAGAACCCGTATACTGTATATGGATGGACTCAGAAAAGGTATACTGTATATAGAGGGACTCAGAACAGGTATACTGTATATGGATGGGCTCAGAACAGGTATACTGTATATGGATGGGCTCAGAACAGGTATACTGTATATGGATTGAATCAGAACAGGTATACTGTATATGGATGGAATCAGAACAGGTATACTGTATATGGATGGGCACAGAACAGGTATACTGTATATGGATGGAATCAGAACAGGTATACTGTATATGGATGGGCACAGAACAGGTATACTGTATATGGATGGGCTCAGAACAGGTATACTGTATATGGATGGGCTCAGAACAGGTATACTGTATATGGATGGGCTCAGAACAGGTATACTGTGTATGAATGGGCTCAGAACAGGTATACTGTATATGGATGGGCTCAGAACAGGTATACTGTGTATGGATGGACTCAGAACAGGTATACTGTATATGGAGGGACTCAGAACAGGTATACTGTATATGGATGGAATCAGAACAGGTATACTGTATATGGATGGGCTCAGAACAGGTATACTGTATATGGATGGGCTCAGAACAGGTATACTGTATATGGATGGACTCAGATCAGGTATACTGTATATGGATGGGCTCAGAACAGGTATACTGTGTATGGATGGACTCAGAACAGGTATACTGTGTATGGATGGACTCAGAACAGGTATACTGTATATGGATGGGCTCAGAACCCGTATACTGTATATGGATGGACTCAGAACAGGTATACTGTATATGGATGGGCTCAGAACAGGTATACTGTATATGGATGGGCTCAGAACAGGTATACTGTGTATGGATGGACTCAGAACAGGTATACTGTATATGGATGGGCTCAGAACCCGTATACTGTATATGGATGGACTCAGAACAGGTATACTGTATATAGAGGGACTCAGAACAGGTATACTGTATATGGATGGGCTCAGAACAGGTATACTGTATATGGATGGGCTCAGAACAGGTATACTGTATATGGATTGAATCAGAACAGGTATACTGTATATGGATGGAATCAGAACAGGTATACTGTATATGGATGGGCACAGAACAGGTATACTGTATATGGATGGAATCAGAACAGGTATACTGTATATGGATGGGCACAGAACAGGTATACTGTATATGGATGGGCTCAGAACAGGTATACTGTATATGGATGGGCTCAGAACAGGTATACTGTATATGGATGGGCTCAGAACAGGTATACTGTGTATGAATGGACTCAGAACAGGTATACTGTATATGGATGGGCTCAGAACAGGTATACTGTATATGGATGGGCTCAGAACAGGTATACTGTGTATGGATGGACTCAGAACAGGTATACTGTATATGGATGGGCTCAGAACCCGTATACTGTATATGGATGGACTCAGAAAAGGTATACTGTATATAGAGGGACTCAGAACAGGTATACTGTATATGGATGGGCTCAGAACAGGTATACTGTATATGGATGGGCTCAGAACAGGTATACTGTATATGGATTGAATCAGAACAGGTATACTGTATATGGATGGAATCAGAACAGGTATACTGTATATGGATGGGCACAGAACAGGTATACTGTATATGGATGGAATCAGAACAGGTATACTGTATATGGATGGGCACAGAACAGGTATACTGTATATGGATGGGCTCAGAACAGGTATACTGTATATGGATGGGCTCAGAACAGGTATACTGTATATGGATGGGCTCAGAACAGGTATACTGTGTATGAATGGGCTCAGAACAGGTATACTGTATATGGATGGGCTCAGAACAGGTATACTGTGTATGGATGGACTCAGAACAGGTATACTGTATATGGAGGGACTCAGAACAGGTATACTGTATATGGATGGGCACAGAACAGGTATACTGTATATGGATGGGCTCAGAACAGGTATACTGTATATGGATGGGCTCAGAACAGGTATACTGTATATGGATGGGCTCAGAACAGGTATACTGTATATGGATGGACTCAGATCAGGTATACTGTATATGGATGGGCTCAGAACAGGTATACTGTGTATGGATGGACTCAGAACAGGTATACTGTATATGGATGGGCTCAGAACCCGTATACTGTATATGGATGGACTCAGAACAGGTATACTGTATATGGATGGGCTCAGAACAGGTATACTGTATATGGATGGGCTCAGAACAGGTATACTGTGTATGGATGGACTCAGAACAGGTATACTGTATATGGATGGGCTCAGAACCCGTATACTGTATATGGATGGACTCAGAACAGGTATACTGTATATAGAGGGACTCAGAACAGGTATACTGTATATGGATGGGCTCAGAACAGGTATACTGTATATGGATGGGCTCAGAACAGGTATACTGTATATGGATTGAATCAGAACAGGTATACTGTATATGGATGGAATCAGAACAGGTATACTGTATATGGATGGGCACAGAACAGGTATACTGTATATGGATGGAATCAGAACAGGTATACTGTATATGGATGGGCACAGAACAGGTATACTGTATATGGATGGGCTCAGAACAGGTATACTGTATATGGATGGGCTCAGAACAGGTATACTGTGTATGAATGGACTCAGAACAGGTATACTGTATATGGATGGGCTCAGAACAGGTATACTGTATATGGATGGGCTCAGAACAGGTATACTGTATATGGATGGGCTCAGAACAGGTATACTGTGTATGAATGGGCTCAGAACAGGTATACTGTATATGGATGGGCTCAGAACAGGTATACTGTGTATGGATGGACTCAGAACAGGTATACTGTATATGGAGGGACTCAGAACAGGTATACTGTATATGGATGGGCTCAGAACAGGTATACTGTATATGGATGGACTCAGAACAGGTATACTGTATATGGATGGAATCAGAACAGGTATACTGTATATGGATGGGCTCAGAACAGGTATACTGTATATGGATGGGCTCAGAACAGGTATACTGTATATGGATGGGCTCAGAACAGGTATACTGTATATGGATTGAATCAGAACAGGTATACTGTATATGGATGGAATCAGAACAGGTATACTGTATATGGATGGGCACAGAACAGGTATACTGTATATGGATGGAATCAGAACAGGTATACTGTATATGGATGGGCACAGAACAGGTATACTGTATATGGATGGGCTCAGAACAGGTATACTGTATATGGATGGGCTCAGAACAGGTATACTGTGTATGAATGGACTCAGAACAGGTATACTGTATATGGATGGGCTCAGAACAGGTATACTGTATATGGATGGGCTCAGAACAGGTATACTGTATATGGATGGGCTCAGAACAGGTATACTGTGTATGAATGGGCTCAGAACAGGTATACTGTATATGGATGGGCTCAGAACAGGTATACTGTGTATGGATGGACTCAGAACAGGTATACTGTATATGGAGGGACTCAGAACAGGTATACTGTATATGGATGGGCTCAGAACAGGTATACTGTATATGGATGGACTCAGAACAGGTATACTGTATATGGATGGAATCAGAACAGGTATACTGTATATGGATGGGCTCAGAACAGGTATACTGTATATGGATGGGCTCAGAACAGGTATACTGTATATGGATGGACTCAGATCAGGTATACTGTATATGGATGGGCTCAGAACAGGTATACTGTGTATGGATGGACTCAGAACAGGTATACTGTGTATGGATGGACTCAGAACAGGTATACTGTATATGGATGGGCTCAGAACCCGTATACTGTATATGGATGGACTCAGAACAGGTATACTGTATATGGATGGGCTCAGAACAGGTATACTGTATATGGATGGGCTCAGAACAGGTATACTGTGTATGGATGGACTCAGAACAGGTATACTGTATATGGATGGGCTCAGAACCCGTATACTGTATATGGATGGACTCAGAAAAGGTATACTGTATATAGAGGGACTCAGAACAGGTATACTGTATATGGATGGGCTCAGAACAGGTATACTGTATATGGATGGGCTCAGAACAGGTATACTGTATATGGATTGAATCAGAACAGGTATACTGTATATGGATGGAATCAGAACAGGTATACTGTATATGGATGGGCACAGAACAGGTATACTGTATATGGATGGAATCAGAACAGGTATACTGTATATGGATGGGCACAGAACAGGTATACTGTATATGGATGGGCTCAGAACAGGTATACTGTATATGGATGGGCTCAGAACAGGTATACTGTATATGGATGGGCTCAGAACAGGTATACTGTGTATGAATGGGCTCAGAACAGGTATACTGTATATGGATGGGCTCAGAACAGGTATACTGTGTATGGATGGACTCAGAACAGGTATACTGTATATGGAGGGACTCAGAACAGGTATACTGTATATGGATGGGCTCAGAACAGGTATACTGTATATGGATGGGCTCAGAACAGGTATACTGTGTATGAATGGGCTCAGAACAGGTATACTGTATATGGATGGGCTCAGAACAGGTATACTGTGTATGGATGGACTCAGAACAGGTATACTGTATATGGAGGGACTCAGAACAGGTATACTGTATATGGATGGGCTCAGAACAGGTATACTGTATATGGATGGACTCAGAACAGGTATACTGTATATGGATGGAATCAGAACAGGTATACTGTATATGGATGGGCTCAGAACAGGTATACTGTATATGGATGGGCTCAGAACAGGTATACTGTATATGGATGGACTCAGATCAGGTATACTGTATATGGATGGGCTCAGAACAGGTATACTGTGTATGGATGGACTCAGAACAGGTATACTGTATATGGATGGGCTCAGAACCCGTATACTGTATATGGATGGACTCAGAACAGGTATACTGTATATGGATGGGCTCAGAACAGGTATACTGTATATGGATGGGCTCAGAACAGGTATACTGTGTATGGATGGACTCAGAACAGGTATACTGTATATGGATGGGCTCAGAACCCGTATACTGTATATGGATGGACTCAGAAAAGGTATACTGTATATAGAGGGACTCAGAACAGGTATACTGTATATGGATGGGCTCAGAACAGGTATACTGTATATGGATGGGCTCAGAACAGGTATACTGTATATGGATTGAATCAGAACAGGTATACTGTATATGGATGGGCACAGAACAGGTATACTGTATATGGATGGGCACAGAACAGGTATACTGTATATGGATGGAATCAGAACAGGTATACTGTATATGGATGGGCACAGAACAGGTATACTGTATATGGATGGGCTCAGAACAGGTATACTGTATATGGATGGGCTCAGAACAGGTATACTGTGTATGAATGGGCTCAGAACAGGTATACTGTATATGGATGGGCTCAGAACAGGTATACTGTGTATGGAGGGACTCAGAACAGGTATACTGTATATGGAGGGACTCAGAACAGGTATACTGTATATGGATGGGCTCAGAACAGGTATACTGTATATGGATGGACTCAGAACAGGTATATATATCATAATCTGAATGATTGATTGCACAGTTCAAAATATTAACTATTTCAGTAAAAGGGTATTTGGAAAAGGCAAGGGTTCATATTCCTTTGGTCAATGCCTTTTCTTAACAGCTGATATGACTTAAAAGTGACTTCTGAACAAATAGATGGCTAATAATACAGTTCTGTTGGTACACTGACAAAACCTTTTATCATGTACAGCATATTGTCTAGTGTTTTGTACCAAGTTTCATGTGTGCTGTTTGGCCTTTAATGCTGAATAACCCTTTTGTGTCAGTCTGCAGGTGCAAGTACCGCCATCTACGCTTCATGATAACCAGGAAGAGAAAAACCCAGGACGGCCTCAACACAACAAAAATGCTTTCTCCATGGGTGCAGGCTGCTTTCTTCCTTCTCTCTTTTTTAAAATGCTTTAGGGCTGTTGAAATTCCACTTTCAGGTACGCCTTTAACAAAACCTTAGGGGGAATAAAACAGAAGTGATCTGGAAGATGATGTTTGAAGTGACATGAAAGAAATTCTATATTTCAAAAAAATGTTTTTTAAAAATTCCTTTAATTTTCCTGTACACTTATTTTTTTTTTTCTTTTTCAAATTGATAAAACAAACCAAAGTCTAAATTGAAATAATACTGTTTAATTGGCAACTATTATCTAATATTATCTATTGTTACATCTGTAATTCTTGGAATTATTATAAAAACAGCTCATAATATCAGTATTTATTCATATACTGGTCTATGTGATAGACATTGTATTATTCTTCTTATTTATATTATAAGAAGGACAACTAACTCTATGGAATGTATACTCCTGGTTTAAAAACTTGTAAATAATACCAAGAAAAATGTTTCCCACTATAAAATAAATGATACAGGCTGTGGGCCACCTAGGGTGCTTTCTGCCCTGGAGGACAAAACTAGGAGGCTGGAGTCCTTGGTCAGTGACATCCACCCTACACACTACCGATGTGTGAAGGTCACTACAAGTTCACAGGAGGGAAGCCCTCTCACGTTCTCCCAAGCTCCTATGCATTAAGGTACAAAACCTTCTGGGTGCAGGCCACATTATACATACCTGAGCCTCATCTCAATCCAATGATATGCATGAGCACAGAGGTTCTCCTGGTTCTCTCTCTTCATTGGCTCACACTGCAGCAGGAGCCAATAGCCAGTGAGCTAATGAGGATGGACACACAGAGCACGGCTTGGAAGCAAGCCTACTTGAGTGCACCCATAGCAAGAGGCAGGGGGTAAAGAGCCAGGACCGCCAGCGGGGGGGACCCAAAAACAATCAGGGCTGCCCTATGTAAAACCACTGCACAGAGCAGGTAGTTATAACATGTTTGTTATGTTTTTTTTTTTTTTATTCTTTCCTTTAGCCCCGGTTCACACTTGTGCGTTTGCGGGGTTCGCATGTAATGTCGGAGCGCACTGCTCCGACATTACATGCGATCGGCTGTGCGGTGCGAGTTTAGCCATACAGTTTGTATGGCTAAATTCGCACCGCAGCCGCACCAAACACGCACAGGGACCCTTTTTGGAAGCCGCATCAGGATCGGATCGCACAGCGGTTCACACTTGTGCGATCCGATCCTGTGCGAACTGCACGATCGCACTGCGATATGCGATCAAACTGGGGGTGTCGTTAAGATTACATTGACACCCCCAGCGTATCGCATATGGCAGTGTGAACTGCCAGGGGTGCGTGTGCGATGCGGGAACAGGCTGCGGATTTGCAGCCTTCCCGCACTCGCATAAGTGTGAACCGGAACTTAGAATCACTTTAACCACTTAAGCCCCGGAAGATTTTACCCCCATTCCGACCAGGGGGTATTTTGCGATTCGGCACTGTGTGACTTTAACGGAGAATTGCGCGGTCGTGCGACGCTGTACCTAAACGAATTTGGCGTCCTTTTTTTCCCACAAACAGAGCTTTCTTTTGGCGGTATTTGATCACCTGTGCGATTTTTTGATCACGCGCTATAAACAAAAAAAGAGCATCCATTTTGCAAAAATAGCAATATTTTTCCCTTTTTTTTTATATGAAATTCCCCCCAAAAAAAATGTAAAAATCAAAATTTTTTAAAATTTTCGGCCAATTTGTTTTATGCTACATATGTTTGGTAAAAAAAATCGCAAAAAGCGTATTTTGATTGGTTTGCGCAAAAGTTATTGCGTTTACTAACTAAGGGAAAGATTTTTGTCATTTTTGTTGTTTTTTTTTTTAACGCGTAATGGCGGCGATCTGCGATTTTTTTTGCGGTACTGCGACATTGGGGCGGACAGATCGGACCCTTGACTGACATTTTTGACACTTTTGGGGTTACCAGTGACATTTCTACAGTAATCAGTGCTATACATATGCACTGTTACTGTAAAAATACACTGGTAGTGAAGGGGTTAACTTTATTTGAGAGGGAGGGGCTGTGTGTGTCCCTAGGGGCGTGATTCTAACTGTGATTGGCTGGGGCTTCAGCTGTATGCAGAGTGATCAACTGATCTACATAGTAGATCCAGATGATCAGCTCTCATACAGCGAGGAGAATGACAGGCAGCTTGTTTACACAAGCTGCCTGACTTTCTCCCTCTCCCCCGCCGATCGCAGAGTGGCCGGCGGACATCGGGTCCGCCGGTCACACGCGCGGGGGGGTCCGTGGCCACTCGGGAGCGGGAGCGCGCCTCCGGGGGCGCGCGCTCGCTCCCTAGACCCTCACAAGCTAGTGACGTAGCCCTACGTCACTTTGCCTGTGAGGGGCTGACCGCCAACGTAGATAGTCGTGCGGCGGTCGGCAAGTGGTTAAGGGCCACACTTACAGGTACAGAGAATTGTGTAATATCCTGGAGTCTGTGCAGCTTTTGGCTGTGCTACTAATGTCTGACACTGATCAGCCCTGCAGATCATTTGAGTTACTTCAAAGAGTTACTAAATTACAGAGTTGTATAAAGTACTCGAAACCCATACTTGAGTAAAAGTACAAGTGCTCGATCAAAAAGTGACTTGAGTAGAAGTGGAAGTGCTCGATCAAAAAGTGACTTGAGTAGAAGTACTAAAGTATTCAACATTTTTTGTACTTAAGTATTGCAAGTAGTTTTTTTAAAAATGTTGCTACTCAAGTACTGAAAGTAAAAGTACCAGTAGTTTTAAAAAAAATTGCTACTCAAGTACTGAAAGTAAAAGTACAAGTACTGTGTTATATAGTTATTACAGAAAGAAGTCAAAAGTTTGAAATCATATTGTTTTTTATTATTTCAAATGCAGCTTTTATTTATACATACAGTAGCATTTATTTTCGTATGCGCTGATAATACACATGTTTTGAGCTTCATGAAACCTGCCATCTACTGTTCTGGCAGTGGTAATTTTTATAATTGTAACGAGTAACTATGCAGCACAAAAAAAAATATTGGAGTAGAAGTATTGAAATCATTGAAAAAATGTAGTGAAGTAAAAGTGGAAGTAGGAGAAAAAAATTCTACTCTAGGAAAGTACAGATACCGCCTTTTGGTACCTAAGTACAGTAGTGAAGTAGTTCTACTTAGTTACTATACATCTCTGCTAAATTATCATTTGGTTGTCAGAGTGTGTGGTCAGATTATCTATTGACAGCCCAAAGACTTGTTATACTATTCGTTTTATTTGCTGCCCAAAAAACTTCCATCTATCTTAAGCCCCTTTCACATGCGTTTTCTGATCAGGTCCGCCTGTTGGTTTTTCAGGCAGACCTTATCAGATCCATTCACCCCTATGGGGCAGCATATGTCAGCGGTGACATGTCCGCAGACACCCGCTGCCATCCGATCCTGTCCGTAAAATCCAGACGACTGGTGACCCTATATTCCATCCGTCTGGCGGATCGGATTGGATGGGATCAGATGAAAACGGACAGGTGGGCTGTTTTCATCCAATCTCCCCATAGAGGAGAGCGGGGCTCTGACAGGTCTTTCTCTGCACAGTAAGTGGAGACGGACCTGTCATTCGCCTGCTCAGTGGTGAACAGCGGATCGATCCCCTACTAAACAAAGCAGAGTACACCGGGCGGAACGCCTGTGTGAAAGGACCCCGAGGATCTCTTTGCCTGATGTACATTCTAGATGGACATACATTATTGTGACAATTTTTTTTTTCGGGTGAGCACTATCCTGGCTGATTTATTGGCCAGGCACCTACGGAAGTATTGCTTTCACTGCCCTGATGACAGCAAGATTTTCTACAAAAAAATCTGTGCTTATGTTGTCAGCTGCTTGCAACTGATGGTTAATAGTGCATTTATAATAATACCAGGTGGGCTTTAACCACTTAAGCTCCAGAAGATTTTACCCCCTTCCTGACCAGGGCCTATTTTGCGATTCGGCACTGCGTGACTTTAACGGACAATTGCGCGGTCGTGCGAAGCTGTACCCAAATGAAATTGACGTCCTTTTTTTCCCACAAACAGAGCTTTCTTTTGGTGGTATTTGATCACCTGTGCGATTTTTTGATCATGCGCTATAAACAAAAAAATAGCGACAATTTTGCAAAAATAACAATATTTTTCAAATTTTTTTATATGAAATTCCCCAAAAATAAAATGTAAAAATCTAAATTTTTTAACATTTTAGGCCAATTTGTTTTGTGCTACATATGTTTGGTAAAAAAAAATCGCAAAAAGCGTTTGGTTTGCGCAAAAGTTATTGCGTTTACTAACTAAGGGAAAGATTTTTGTAATTTTTATTGTTTTTTTTTTTAACGGGTAATGGCGGCGATCTGCGATTTTTTTTTTTTGCGGGACTGCGGACAGATCGGACCCTTGACTGACATTTTTGACACTTTTGGGGGTACCAGTGACATTACTACAGTAATCAGTGCTATACATATGCACTGTTACTGTAAAAATGGCACTGGTAGGGAAGGGGTCAACTTTATTTGAGAAGGAGGGGTTAAGTGTGTCCCTAGGGGCGTGCTTCTAACTGTGATTGGATGTGGCTAGTGCTGTAACAGCAGAGATCAACGGTCCTACATAGCAGGACCGTATGATCTGTGCTGTTACACAGGGGAGAATGACAGGCGGCTTTGTTTACATTAGCCGCCTGCCTTTCTCCCGGTGTAATCGACGATCGCGAGTGACCGGCGGACATCGGGTCGGCCGGTCACTCGCGCGGGGGGGGGGTCCGTGAGTGAGCGGGAGCCTCACAGGCTAGCGACGTAGTACTACGTTACTTTGCCTGTGAGGGGCTGACTGCCGACGTAAATCGTCATTAGGCAGTCGGCAAGTGGTTAAAGTTATTGTGAAGGCAGAAGGTTTTTTTTTTAATCTTAATGCCTTCTATTAAGATAAAAAAACCTTCTGTGTGCAGCAACCCCCCTGAGCCCCCCTAATACCTACCGGAGCCCTATCTAGATCCAGTGATGTTCTAGGAGTGTCTCAGCTGCCTGGATCTCCCCTCTTCATTGGCTGCAACAGCAACATGGTGCCATCGCCACCCGCTGCTGTCAATCAAAGTCAGTCAGCCAATGAAAAGAGAAAGGGGATGGGGCCGGCCGCAGCTTTGTGTCTGAATGGACACAGGGAGCTGTGACTCAGCTCTGTTGCCCCATAGCAAGCTGCTTGCTGCGGGGGCATCCAACAGGAGGGAGGGGCCAGGAGTACTGAAAAGGGACCTGAGAAGAGGAGGATCCGAGCTGCTCTGTGCAAATCAACTGCACAGAGCAAGTAAGTATAACATGTTTGTTATTTTTAACTAAAAAAAAAAAAAATACAGACTTTACAATCACTTTAAAATTATAACAAGTCCTGAAAAACCATTGCATGACATTTTCCACCGATGAAAACTATGCAATTTGAATATATGGCTGCACATATTTGGCTGTGTCTAGACAATAAGGCATGTTTTGGATATTTTATTTGTCCTAGGGGCAATAAATAATTTGCGTGCCTGTTCACATTTCCTGCATTTCATTTTTGCCTTTACAAGGCAGTAAAATCCATGAATACCTGATTCTGTTATTCAGGAGCCTTTGCTCTCATTTGTTTTCAGTGGAAGGTTTTGTGGTTTCCTTAGTCCCCATCACCTTCTATACTGCTAGCTCTTATTGGCCCTACTGCAAGTCTTAATCCATTAAAGACAGTAGGTTCAATTCACTAAGCTATAATGATCATTATTTTCAGCGATGGGAGCCAGTGAATCTCAAGATATCAATCACACCTGAAAATAATGACCAATTATGACAAATAACACATGTTATAGTTAAAGTGTTTCATACCCCAGCATTTAATATTCCTGATTTGTGTCTGCTGTACCATGTACTTGTTTTAGAAAGTGTCCTGTTCTCTTTGTATTGATTCATTTGTGTTAAATCCCTGGTGTTGCTGCCAATCCCTCTGCTTTCCTATTAAAACTGACCACACTAAGCAGGAGAGCACAGCGTGGTCAGTTCTCTAGCTGTGCTGGGAACTCAACCTGCTCTCCTCCAATGATAAGACTTGTCCTAACACCCCCTCCTGCTCAGACATTCGCTAGAAAGTTCAGCGTACTGCTGTTTCTCCTCCCCCTAACTCTTATGCAGCTGAGAATGTGATCACTTATAAAAAAGGGAATAAA
Organism: Pelophylax lessonae; assembly: GCF_965119305.1. Lineage (NCBI taxonomy): Eukaryota > Metazoa > Chordata > Amphibia > Anura > Ranidae > Pelophylax > Pelophylax lessonae. The sequence continues at coordinate 86,978,597 of NC_138775.1, read as the reverse complement.
AGGTATTTAAAATGTCCCCTCCTATCCCCCATCCTGTGACTGAACAGTTAAACGGAGAAGCAACTCAGTGATGAGCACAATATCTGCCATTCATCTCTCTCCTGTAATCAGAATGGCTAGTTTTGTTGTGGAGCTGCATTGGTGTGCCACTCAATAAATGGCACTGTAGCACACCAACGCATATAACCTTCGTTACCACAGAACAGTGGTGTGAATGGGCTCTAAAAAAAATTTTTGTTGGACATAAAGTTTAAGTATTGTGGATTTCAGTAAGTCAGTTCAGGTAATGGTTATAATACTAGATAGAAATGTAAAGGTAGGCCCAGAGTAAGGGAAGAAGAACATGAACAGAGGGCCAGGATGACAGGGGTTAAAGGGTTTTGTTAGCCGGAGTCCTATGTTAAAAAAAAAAATATATATATACGAGTTTGTATTAATGAATATGATTGGGTACAGGGTGGTATCGAATGGAGCTGTAGGGGGGGTGGTTAAGCAAGGTGCGGCAGGGGGTCTGCAGTTGGAAGGGAGGTCAGCCAGGGAAAACTTCCCTCCCTCCCGCCCGCCAGCCCCTGGTATTTTACCCTTTTTTTGCAGGCCTTTTTATTTGGTGTTTGGGTTGTTGAGATGATTGTTGTCAGGCAGCCAGCGGGGTGCAAGGTCCTTGAAGGTTACTGTGAGCACAAAAAGGTACTTGGTAGGCACCCAAATGAGGTATGGCTCCCAGTTGTTCTAATGGAGGTATCTGGGGCTAGTTGTCTCCGAGCCGGTGGTGTTGAAGGCCTGTTTTAAGTAGGGCGCAGGTACTTTCTTTTGATTGATGCCTACTAGGACCTTGAGGCTCTAGTTATACTGTATTTACATTGTTATGTTTTTATTTGTTAATTATTAATTTGGTTAATAAAAGGCTGCTTTGGCCATTAACTCCAGCTTGTTGTCCAAGTGGTCACTATATGGTTGGAGCGGGAGGCATAGGTCAAAGCGAAAGGGGCAAAACATCTTTAGTACCCTAGTCATGTGAATGGGGGAATTATGGCACACTGATCATGCTGTTGGTGAAAATGAAAGCAAGGCCCGAAGCGAAAAAAAAAAAAAAAAAATAGCGCAGGGCAGACATGACCATGTGAAGAGGGGAGACAGGGCAGGTGTGAGTTAAATTAAATTGTTTTGAGTTGGGGGGTATTCAGGGATTGGTGTATCAGGTTTGGGAGGGGTTGAGGTACAGTTAGGAGGGGTGGCCCCTCAGATTGGAGGTCAGTGGAAGTTCAACAGACGAAGGAAGAAGAAGCTTGGTCACCCACCTTTTTCACTGCAGAGCATCTCACCTCAGCTTCCCTGGTCTGTGATGGCGGATTTGGACGTTTTGCTGGAGCAAATCAAGGCCGCTGCCGCGGTGAAGGGGACTGAGTGGCTCCGGTCCCAGGTCTCCACGTTGATGGGGGTTCAGGACTCTGCACAGGATTCGGAGGGGCTTGCGGTCCCGCGGGCTCGGCGGTCACGGCCGCCGGAGCGTTTTTCACCGGACCCTTCCCCTCGAGCTCAGCGTCATCCTAGGAGCCCCGACAGGGACCCTTCAGGGCCGCCGGCTAAGCGTCCTCCTGCTGCGGCCGTGCGCGCCTCTGGGAGGAATCCTCTGCATGGACGGAGCTCTGGGGGTAGTGGGGGGAGGCGGCCTTCGGTCTCTCCCCGTCCCTCTCGCCGGGGTGCTACTGGACTGGCGGGCTCCCCTACTGGCGATGCTCCGGTCGGAGGGGTGCCTCGGCGTGGGAGCGGCTTCATGGCGGCCGGTGGCAGCAGTGATCGGCGGGACTCGGAGTCGGCCTCGGCTGGGCGCAGAGAGATGACGCGGCGGGGCAAGTCACGTGGCCGGGTCATCGGAAGTTCGGCTGGTTCACAGAGGTCTCCGTCGGGCGGAGCTGGAGTACGGGGGCGTGGACGCCTGTCGCTCGGCTCTGCAGATGGCGGGAGTGCGACACCTGGTGGCCGGATGTCGGCGGTGCCCGGGGACGATCGTTCGGAAGGCGAGGTGTCCGGATCGGATGTGGAAGAGGATGTCGGTGGTCGGTCGGCGACGAGGGAGGCTGGATCGGCGGCTGGGGGCGCCCCCCCTGGGCAGACAGGTGAGGTCACAATTCCTTCTCTGGCTTTGTCTGATTTGCGGGGCTTGTTTGATGTGGGGGGTGGGAGTGCTGGAGGGTGTCCCGGCCAGTGGGGGCGGGGACCCCGGAAGGGGGTGATGATGGGGGTTTGAGGGGCTTCCTCCTGGGTCTACGGGACCTCTTGGGGCGTTTGCCCCCGGGGGACGGGGGCCGCTTGTCTCCAGCGGCGGCTTGGGTGCCTCCGGCGGGGGGCTCGGGCACGGAGCCGGGGGGGGCCCCGGGGCTGGCGGGGCCGTCTTCCACGGGGCTAGTTGCGGGGGGGGCTGGGGCCCCTCCCCAGGTTGTTGGTGCGCCGGCAGTGGTGGCAGTGACGGCCGGGGCGGCGGGGGACAAGACCGGGACGGCGAAGGAGGGGAAGGCGGACGCTGTTCGCCTGGACGATTCAGCGAAAGGTGAGGTATATGTTTGTTTTGAGGGCCCATTGGGGGCACATTTGAAGCAGGAAGTCCGGGAGAAGATCTGGAAGGGTGAGTACGTGGAAATCTTCACGCTGTTGCCCCTCGAGAAGTTTCACCTGGACAGGGTTAAACCGGAGGAGCGCAAGAAGGAGGACGAGGAGGCGCGACGCTATCGGCTTATCCCTCGGACCTTCGCCAATTGGCTGCAGGCCTTTGCCATTCTGGCGGGCGTCATAGGGGAAAAGGCGCCGGAAAACTGCTCGGCCCTGTTCTGCTACATGGACGCTGTAGGGGAAGCCTATCGGGTTTACGGGGGGTCGGCCTGGCTGCGGTACGACGAACAGTTCCGGCAGCGGAAGGCGGTTAGGCCGTCCTTGCGGTGGGACCACAAGGACATCAGCCTGTGGATGCGGCTCATGTCGTCTGCGAAGGCTCCGAATCAGTTTTTTCCAGGGGGGGCCGGTGGTTCTGCGACCCCGGGACAGCCGGCCGCAAAGAGGAGGGGTTTCTGCTGGCAATTTAATGAGGGTTCCTGTAAGTTCGGTGGCACATGTCGCTTCAAACATGAATGCTCCGGTTGCGGAGGTTCCCATTCCTTGGCTCGGTGTTTTAAGTCCGGAAAAGGGCGGTCCGGAGAGCCTTCGCACAAAGGGGACGACGCCGGTGAGGGTGGAAAGGCTGCGGCCTTTTCTAGATAGGTACCCCGATAGGGCGGCTGCCCGACTTCTGGGGGAGGGTTTTGCGGTGGGTTTTCGTATCCCTTGCTCTTTGGCCTCGGTGCCGCCGGTGGCGAGGAATTTGCGTTCAGCATTGCGCCACCCTTTGGTGGTGTCGGATAAGTTGCACAAGGAAGTGGCTCTCGGTCGCATGGCGGGCCCGTTCTCGGAGGTGCCGGTGCGTGACTTGGTGGTTTCGCCGTTGGGGGTGGTTCCCAAGAAGGAACCCAACAAGTTTCGCCTCATTCACCACCTCTCCTTCCCAAAGGGTGGGTCTGTGAATGACGCCATCGACCCGGATGCCTGTACGGTGTCTTACATTTCCTTTGACGCCGCGGTGGCCTGGGTGCGACATTATGGGCGGGGGGCCTTGATGGCCAAATCGGACATTGAGGCGGCGTTCAGGTTGCTCCCGGTTCACCCGGACAGTTTTCGATTGCTGGGCTGCCGGTGGCAAGGGGCGTATTATGTGGATCGCTGCCTTCCTATGGGCTGCTCCATATCGTGCGCGCTGTTTGAGACCTTCAGTTCCTTTGTGGAGTGGGTGGTTCGGGAGGTTTCCGGTGTGAATTCGGTGATCCACTATTTGGACGACTTTCTGTGTGTGGGCCCGCCCTCTTCCAACGGGTGCGCGATCCTGCTTGCCACGTTGCAGCATGTGGCCGGGAGCTTCGGCATTCCGTTGGCCCCCGACAAGACGGAAGGCCCGACCACGGTGCTCAGCTTCCTGGGCATTGTCGTGGATTCGGAGGCCATGGAGTGTCGCCTACCGGAGGATAAATTGGGGGCTTTGAGAGCTGAAATTGAAGGGGTGCTGGGTTTGCGCAAGATTCAGTTGCGCAGCTTGCAGTCGTTGCTGGGTAAATTGAATTTTGCCTGCCGCATTATGCCCATGGGCCGGGTTTTCTGCCGACGGCTGTCGGCGGCGACTTCGGGGGTGAAGTTGCCCACTCACTTCGTCAGGCTCAACAGGGAACACAGGGATGACTTGCGTCTGTGGCACGGTTTTTTGGCCACATACAATGGTAGATCCTTGTGGATGGCCGGGCCGATCAGCAACTTTGATTTGGAACTGTTTACCGATGCTGCTGGTTCGGCGGGGTACGGGGCTTTTCACCGGGGGGCGTGGAGCGCCGCCCCTTGGCCGGGGGCATGGCAGGTAGCGGGGCTGGTCAGCAACTTGGTGTTGCTGGAACTGTTCCCGGTGGTGGTGGCCCTGGAGATTTGGGGGGCGGAGTTCAGGAACCTGAAGGTTCGCCTCCATTGCGACAATCTCGGGGTGGTTCAGGTGATCAACCGCGCGTCGGCTTCGTCTCCGCCGGTGGTGCGCCTCCTCAGGTATTTGGTTTTGCGGTGTCTACGGTTGAATGTTTTCCTGTACGCTGTGCACATTCCGGGGGTTAAGAATGATATTGCTGACGCGCTGTCTCGTTTTCAGTGGGACAGGTTCCGGGAGTTGGCACCGGCAGCGGAGCAACGCGGAGTCACGTGTCCGGAGTGGCTATGGGGGATTGCCTTGGGGTCCTCGCTGGATGGATCAGGAAGTCGGTGAGCGAGTCCACGTGGTCGGCTTATTGCAAGGTATGGTTGGAGTGGCTGGAGGTGTTGCGGGTGGCATCGGTGGATCCTCTGGGTCCGGAGGTCAGGTGGGTGTTACTTTCTTTTGTCTCTGATCATTTTGAGAGGGGCGCGTCGGCTTCCGCTGTGGCTCGCAAGTTGTCCGGCTTGGCCTTTCTGTTTAAATTTCTGGGTTGTCAGGATTACACGAAGGACTTCGTGGTAAGACAAGCGTTACGGGGCTATTCCAGGGCTTATCGGAGGAGGGACACTAGGCGCCCGGTGTCCTTCGCTCTTTTGCAGGACGTCTGCCGGCAATTGGGGGAGCACTGCGCCTCGAGTTACGAGGTGGTGTTGTTTAAGGCGGCCTTTTCTCTCGCTTTTTTCGGGGCTTTCCGGATTGGGGAATTGGTCAGCTCCTCCCGGACGGTGACGGGGGGCCTATTGGGTCAGGATGTCTCTGTCGGTCGGGAGGGGGTTACTATCCTCCTTCGACGGTCCAAAACGGACCAGAGTGGCAAGGGGGTCCGTGTCCGGTTGTTCGCGGTGCCGTCTTCACCGCTGTGCCCGGTAGGGGCGGTTCGGGATTACTGGGCAATCCGCCCTTCGCGGCCCGGTTCATTTTTAATGCATGCGGACGGGTCGTCGTTATCTCGTTTTCAATTTGTATCGGTGTTCAGAAGGTGTGTGGGCTCTTTGGGTTTGGATGCCAGTAGGTTTGCATCTCATTCCTTTCGGATCGGGGCGGCCACTGAGGCTGCACGCTGGGGATTGAACGACGATGCGGTAAAACGCATTGGGCGCTGGGAGTCTAGGAGGTTCTTGTTGTACGTTCGTCCACAGCTGTTGGTGTAGGGTATGTACGGGGGGTGGTTTTGTCGCTGGGGGGGTGTGGGCCCGGCTGGTTATCTGATTATTGGTTGGTTTTCTTTTCCTTTTGTCCCCTTTTCTTGTAGGTTTGGAACCCTGCCTTGTTTGGATCATGGGACACTCGTATGTTTTCTGGGGGGCCCGGAGAGCTGATGTGCGTCCTAATGGTAGACAACTTGGTTTTTCTCGGCACGAGGCTTGTGTCAGGTGGCTGGGGGTGCCGGGGCTTACTTGGGGCAGGGTCCTTCCCGAAGTGCATCGTTTCGCCCGGTTGGACAGGCAGCCAGATGTTTTGGTGCTGCATGCCGGGGACAACGATTTGGGGGCCAGGTCCGCGCGGGCCTTGATCAGGGACATAAAGTTGGATTTCCTTAGGCTGCGCACGGCTTTTCCGGCGCTGCTTGTAGTTTGGTCGGATATGGTGGCCCGCACGTCCTGGCGCATGGCCAGGTCGGTCGCGCGCCTTAATAAGGCTCGGATTAAGTTGAACAAGGAAGTGGGGCGCTTTGTGTGTCGGAATGGGGGGTTGGTGGTTCGCCACCTGGAGTTGGAAGTGGACACATGGCGGTATCTGCGGGATGATGGAGTCCACCTCAATGCGGTGGGTATAGATTTATGGGCCCTGGGATTACAGGATGGGATCCAGCGAGCCTTGAGGGTTTGGAGGGGCACGCAAGGGTAAGGTGTCACCCTTGGGTGCTGGTGGCGTTTTGTTGGTCTTTGCTGGCGGGGGAGGTGAACAGTTTAGGATAAGGGTATGGTTGGGACTCATCGTTGGTATGGGTCCCTATGGTGCATTCCATTTAATGTCAGTTTAAATGGAATTCAAAATGGTGGCACTGCGGGGAGTGGTTTGTCTCCGAGCCGGTGACGCGGCTGGAGGCCTATCAGGGCACAGGTCCCGCAATGCAGGATTTGGAATTATTTGGAGGAGCCTCAAAGACCAACAGGCCTAATGACTGATTGTTTTATGTTTGTAAGGAATGTTTTTTCTCCTTATGTTAATTTTAAGGTAAAAGGGTTAATAAAATGGCTGCTGTGGCCAATTAACTCCAAGCACGGTGTGGTCTCAATTATTTAGGTAAAGGGAAAGGTTTATGGCATGGGGGTGGAGCCTTTGGCTTTATGCAGCCTAAGAGTTTGGGGGTGACATCTATTCTACATTGGTCAAGCAAGGCCCGAAGCGAAAAAAAAAAAAAAAAATAGCGCAGGGCAGACATGACCATGTGAAGAGGGGAGACAGGGCAGGTGTGAGTTAAATTAAATTGTTTTGAGTTGGGGGGTATTCAGGGATTGGTGTATCAGGTTTGGGAGGGGTTGAGGTACAGTTAGGAGGGGTGGCCCCTCAGATTGGAGGTCAGTGGAAGTTCAACGGACGAAGGAAGAAGAAGCTTCCCACCCACCCTCCCTAATTTCTGGGACTGTTATGGTTGATTTTGATTCCTGTCTTTTGTGCTTTCTGTCCTTTCTGGGGGAATTTTATATTGTCATGGCAGCTGGGCGTTTTGTTGGTCTTTGCTGGCGGGGGAGGTGAACAGTTTAGGATAAGGGTATGGTTGGGACTCATCGTTGGTATGGGTCCCTATGGTGCATTACATTTAATGTCAGTTTAAATGGAATTCAAAATGGTGGCACTGCGGGGAGTGGTTTGTCTCCGAGCCGGTGACGCGGCTGGAGGCCTATCAGGGCACAGGTCCCGCAATGCAGGATTTGGAATTATTTGGAGGAGCCTCAAAGACCAACAGGCCTAATGACTGATTGTTTTATGTTTGTAAGGAATGTTTTTTCTCCTTATGTTAATTTTAAGGTAAAAGGGTTAATAAAATGGCTGCTGTGGCCAATTAACTCCAAGCACGGTGTGGTCTCAATTATTTAGGTAAAGGGAAAGGTTTATGGCATGGGGGTGGAGCCTTTGGCTTTAAGCAGCCTAAGAGTTTGGGGGTGACATCTATTCTACATTGGTCAAGTATAAGAAGCCCAGGAATGACTGAGCACACATATTTCCATAAATGTATCCAAAATATCTATTGTGGCTGACCTGACTCTTTTTTCAATGGTGTAATTTATGGAATGTTTTATCCATTTCTTAACCATTACCGAAGAGGAGCACAAATAACCTTGGCACCACAGATAGCAGTTTGTGCTTAGCTTACACAGGACAACTGAAGGGTGCATGTGTATGTACAGAACTTTTCATGGCTGAATGGTTTCCTAAAGAAACCCTTTAATCTTTTGTCAATGTGTACTTTATATTCACTGTTCTGCTTCGTGTTATTGAACTGTTGTATAACACTAGTCAGACAGCTTAACAATAATTCAGAAGTCAAGAAACGTGAGACATCGGATCTGTATGTATTCTTTTTTCTGAATAACTTTGTAAAACTACAACATAAGCATAAACAAAACATATGTGTCAGTACATTAAACATTATACAGCAGCCTCATTCCATCAGTGGATGTACTTACAGACAATTCTCTGATTAGTCCTGGAATAGATAAGAGCTCTTCTGAATGCTGTCAGGAATAGTTATGAAATGGAGGAAATACAGTTCCAGGTTAAAGGTTACTGCCCTTCCCTCTGAGGGGAATACCTTTTCCTGTCAAGCTCTAGCAAATATACTTCCAGGTTAAAGGTTACAGCCTCTTCCTATGATGGAAAACATTACTTCCTATAAGCTCTGGCAAATAATAACTATAATAACTCTGACCACTAGATGGCAGCAAAATCAACAACATTGCAGTATAATCTGCAACAGCACTGACCAATATGGGCAGAACACTCCCTGTCTGGCATAATTTATTATGTCACTACCCAAACAATTACTGCTATGCAGAAAAAACATAAACAGGTAAATGGAATCCTACTTAGTCTGAGATCAAAACTATAATGTCAGTTATAGGTCTGAGATAAATTCTGGCAGTCTCATTTTTTACAATCTTGACCTCTACCTTTCTAACCTTGCAATCCCTGCTAGGTAGAACATTGACAATAAGTCCTATGGGCCACTCGTTTCTGCTCTCTTGGCTGTCCTTCAATAGAACAACATCACCCACTTTTACATTTGGGCGATCCTCAGTCCATTTTCTGCGGCGTTGCAGGTTTGACAGATACTCTCTCTTCCATCTTTTCCAAAAGGTGTCTGCCAAGCATTGTACTTGCTTCCATTGTTTCGCATGGACTTGGGTTGTACTTATGGTTCCAGATGGAGCCGACAAAGAGTTCACCTTTTGAGTCAACAACATTGCTGGGGTAAGGACTATAGGTGTATCTGGGTCCGAGGACACAGGAACTATAGGCCTGGCGTTCATAATAGCTGTCACTTCTGCCATAAAGGTGCTTAAAGTCTCATGGGTCAAGTTAGCAGGTTTGGTTTGTAGCAACATGGCGTCCAAGATTCGCCTGGCAATACCTATAAGTCTCTCCCAGACACCACCCATGTGTGAGGAGTGTGGAGGATTAAAGACCCATGTACATCCTCTGTCTTGGAGAAAGTCTTGCAATTGTGATTCACTGTCACAAATGTTAAGTTCTTTGCAAGCTCCTACAAAGTTTGTTCCTCTGTCAGAACGGAGCAGTTTAGCTGGGCCACGAATTGAGAAGAATCTCCTCAAGGCATTAATAAAGCTCGATGTTGACATGGCTTCAAGTAGCTCTATGTGTACAGCTCGGGTAGACAAACAAGTGAAAAGGACTGCCCATCGTTTACTGTCCGCGCTGCCTCCTCTAGTGCGACGGGTTAAAACAGACCACGGACCAAATACATCTAAGCCCACACTGGTGAATGGTGGTTGAGCAATTACTCTGTCTTCTGGCAGCTCTGCCATCTTTTGACTTTGTAATCTTCCTCGCAGCTTGCGACAGATGACACATTTGTGTATAACAGCTGATACCAAGCGTTTGCCACCAAGAATCCAGAAACCTGCGGATCTAATTGCACCTTCTGTGATGTGTCGCCCTTGGTGAACTACTTGTTCATGATAGTACCTAACAAGCAGTGTTGCAATGTGGTGATCATAAGGTATAATGACAGGCTGTTTCTCTTCCTCTGAAAGTTCAGCAAGAGATAAACGTCCACCTACTCTCAACAACCCATTCTTGTCTAAAAAGGGGCTAAGCCTCCCTAGACGGCTTTGTTTTGGGAATGTCTTTTGTTTTTTGATGCAGTCAATTTCCTTCTGGAAATGCTTGTATTGAACAGAAGAAATTATAACAGACTTTGCCTGAGCAAGTTCTACTAGATTGACCTGTTCATGGAAACCTTCCCACCTTCTGACCTGATCGCTATTGGTTTCTCTCCGGAAGGATTTAGCGACATGGATGAGTCTGGCTAGGGTCTTAACTAATATCTTCCAGCAAGAAAATCTCTCAAAACAATGTGAGTGAAGTGTGGTTTCAGAAGCTTTGGTACTGAAACTTGTAATTTCCGATCTGATTTCAGGGTCAGCTTCGGGCTCTATGAGTGGATAAACATTAGCAGTGTCTATCTGCTCACAGAGTGGTTGGTACAGAAAGGAAGGACCTGAGAACCATATAGAGTTCTGAAGGCATGCTGCTTGAGTAGGTCTAGTGGCATAATCTGCAGGGTTTTGCTCTGTAGATACGTAGAACCACTGATCTGGGTGTGTAGATTGCCTGATTCTATTCACTCTGTTGGAGACGTACAGATAGAACCTCCTAGTGGTGTTGCAAATGTACCCTAGGACAGTCTTGCTATCGGTGAAGAATTTCACAGCATCAAAGTCAGTGTCTAGTTCATCTGTGATTAGCTCAGACATTTCGACTGCAAGTACAGCAGCACACAACTCTAAACGAGGAATAGTGTGGGCTGGTTTAGGGCTTAATTTGGACTTTCCCATGACAAATCCAACATGACACACATTTTCTGTATCAACTACTTTCAAGTAAGCTACTGCACCTATAGCTGTGGTGGATGCGTCTGAAAAGATACACAGTTCCTTCCTGCAAGCTGATGATAGAGATACGGGCACATAGCATCTGGCTATCTTTAGGTGCTCTAACGTTTGCAAGGATTCTGTCCATTTTACCCACTCACTTAGTCTCTCCTGTGGAAGCAATGCATCCCATTCACTTTTCCCAGATGACAGTTCCCGAACTAGGGCCTTACCTCTTATTGTCACAGGCGATACAAACCCTAGGGGATCATAGAGGCTATTTACAGTAGATAGAATGCCTCTACGTGTAAAAGGCTTTTCCTCTGAGGAAACTCTGAAAACAAAACTATCTGATTCTAGATCCCAACTTAGGCCTAGGCTTTTCTGCAGGGGAAGAGTGTCTGTACCCAGGCAAAGATCTTTAAGGTCCTTAGCTCTGTCTGCTACAGGGAAGGCTTCCATTACTTCTTGGCTGTTGGAAGCAATTTTATGAAGACACAGGTTGGATTCTGCCAGCATTTGCTTTGCTTTACTGAGGATGGAAATTGCATCTTCAGGTGTGCTAGCAGAAGCGAGTCCATCATCTACATAGAAATGTCTCAATACAAAGTGTTTGGCTTCTTGTCCATAGCGCTCTGCATCTTTCTGGGCAGCTTTTTGCATGCAGTATATAGCGACAGAAGGAGATGGGCTATTGCCAAATACGTGCACTTTCATTCTGTACTCGACAATTTCTTTGTCTATATCATTGTCTTTGTACCAGAGAAAACGTAGAAAGTCTCTGTGGTCTTCTCTGACAAGAAAACAATAAAACATTTGTTGCACATCTGCTGTGAAAGCAACAGGCTCTTTTCTGAAGCGCATGAGGACACCTAGCAAAGTATTGTTTAGGTCAGGGCCACTCAAAAGTACGTCATTTAAAGAGACTCCTTTATACTCTGCACTGGAATCAAAAACTATTCTGATTTGGTTAGGTTTGTGTGGATGGTAGACACCAAACATCGGTAGATACCAGTGTTCCCTGTCTGTCTCAAGTGGTTCTGCGACTTCAGCGTGATCGTTGTCTAGCATCCCTTTAATGAATTCAATGAAATCTTTTTTCACCTCTGGCTTTCTCTGCAGTGTTTTTCTAAGTGAATGCAAACGCTTCATGGCTTGTTCCCTGTTACTAGGCAAAACACGTCTGGGTGTGCGAAAGGGGAGAGGGGCCACCCAACTGTGATTGTCATCTTGGTAAGCCTCTCTATCCATAATCTGCAAGAAGGTCTGATCCTCTATAGAGAGGGCCTGTTTGTCATCATCTCTAGTTTTCTGGAACACTGTAATCCCTAGATTGTCTGTTTCAATGTTGGAATTGACTTCTTCTTTACCATATAGTGTAAAAGAGTCACAGTGTTGTGTTGACCTGCCAAAGCTTTCCTTGACAACGAAGCTGTTGTGACAGGGACTGAGAAGGGATGTGCGTCCATTTGTTAACACAGACGTCTTCAGAGTGCTAATGTTGTCAGGCTGGTGCACTGTCCCCAGGCAAACTTCTCCTACAATGACCCACCCCAGGTCCAGTCTCTGTGCATAGGGGGCATTATAAGGTCCATTTATTTGCTGGCGCACCTTGTGAACCTGAAGGATGTCTCTCCCAAGAAGTAGAAGGATAGAAACATCTGGCTCAACAGCTGGGATAAGGTGAGCAATTGATCGGAGGTGAGGGTGGTGATGGGCTACTTCTGGAGAGGGAATCTCAGTTTTGTCGTCAGGTATCATGCCACACTCTATTAGGGTAGGAAGCGGGAACTGCACTTTCTTATTGAAGGATTCAATGGTAAAGTCAGTAGCTCTTCTCCCTGTGGTTTCAATTGTCCCCGCACATGTCCTTAGAGTGTATGGAACTGCACTTGCCTTGAGGTTAAAGATATCAAAGAAATCTGACTTTGCAAGGGATCTGTTGCTCTGTTCATCTAGCACTGCATACATTTTCACTGCTCTTTCTCTCTTGCCAGTGGGATACACGGTCACTAAACAGATTTTTGAGCATGATCGTGCACTCTTGCCTTGTCCACATACTTCAGTGCAATTAGACATTACTGAGGAGAGTGGGGTCTCTTGTTGCTCCCTGCCCTGATCTTTCCTGGGTTCTACAGTCTCTAGTGAAGCAGGAGCAGGGCCAGGGTGTAAAGCTGCAATATGTCTCTCACTGCCACATTCTGTACATTCTACTGGTATTTTGCAGTCTTTGGCAATGTGACAGGTAGATCCGCAGCACTTGAAACAGATGCCGTTTTGTTTAAGGAAGGACATCCGCTCTGCAATGGGTTTGCTTCTAAAGCCTTTGCATTTCTTTAGTGGATGTGGTTTTTTGTGTATTGGGCAATGTCTATCAGGGTTTTCTATGGTGTGTACCTTGTGGGTGCTTTGGTAGTCTGTGACTTCTGAAGGTACAGCTGTTTTGTGTGTGGATACAGAGGTCCTACCGTGAGGTCTGTGAGGTCTCTCAGGTCTGTGTGGTTGATTGCCGCTGGTGGTGAAGGCGAAACTGGGATCACTTCGGATTTTCGCTTGCTGTCGGACAAACCTAGAAAACACAGAGAAAGGGGGAAAGGCAACTCCATAATCTTCTTTGAATTTACCTCCCACAGACATCCACTTGTCTTGTAGATTTGAGGGCAGTTTCTCTACTATGGGATTAGTGCCTCTAGCTGTATCTAGATATGAAAGTCCTGGTAAGTAGCCATCCTCTTTGGCATATTCTATCTCTAGTAGAAGATCACTTAGTTCTTGTAGCCGCACGTTGTCTCTGTAGCCCACCTTGGGAAAGACTTCAAGTTTTCTCAACAGTGCTCCTTCTATTACCTCTGGGGATCCATACGTTTCTTCTAGCCTTTTCCAGGTCATGTTGAGTCCTGCTTTAGGATTGAACAGGTTTGCTCTTCTCATCCTCTTCGCATGCTCTACTGACTCGGTACCAAGCCATTTTATCATTAAATTAAGCATTTCTGCTGGTGATAAGTTCAGGCCTTCAGTGGCATTCAGAAAGGAAGATTTCCATGCCCAATAGTTTTCAGGACAGTCATCGAATTGGAGAAAGCCTGAGCTAACCATTTCTTTGCGGATGAGATATTTGGTGACGTCCACTGCGCATTGTTGTTCGCGCATGTAATCTATAGGTTGAGGCGATGGGAACACTTGTTTTTTGTTCTTAGGGGTTTCTGGTGCTTCATTCTTGATTTGCTGGCAGCCGCTGACCTCATGTGGTTGATTGGGCCTGCTCAGGGGGTCTGTTGATCTCGGCCTGACTTGCTTTGCTTCAGGTTTAAGAGACTGTTCCTTTGTGTGTGCATCAGTAAGGTTCTGGATGTACTCACTTGTACGATCTGCAGAGAATAGAGGTTTTTCTGGAACCTCTGCACCTTTATATGATTTTTCACTTTCCGATCGACTTGTTCCCATGTAGGCATCGGCCTCTGCTTGAGCAACTGCGGCTGCAGTCTGTCGCTGCAGGATGAGCAATTCTGCTTCTTCTTGTGCTATGACAGCTTTCTTTGCTGCTAACTCCTGCATCATCTTGGCTTCTTCTTGTGCTGTGACAGCTTTCTTTGCTGCTAACTCCTGCATCATCTTGGCTTCTTTTTCTGCGTACTGTAGCTGGACACGGGCAGCTTCTGCCTTGGCACGAGCTCTATCCGCTGAGGAACTTGCTGAGGACATCTTGCTAGCCCGTGAAGATCTGGATGCATGCGATTGTGCATCGTCTTGCTGGGCGCCGGGAATGTTCTCCCTGCCTTGCTGTGTCGGCGGTGGCGTGACATCAGCCTTGTACTTTGTTCCCGATCTTAGACTCATGCTGCAGTAATGGCGTCTCAGTTTATTCCAGACCGGACGTGGTTGTCTTTTTACTGTTCTGCTTCGTGTTATTGAACTGTTGTATAACACTAGTCAGACAGCTTAACAATAATTCAGAAGTCAAGAAACGTGAGACATCGGATCTGTATGTATTCTTTTTTCTGAATAACTTTGTAAAACTACAACATAAGCATAAACAAAACATATGTGTCAGTACATTAAACATTATACAGCAGCCTCATTCCATCAGTGGATGTACTTACAGACAATTCTCTGATTAGTCCTGGAATAGATAAGAGCTCTTCTGAATGCTGTCAGGAATAGTTATGAAATGGAGGAAATACAGTTCCAGGTTAAAGGTTACTGCCCTTCCCTCTGAGGGGAATACCTTTTCCTGTCAAGCTCTAGCAAATATACTTCCAGGTTAAAGGTTACAGCCTCTTCCTATGATGGAAAACATTACTTCCTATAAGCTCTGGCAAATAATAACTATAATAACTCTGACCACTAGATGGCAGCAAAATCAACAACATTGCAGTATAATCTGCAACAGCACTGACCAATATGGGCAGAACATTCACCATAGAAGCACTGTAATATACATGGGCCAGGAAAGAGGCATATTGGAATCCTGTCACAAACATAACCAGAGAGAGTCTTGCTTGAGATAACTTTTTCCAATATACAACTTCTAATTGTCCAAAACAGGGCTAGAGAAATATATACCTCTATATACTTCCTTGGAAATTACATACAGTTTCTTAATGCATTTAATTTAATTATAATTTAATTTATCTACATCATTTACAAAAATCATGCAGTAGGTATTGTAAGGTTTAAGCAACTGAGACTCCTTATACCAGTGATGGCAAACCTTGGCACCCCAGATGTTTTAGAACTGCATTTCCCATGATGCTCAACTACATTGCAGAGTGCATGAGCATCATGGGAAATGTAGTTCAAAAACATCTGGGGTGCCAGGGTTTGCCATCACTGCTTTATACTATGGACCCTATGTAATAATGTGATCTTAACCACTTGCCGACCGCCGCACGACTATCTACTGCGGCGGTCAGCCCCTCACAGGCAGAGCGACGTAGTACTACGTCGCTAGCCTGTGAGGGTCTAGGGAGCGAGCGCGCGCCGAGTGGTCACGGACTCCCCCCGCGCGTGTGACCGGCGGACCCGATGTCCACCGGTCACTCGGTGATCATCGGTGCAGAGGGAGAAATGCAGACGGCTAGTGTAAACAAGCCGCCTGTCATTCTCCCCTGTGTATGAATGATGATCATACGGTTCTACTATGTAGGACCGTTGATCACTGTTCATACAGCTCAAGCCACAGCCAATCACAGTTAGAATCACGCCCCTAGGGACACACATAACCCCTCCCTCTCAAAAAAAAGTTAACCCCTTCACTGCCAGTGTAATATTACAGTAACAGTGCATATGTATAGCGCTGATTACTGTAGAGATGTCACTGGTAACCCCAAAAGTGTCAAAAATGTCATTCAAGGATCCAATCTGTCCGCGGCAATGTCGCAGTACCGCAAAAAAATCACAGATCGCCGCCATTATGCGTTAAAATAAAAACAACAAAAATGACAAAAATCTTTCCCTTTGTTAGTAAACGCGATAAATTTTGCGCAAACCAATCAAAATACGCTTTTTGCGATTTTTTTTTTACCAAACATAGGACGCATAGAACAAATTGGCCGAAAATGTTAAAAAATTTTGATTTTTAAATTTTTTTGGGGGGGAATTTCATATAAAAAATTTGAAAAATATTGTTATTTTTTTTTGTTTATAGCGCATGATCAAAAAATCGCACAGGTGACCAAATACCACCAAAAGAAAGCTCTGTTTGTGGGAAAAAAAGGACGTCAAATTAGTTTGGGTACAGAGTCGCACGACCGCGCAATTGTCCGTTAAAGTCACGCAGTGCCGAATCGCAAAATAGGCCCTGGTCAGGAAGGGGGTAAAATCTTCCGGGGCTTAAGTGGTTAATATAAGCAACTAATCAGCCTGGTCTGGTGCTGATTGGTGGCAGAGTAACCCTAGTTTTTTTTTAGTAAAGGCATGCTGGTACTCACAGTGTAAACTCACCTAAATGAACAGGTGAACTCCCACTGTATACCCTTCCCCCCTATTCCCCAGTCCCCTTGTACTTACTGTACCTCCATGAGTGATTAGCTGTCGGTGCCCATGCAGCCGATGCAACAATCCAAGGATTTGAAAAGTGTTACTGGTAATATTTTCAAGTGGAAATAAATAATAAAAATACTAAAAAGCAAACCAATGCAGCCAGCATACAGTGCCTTAAAAAAGCATTCATACCCCTTGACATTTTCCATATTTTGTCATGTTTTATTTTTTGGGGATATTATGTGATAGACCAACACAATGTGGCACATCATTGTGAAGTAAAAGGAAAATGATAAATGATTTTCAAATTTTTTTTACAAAAAAATATCTGAAAAGTATGACATCAATTTGTATTCAGCTCCCTTTACTCTGATATCCCTAACTAAAATCTAGTGGAACCAATTGCTTTCAGAAGTCACCTATGGGTAACCCAGGGGAGCCCCCTTCAAGCAGCTCCCAAGGGAGTAGTGCTACACAGGTATCCACATTTCCCCCCACCTTTCTTCCCTACTTTACTGTAAATTGACAGTCACAGGACAAATAAAGAGGGTGAATCTCCCCACCTCCCTACAGTCAGTCAATACTGAAACCCCAATAAAGGCCCCAACCCTTCCTTAGGGCTCTTTCACACGGTCCGCCTCCGTAGGCGGATCCGTGCTGCTCAGCGGGGATCGATCCGCGATCACCGCTGAGCCGGTGGATGACAGCTCCGTCTCCACTTGCAGTGCGGAGAGGGAGGTGTCACAGCCCCCGCTGCTCTCTACGGGGGATCGGATGAGAGCAGACCGCCTGTCCGCTCTCATCCGATCCGATCCGATCCAATACCTGAACGGATGGAAAAATAGGGTTTCCATCCGTCCAGATTTCACGGACAGGATCGGATACGGGTGGCAGCGGGTGGCAGCGGAGGTGTCTCCGCTGACATCCGCTGCCCCATAGAGCTGCATGAAGGATCCGATCAGATCCGCCTAAAAAACTGACAGGCGGATCTGATCGGACCGCTCGTGTGAAAGAGCCCTTACTCTTCAAAACTAAAAAAAAAAATACAAAAAAAAAGGTTTTGGTTTGAGAAATACTTGAAGAATAAGACATAATTTTGTCGCCCATAGCTATGGTAATGGAATATATAAAAATATATATCTAAACAGTAACACCCTATTAACACTTCGGGAATGAAATACAGATAAATGCCTAAGGAGGAAAGAGTTTTGCTTTATTGTAGTATAAGTGAAGGAACCATGAAATAGACTTGTGCAAACATGATGAAGACTGGAGTGAATCATTCACGTGGTAATAAGCTGGGTTTAACAGATCTGTTCATAAACGCACACATTTTGGCGAGTGTATGGAGGTGAAACATCTCCAAGGTAACAGCTTATCCGCTCAGGTCCTAACAAAAAACAGTCTCTTCTTAAAGCAACTCTGTCACTTCTCCATAATTATCCATTCAACTGCAATTAAAAAGAGGACGCCGGTGGGTGGTGAAATCTTTGCTTCCTTTGTTGAGCTAGAAGCACTGCTGCTATCTAACATTTCCCAGTGTATTGCATTGAATGTCCCAAGTTGGGCTTCATGGTTCCTTCAGCCAGCTGCCATGTTGCTACAGGACTGCTGGGTGAAGGAAGAAACTATGCCTCCCCGTGGGGGACACATCATCCAAACACATCTGGGGGTGCTGCTAACTTTAAAATAGAGCGAAGATTTCACATTTTGAGTTTGAATTGAATGACAAGGTCACTTTGAAGTATAATTAAACACAAAATCATTTTTTTTTTTTTGTAAGAAAGATCAGCTTTGTGTGAATAACATTTTCAATATTTGTTAAATATGTTGTAAAGTCTTGTTTTACATACGGTCTGTTTTCACATAGGAAAATGGGGGCATCCATAGTTGTTTATCACATGACATTTTTCACTTTGCAAAAGGACATTTTGTGCTGCTTAAGTTCTACTATGGCTTGGTGGATTCAGAAAAAAATCTATTCCCAATATAATGGGGCCAGTATGCAAAACAGTTGCTAAAGCCCAACTCAGGGAAACTTGAAAAAAATCCATTGCAGTGGGACCTGGCCCGGGACAAGGAGTGGGCAGGAGGAACGGTTGCCCTGGGCGCAATGGTTTATTGCAGGGATGGGGGGACGCCTTGACCCTAAACCTAAGGGAAGGGGGGGTCGCAGTTTAGCATCCTTGCCCTGGGCGCTGGATGACCTTGTTCCGCTACTGAGTGGGACTGCCCTGCACTGTAAGGAATAATTACTTCTTTAGGTCCTACCCATAACACTACTCCTCCCTGCAGCATCTTCTCCCCTACGCTCCAGCAGTGTAAGGTCCTAATGACATTAAGACCAGTGCAGGGTACATAGCCCTGCACTGGACATAATGACAATGAGGGAGAGTCCACCACCAGAGTGAGGGAGCAGAGGATCAAGTAAGTAAAAGCGCTTCTCCTTTCCCCTTGACTAAACAAGCAAATTACCCATGCATGGCAGGTTCAGCCCCACTGCAACAAAGCATTTTGAAGTTTCCTGGAGTTGGGGTTTAAAGCGGTAGTAAACCCTGTTTAGTCGTTTTTACCCACAGGTAAGCCTATAATAAGGCTTACCTGTAGGTAAAATTAATATCTCCTAAACGTGCACCATTTAGGAGCTATTCACCCTGCATGCAGCCAACCTTGCTGAAACTTCAGAGCTTGGTGCCGAAACCACAGCTTCGGGGCCAATCACATAGCCAGAGTGCGCAAACCCACGATCTGTCCGCCGCAATGTCACAGTCCCGCTAAAAATTGCTGATCACCGCCATTATTAGTAAATAAATAAATAAAAATGACATAAGACCCTATTCACACTGGGGCGACCTGTCAGGTGACCTGGTCGCCTGACAAGTCGCCGTGGGTCGCCTGCCATAGAGCAGCACAGGACCCGTTCTAATAGGAGCGACACAAGTCGCTCCGACTTAGAAAAAGTGTCCGGAGCTTCTTTGGGGCGACCTGGAGCTACCTGAATTGACTTCAATGATATGAAGTCCGTGCCGGCCGTTCCGAGGTCGCGGTGTGAGCTGCGCACCGCGACTTCACAGGTCGCCCGGCAAAGTCGGGTCGCCCCAGTGTTTACGGGGTCTTATTCTTTACCCTAGTTTGTATACACAATAACTTTTGTGCAAACCAATCAATATACACTTATTGAGATTTATTTTACCAAAAATAGGTAGCAGAATACATATTGGCCTAAACCGATGAAAAAAATATATATTTTTAATTGTATTTATTGGGAATGTTTTATAGCAGAAAGTAAAAAATATTGTTGTTTTATTTTCATAATTGTCGCTTCTTTTTCATTTATAGCGAAAAAATTTAAAATGCAGAGGTGATCAAATACCACCAAAAGAAAGCTGTATTTGTGGGAAACAATTAGTGATCAAACAACAGAAAATCGATAGATATTAGTTTTCATTTGACTAACTATGTTATTTTCCACAGTGGAACAATTGCCAACAATCATTGAAGTCACCAAAGGAGTCCAAGTTGCTTTCCCAGTAGGGGAAGATTTTGCCATCAAATGTAAAGCTAAGGGAAACCCTACGCCACAGTAAGTTATCTGATTAAAATTGACTTCTTTTATCAAGATTATGCACTGTATATGCATACTTTTTTCGGTCGCGGGCCAAGAGTATGTCAACTGTATGATATATAGTTAGTCAGGTTGAAAAAAAAACACAAGTCTATCTGGCTCAACCAATAAAAACAAAAAAACTGTAAAGAAAACCCAACCATGCAATCCCATATACACAATCTTATACCCGCAGTTGATCCAGAGAAAAACTGCAGCAAAGCATGATCCAATTTGCTACAGCAGGGGAAATTATTTCCTTCCTTCCTGATCCCCCGAGAGGCAATCTGATATTCCCTGGATCAACTTTACCTAAAAAAAAAATGTAGTACCCACTTATATTATGTACACCTAGGAAAGAATCCAGGCCTTTTTTAAAGTAATCTAGTGAGCTTGCCAGAACCACCTCTGTAGGGAGTCTATTCCACATTTTCACAGCTCTTACTGTGAACAAACATTTCCATATTTGGAGAAGAAATCTCTTTTCCTCTAGACGTAAAGAGTGCCCCCTTGTCCTCTGTGTTGACCTTAAAGTGAACAACTCAACACCAAAATCACTATATGGACCCCTTATGTATTTATACATATTGATCATATCTCCCTTAATCTCCTCTTCTCAAGAGAGAATAAATTCAGTTCCTCTAATCTTTCCTCATAGCTGAGCTCCTCCGTGCCTCTTATCAGTTTGGTTGCCCTTCTCTGCACTTTCTCCAGTTCCCCGATATCCTTTTTGAGAACTGGTGCCCAAAACTGAACTGCATATTCCAGATGAAGTCTTACTAATGATATGTACAGAGTCAAAATGATATCTCTCTCTCTGGAGTCCATGCCTCTGTTAATACAAGAAAGGACTTTGCTTGCTTTGGAAACTGCAGCTTGGCATTGCATGCTATTATTAAGCTTATGATCTACCAGAGCACCCAGATCCTCCTCCGCTATGGATTCCCCCAGTTCTACTCCCCCTAGTATGTATGATGCATGCATATTCTTAGCCCCCAAGTGCATAACTTTACATTTATCAACATTAAACCTCATTTGCCACATAGTTGCCCAATGAAACAGTGCATTGAGTGCATATCATAGAAATGCTAACCTTCTCTGCAGGCTTTGTTAATTCTGTTAAGCATACAGGTTGGATACAATAAGTATGTCTCCGGTATACTTTCTCCAAATAAAAGCACAAAAAACATTATACCGATAAGGACTCATCTTTAATTATCATTGCGTTTTGCACTCATTTCTTAACTCCATCTCAAAAAAGCTGAAAGAAGCGACTCCTGGCCCCTACAGGCTTTCAAGCTTTTTTGAGGTCTCATTTTTTTCTGCCTGGAAACTCCCCTCTATGTTAGCCAATGTGTCCATGCACACTATGGATTTTTCAGGGGTTTACAAGCATATACTGTACTCTTACAGGCATAAAAAACCCACCAAATTCGCATTTTCGAGAAGAGCTTTCGAGCAGCAAAGTACACAAAAATGTCCAAAAAAAGCATGAAAAAAACTTAAAAAAGCGCGAAAATGCTCAGAAAAACAAAGGAATCAGCTCAGGGGAGGGCTTGTAGAAAAAAAATGCTTATGCTCAGAAAAGCTCAAATAAGTTCAATTACAAAAAACGCAAAAGAGCAGAAAGATGCACAAGCTTCTTCAAGCTTTTTAGGCATAGAAAAAATGCCTATTTTTTTTTTTTAGCTGCTTCTGTACTAAACTCAGATATTAGTGTTTTTCTAAAAACTCAATATGTAGTTACTACAAAAATTCATATACATCTGTGTACAAATAAGAAATAAATTGTATATAAAGTGCCAGTGCAAAAAATCTTAATTCCTATACTCCATAAGTGCAAAACTAAAAAAAAGTGCAAGTGCTAATGAGTCCTTCAAGTTAGTATACGCGGTGCCATGCCGGGCTATCCGTCTGTGTTCCCTACTCACTGACAGCTAAGATCAAATTGGCATGTAGGTATCCTGGTATAATGTGGATAGATATGAGACTTCTCTCCTCCGATTAGAAAGTCCTCAGCATTATAATATATTCATGGCACAAGGTTCAATAAAAAGAGAAATCTCAATAGCATAATACTGTTTGGTTTATTTAAAAAGTTTAAAAGCAATCACACTTACAAAAATAATAATAATTCAAGCATGTGTATGGAGTTGGAGCGCCTCCTCAATGTGCGTTTCAAATACTAGAAATTACATCATTACTAGTCCCCACTTAACGCGTTTCGCCCCTCCCATTGGGCATCTTCAGAAGCTGGGGATGGCAGTGACTGGATCGCTATATGCCATATTTCCCTCCCTCCTCATATTTACACCCAACACCTCCCACTGCTCTTTATTGAGCCACTTCCTCTTTCTATGTCATTACATCACTTCCTGTTATTTTCCCTTTTGGCCAGAAGTTACACAGTCACCATATTTGTATACCCTGAATGATGCTAAAGAGTGGCAAATCCCTGCTGTAACATAGTTTCATCCTCCATCTTACTCCACCTGTGTGTTATATGGGATAAACTTATAGGTTACCTCTGACTCTAAAAGAACATCCTCCATATTCGTATGCCCTAGATCAGGGGTCTCCAAACTATGGCCCTCCATTTTTTCATGAACTACAATTCCCACCATGCCTATGACTGGGAATGTCAGAGTTTTACAATGCCTCATGAGACGTATCGTCTGCAACAGCTGGAGGGCAAAAGTTTGGAGATCCCTGCCCTAGATGATATCATAATTTTACATCTCCTACTCTCTCTCAATTGCGCCCACCATCTTACTCCTCCGTGTGTTATGCATAATACATTTGTACAAATTATCTCCTGTAAGGTATTTGGCTGGACATTATTGCTTTTGACCAGTTTCCTGATAATGACAACAGCGGACCATGCCTGTGCAATGTGTGTCAACCTGGCCAAACATAGTCTCCACCGGAGGCACGTATGACAGTATGGCAATGTAGGACCACAGTTGGGAAACAGTTGTCATCCTATAACAGGAAATGCCTGAACAAGGACCTTATTGGCAGGCTCACAAAGTATTTTAATAAAAGCTGCAAGTTTAAAAAGGTTAAAAAAGGTTTTATATTAAATTAACATATTATATGAGATTTTAGTAATGGGTTAAGATCTGCATTCATTTCGCATACCCAATCATGTGCAGGATTTCAGCAGGATTTTGGCTTGCATGTGCACACAGCTCCCCTTTGATAGCTGAACATTCTTTCTACACCTTTAGTAATTTAACCACTTTGTTTTATCTGAAAGAAAAAATTATATTTGTTGGTATGGACAGCAGCTACGCTTTCCCATATATTTGTCCTAGTTTTTGTAAATTAGCCCCATAAATCAGTTCATATATAGAAGAATTCAAGCAGCACGTCTATTGATTCTTCTAACAAGAACTCTATTATTCACAATACCACCGTCAACATGGTAAACAAGTAATGCTAATAAATTCTAGCCAGCGGTTATACCTTGTAAATCACTAAAATTGCACAAAGCTTGTGAAATGGCCTTGCCTTTATTTTACTGTCTTATTCTTAAAAAAGTTTGCTCTAATTCTTAAAGGAAACCTGGATGTTTCACCCTCTGTAGTCCAAGTATAATTAACCGCACAGCACGTTTTTCAGATCTGATTATCACATGTGGCAAAGCAATGCTTTGGAGCCTCACCAGTCGCCTTTATCAGGCAGTGATGTTTGGCTACTAATTCCTGATGAAGAAATCTTGTGAGGCTCTAAAACAGGGGTGGGGAACCTAAGGCCCGGGGGCCGTATGCGGCCCTCAAAGTCATTTGGTCCGGCCCCCCGTGCAGTCAGAAAGAAGCCGATGCTTCCTGTATAATTCCAGCTCTGTTCTGACAGTCTGAGTGAGTCACAGCGGAGTGATATCAAATGAACTCTGCCTGTGACCAATACAGGAAACATCGCCTCTTCCTCCAGGGCGGCCCCACTGCTAGCCAGCATTTGCCGCCAGCAGCACACACAGCAGTACCAGCCAGAACCAGCAGTACCAGCCAGAGCCAGCAGTACCAGCCACAACCAGCAGTACCAGCCACAACCAGCAGTACCAGCCAGAGCCAGCAGTACCAGCCAGCAGTACATACAGCACAGTTCCAGCCTGTGTCAGCAGTACCCACAGCAGTACCAGCCTGAGCCAGCAGTACCCACAGCAGTACCAGCCTGCAGTACCCACAGCACAGTACAAGCCAGCCGTACCAGCCTGAGCCAGCTGTACCCACCAGCAGTACCAGCCAGCTGCACCCTCCAGCAGTACCCATCAGCGTTCTTTCAAAACTTACCACCACAAAGAGTTGACTGCGCTCCAGACTGACCGACGCAAACCTGGAAAACCTGTTGCGAGTAGCAACATCATCAATACCAGCTAACATCACACACCTCACCAAAGAGAAGCAGTTGCAGCCATCACATTAGGGGTGAGTTAATTAAATGTTTGACCAAATATAACGGGCACATTTTTAAGTTGATAATTTTATACGGCCCCCAAATTATTTTATAAATACCCAAATGGCCCTTAGCAGAAAAAAGGTTCCTCACCCCTGCTCTAAAACATCGCTTTGTCCCATGTGTTAACTAAATGTGCTCCTTCTGAGCAATGTGGCGTGCTGGAATTTATACTTGGACAATTCATTCAGTGGCACCATCAGCTGTTTTTTTACCAAGCACCCTCTATTCATGGTCTATAAAGCCATTTGGAGTGTATCTGGATATGCAATCTCTGTTTCACCTGAGTGGGGCCAACTCCCAAACAATACAGTACATACTTTCATTGCTACTATAGTCTGAGAAAACAAAACACCCAGTATTTCTAAGCCTACCATTGTCACACGAGGCAGGGAGAAAGTCCTAGGCCAGTGATGGTGAACCTTGGCATCCCAGATGTTTTGGAACTAGGTTTCTCATGATGCTCAACTACACTGCAGAGTGCATGAGCATCATGGAAAATGTAGTTCCAAATGTAGTTCCAAAATATCTTGGGTGCCAAGTTTCACCATCACTGTCCTAGGCCTTGTGTAAGCTCAAGCTAGAGGGACCAGATCTTATACAGAGCTTCCTTTTCTCTCTGCCAATGGCTAAGCAAAGCGCCGGGGGGAGTGAAGGATAGGTGAGTATATCCGTTTTGGAGGGGGATATTGCCTTTGAAGTGTATGCCAAGCCAAAAACCTTTTTTCTAGTTTTTGGATAAAGTGGGGAAGGATTAGAACTCCGTTTTTTTTGCTTTCTGGGGCACTGAGGCAGATTTACCCTCACTTCCTGCCCTGCTGATAATAGTTTTACCAGACAGGAAGTAAAGGAAAATCTGACAAGGGGTTCTAAAATTTTCCTGATCTACTAAAAAAAGAAGCATTTCTGTCCCTATCCTGAATATTTTTTTCACTGCACCTTGTATCTTAGGCATTTTATTCACCAATTAAACTCCATAAGGAAACACCATTCATTTTGTTACTTTCTGCTAATGTTCATTTGCTAGACCACTTGGCAGTGCCTTTCTTGTTGAAGTCACTGCTCACTGACACCAGAGACAAAGCAGAGCAGCTGACATGCATTCAGGACTTGGCAGCGTGTTCTGGCAATAAATGCAGCTCTGGTGCCAGAGGTTTGTGCTTACAAGCTTAAGAAACGTCTGTTGTTTTCATCCTTTTGATTCATTTACATGGACTAAATGCTTATTTTGCTTGCCCTCCTAAAAATGTTCCTGGCTATATATGTACAGTTTTTGTGTATTTAGGCTATAAATAAACAGGCACTCGTGTAATATGCTTTTACTGTTTTTTTGTTACACAGATACCATTGGACTAGAAATGGGCACCCGTATAGTCCAATTACTGACCCGAATGTAAAGACCGAAAAAGATTCTGGCACTTTCATAATCCACCATAATGGAAACATTTTGCAGTACAATGGGAGGTATCGCTGTTATGCCTTAAACAAACTAGGAACAGCCATTTCAGAGGAGACTACGTTCATTGTTCCAGGTATTCACTTACCTTCCGGAAACCAATAAATGTGTGCTCTAGTCCTTTGACCGTCAGTATATTGTACAATTTCTCTACTGCATTCACTGTATGTACAAAACAGTCCAAGGGAGGAAAATACAATAAGTACATGTATTCAATTAATACAAACAAATGTTTCCACAGTACGCCATGCCTATAATTTACTAAGGAGGGGCATGTTCACTTTGTAACGTGGATTTCTCTTATTTTATTGGATGAGGTTAAAATTCACTTTGCAAGCAATGCCCAATCATGTGAAAAAAAAACAGGATTCTTCTTTGCACATGATTGGATGTTCGAAGTCAGCACAGCATCACCTCATTCACTCAGCTAAGTGAAAATTCACTCTGCAAAAATAAAATTCACTTAGCTTGGTGAGCTGAACTTGTGCCACCTTCAATCACCTAATCATGTGCAAGCAGCAGGGGCGTAACTACAGGGGTTTCAGGGGTTGCAATTGCAACCGGGCCCCATGCTCCAGGGGGCCTGTGGGGCTCCCCTGTACACCTGGATAGGAGGGGCGGCGGGGGCAGCATA
Organism: Pelophylax lessonae; assembly: GCF_965119305.1. NCBI lineage: Eukaryota > Metazoa > Chordata > Amphibia > Anura > Ranidae > Pelophylax > Pelophylax lessonae. Next base: position 86,951,873 of record NC_138775.1, on the reverse strand, counting down.
TAGAGAAATCACTGTCCTCCTTTTTCCTCCTGTAGCTGCAGGAAGAAAATAATGGAGATTGGTTCCTCTATATGCTCCCCCCCCCCCTCGCCACTCCTCCTATCCAGTTCACTTGTGTTCTGCTGTCTCTGGGCCCCTGTGTGCTCCCCTGGTCCCCCCCCCCCCACTGTGCTGCCCCCCCCTCCCACTGTGCTCCCTCCCTTCTCCTGCCGGCTGCTGCCGGGGATGTGTCACACTAGAGAACCAGGAAGAGGTCAGTAAATATGTAATTTACCAGTTCCTTCCTTTTCTGAATGGACAGAGTCATAGTCAGTCACATTGTAAAAAAATAAAATAAAATGACAAAACAAATTACAATTAAAATACCAAAAAATAAAAACTGCTGACACCAGTGGGTGAACTTCCAGGATCGCAAAGGTCACACTTGCGACCGGGTCCTGGTATTCCACCACTGTGGGGAAACCCCAAGATGGCAGGAAGGGGGCTCACTGCAGAACTTGTGAAAGGGTCCCGCTGCGGGACCATAATAAAGGGCCCCACAAGGAGAGTAAAGGGCCCCAGGATCAGTGGGAAGAGCTCCAGGCTTAAAGGGAAGGGCCCCGGCCAGGGGTCCAGGTGGCCCTTCATGGTTTTTTGCACCGGGGCCCTGAATGTTCTAGTTACGCCTCTGGCAAGCAGAAATCCATTTTTTACATTTTCTTTACACAAGATTTGATATTCTTTACAAGGTACATTGTTTTATTGTGTTCTTTACCTGGTTGTTTCATTTATCTATTTAAATATTTATTTTATTAAAATATCCTCTTGTGAAAAATAAAACAACAGTCAGTTCATTTATATAATTTGAATTTTCCTTGGCGTTTTATATGTACGACTGGTGTTTGATAGGTGCCACAGTGACAAGTGAGGTATTTCTGTTGCTCAGGTCCCAGGAATGGACACAGAAGTATTGCTGCTCTATTTGAACTGCGCACCAACATGCAGGAAAAACATAAAACTTGGTAGCAGGACTTAGTTACCATACTTGTTCAGTTAATAGCTATGCATCATACATGACTTGTCTTTTTTTATTTTTAATGTATAAGAATTTTTTAAAATGGGACTGCATCAGTCAACAGGTAAAGTTGAAATTCTTTTTTTTTTTTTGCTACAAATTTACATTTAACATATATATACCCTACAGGAGATCCTAAATTTCCCAAAGAGGAAATCCCACCACTGGAGTTAGAAGAAGGGGACCCTGCTGTTTTAAGTTGTGATCCACCTGCTGGCATCCCACCAGTTTCCGTCCACTGGATGACACCTGGTAACAACTCATAGTCTGCAGCCTACCGTACTTTGTTTTTATGTTCATAGATATTCTCTTTGTTAGGTGGAATATTATCTCATAAATACTGTATTTTCTGGCGTATAAGACTACTTTTGAACCTCAAAAAAATCGCCCAAAAATGAGGGGTCGTCTTATACGCCGAGTATAATATCTCCAAGGTAACCTAAGTATAAGTATTACCAGTAGATGAAAATTAGGGGGGTCGTCTTATACACCCAGTCGTCTTATACGCCGAAATATACGGTAATATATCTCTTAAATAATAACTGGCTTTTTAGAAATTGTTTAAAAAAAAAAACCTAATGCCTTTTTTTTTTTTTTTTTGTAGAGCTTTAAAGTTTTTTTGATATCCTATTTTTACCTATATAACAACACCTGGTAGTACGATTTGTTCATTCCTTTACCCAAGGTTCTAAACACTGTTTGCGTCCGTACAGATATATTTGGAGTGGTATTTATGCAGAAGTATTTTTTTTTTATACATACCATTTAAAATATCAAGATAAAAATCCAAAACTGTTTGTCTTGTGGCTTATCCAGAGGGTCTCCAAGCTGCTGTTGCAGACATAGTGCAGGATTTGTGATTTTCTATTTTCAGCTTCAGCTCTGTAAGCTTTACAGCCCAAATGTCAAAGGGCTTTCCTATAAATATGTTATTATGCTCCTATATTTGCATACAATGCAGATACCATCACTGCACAGGGCAGCATGTCCAAGTCCTCTCAATCTTTTTTTACCTTCCCATTTTTTGACAGCTGCATTTTTTTTAACAAGTAACAAAGGGCTTAAAAAGAGTAGGGGGGGGGGTAAAATGCCTTATTACCAGGGCTTTTTTTCTCAGAGAATAGGTGCAGGAACTCCCCCATTCTGAGTGACCCCTTGTCTCCACTCACTACCCACCTCTGAGCACTGTCCCTTGGTTCCATCCCCTACCCACCTCCCACGCACAACAAAATACCTCACCCAGCAACAAAAGATCCACCCCAGCAACATTAGACCTCCCTCCAGTAGCAACAACGGCTTTCCCAGCAACCAGTATCAATAGATCAGCCAACAATAGACCCCTACCTCAACAAGAGATCCCTACCAACAACATAAGACCCCCCCAGCAGCAACAATAGACCCTCACACAATAACCGATCCCTACCACTGACAATAGATCCCCAAGCAGCCGGCATCAAGGGACCTTCCAACATACCCCACACCCCTTGCTATTACATACATACATTCAGTGCTGGAGGTGCTGGAGGTGCCGGAACTGCGTTCCCCCGCGTTCCTGCTGAAAAAAACCCCTGCTTATTACACACTAGTTTCTGGCAAGAAAATATATTTTAAAAAAACTGTGCCTGTGGTAAACTTTCTCTGAGGGAATGAATGGTACCACGCCTTTATCGCCTCCCATTAAGTCTGATGAACAGACTGGGCAAGGTGACATACAGTATAAAGGATATGACATATAAAAGGTAACACAGATTTGCAAGTATGCAATTTTAAGTTGTAATTTTAGAGTGTGTGTAAGGAAATTAGGGTACTTTAGTTTTGCTTTAAAATGTTGTGTGAAATAATGAGTTGTGGGACAAATGTTCCCCATACCTAAAAAGCAAGTACACGATAAGTAAGCTTCTCCAGAGAGTTGTTTTTCGGTATCCACTGGCCTGAAATGTGTACAATTATTTTAATCCATGTGAAATACCTTTGGAAAGCATCAAATGTATGTATGCATGTTTGGAAAACATATAATTTATCATGTACTGGTGGTTTAATTTCAGATCTTCGTCACATCACTCAGAGCAAACGTGTGTCAGTTGGACTTGATGGGAAGTTGTATTTTTCACATGTGACTCAAACAGACAGCCTAACAAATTATTCCTGCCTTGCCGCTTTCTCCAGGATCAGGCATATGGCACAGAGGACACCCATTAGCCTCAAAATCCTTACCAGTAAGAAAGTTTTCCTAAGTTTTCAATCAAAAGTTTGATGCGTAACCCAACTCAAGCTGACAGACCATTCTAAACTAGTGAGAAATTGCATTGAAGTTTCAAACACTTACCATTTCAATTTTGGCAACATCACATTGCTTATAAGAATGTTTTTTAGTGGTTTGTCAAACTGAAAGCAGAACTACACTGCATCTGAGCACCACAAACCAAAAATGCTATTGCATTCATTTTTAATATTCAAAACAAACTCTTGAAAAACTCTTTGAAAAACACCCCCCTAGCATTTCTGGCCGCAGCCATCTTGAGTAAGGGCAGATGATTCATGTAGCATTTACTTCCTGGAATCAATTTGCCCTTAACTTGGGCATTCAGGCTTTAGGGTGTTCTTTGATGGGAAAGCCCCTCCTGAAGACTCCTGGGATGTATGACATCATTTGTCTAGGCCTGAAAACCAGAAAGTAACTGAAGAAATGTAAAAAAAAAAGTATAACATTTTTTAATATGATATGCTGTACTTTTCTATCTATTTCCTATTATTAACAGTATTAAGATTAAAAATAATCAATGTTGATTGAGAGAGTTAAGTTCCACTTAACTTTTCTTAAATTTATACTGTGCATCTGCTCAAAATTGATATCTAGTCTAGATAAGGGGAAGAGTTATCTGTTGGCATTTTATATCTCTTGGGGATTCCATTCAAACATCACTCTGGCACAGTTTCACACTGGAGTGTTCCAAGACATCTTGGGGTAATCCCATTATTCCTGTGATTTCACCACCGAACTCTAATTCTGCCATTAAAATGGATCTAAACCAAATCCTTTAAAATGTCATACCATTTTAAACGTATTGTTGTCATTTAAAATAAATTTTCAATACTTTTAAATATGCAACTTTTAAAAAAATAAAACGTAGTAATCCTTTCATGAAGGTTCTTGTTAAAGCACGTCCTCTTATTCAGTGGCAATGCTCTGTCCCTGCCTCCCAATAGCCCTCCTGTGTTGTCAGTCAGTTACATGTGCTTCCAGTGGTTACTATAAACTGCTGTGCTCATAGTGCAGGCACATTCATAGTTACATAGTTACATGGTAGTTGAGGTTGAATATAGACAATAGTCCTTCCAGTTCAACCTGTGTAGGTGTGTGTGGCCGTAATCATTTCTCATACCCCTGAATGTTCTGATCCTTGAGATGTACGTTCAAGAGTCTTTTGAAAGTAGCCATACTTCCCGCAGTAACTACCTTTTGTGGCAGAGAATTCCACAGTCTTGTAGCCCTAACAGTAAAGAACCCCCTGTGTTGCCTGAGATTAAAACGCTTCTCCTCTAATCGCATTGTATGGCCTCAAGTCCTCATGCAATCCTTGCGAGTAAATCCTTTTTTTTCTATGCTCAGATCACCATTGAGGTATTTGTAAATTGCTATCATGTCCCCTCTCAAGCGTCTCCTCTCCAGGGAGAATAAATCAAGCGCTTGTAAGCGCTCTTCCTAATTAACATCCTCCCCTAATTCCACTTATGTAATTATCATGAAGGCCACTCAGATCAATGACATTCAGCCAGCACTGGACTAAGTGCACATAGACAGGCAATGACTGCAGAGGACAGAAAAGATCAAGTCTGAAATTGCTGACCTCCTTCTGAAAATGCTAGTTGCTTGAATTCTCTTTGACATCAGTACATTCCGAGGTCAGATTAAAAAGTCAGAGTTTAAAGAGACTAGGGAGTACAAAACCTGGTGCAGCTCTGCATAGAAACCATTCAGCTTCACTTTTTTTTTTTTTGTCAAAGCTTAAAGTTATACTTAAAGTTTTTTTTAAATTAAATATATAAAAATAACAAACATGTTATACTTACCTGCTCTGTGCAGTGGTTTTGCACAGAGCAGCTCAGATCCTCCTCATATCAGGTCCCTCGCAGGCGTTTCTGGCCCCTCCCTCCTGCCGAGTGCCCCACAACAAGCAGCTCACTATGGGGGGCACCCATGGCGAGTCGATGCTCTGTATGTCCATTTGGCCTGCACCCTCTTTCCCCTATTGGCTCACTGACTTTGATTGACAGCAATGGCAGCCAATGGCTCCCGCTGTGTGTTTCAGCCAATCAAGAGGGAGAGTCCCAGACTGCTGAATCTCTCGTGCAACATTGCTGGATGAAGAAGGAGCTCAAGTAAGTATTAGGGGAGCTGAGGGTAGCTGCTGCACACAGAATGTTTATACATAGCATGCATTAAAATTTAAAGAAACCTTCTGCGTTTAGAACCACTTTATTTGAACAATTTAAACCGAAATTAGAAACTGATTGACTTCCAAGCACAGCTGCACTAAATTTTGTACTCTCCAGTTTTAGTAACTCAACTCCAGTGTGATGTAGGTGCTGGGGCATGGAACCACAATAGTTGGTGGGGGACACAAGCATTCAACTCTCCCACAAGTGTTGATTAAGTCAGAACTCCTGATTGCCATTCTTGTTCTGAATGTAATAATTTGAAAGTATTGAATTCATGGAATCAGCATGACAGCCAGTAAATTTATATTTTTAGAAGAGGTAAGTAATAGCAGCCCTATATTACATATGTCCATATTTGTGCTTTTTTTGCTTTTTTTCTTTATATTAGCGCTCTTGTTTTGTGAGTAATTTAAGTACAGATTTTAGGCACTTTTAGATCACATTAATGTAGGTTATTTATTCTGATTATGTATTTCAGGTGTCCAAAATACAAAGTTTTAGTAAATGATGAACTCATATACACTGTGTTCTTTTTCATGAAGTATATACATTGTATTTGATAATACATTACAAGCACACAGCAGAGAACTGATGAAAATTACGGTTTGTTCATTACCTTCAAATGATTGCTAATAAGATTTTTTTTTTTTTTAGATGGCATATTAAAAAATCGAGTTCCAAAAATATTAACAACTCAAGGAGGAGCAAACAACCCTATTGTTGTGCTGAAAGGCGAAGTATTGCTGCTAGAGTGCATTGCGGAAGGATTGTAAGCTCTACATAAAAAAATGTTTTATCACAATCCTTATCTGCTACTTTTATTAGCCAAAATTATCTCTTATCTCTTCAACCCCCCCCCCCCCCCGACTAAAAAGCAGAGTTTTTCTTTTTTTATCTATTACAAAAATATAATTTTTTTTTTAGAATAGTTCGGTTAGCACCCTCCCACTTCCTTAACCACTTAAGCCCCGGAAGATTTTACCCCCTTCCTGACCAGGGTTTTTTTTGCGATTTTTTACTGCGTGGCTTTAACGGACAATTGCGCGGTCGTGCGACGCTGTACCTAAACGAATTTGACGTCCTTTTTTTCCCACAAACAGAGCTTTCTTTTGGTGGTATTTGATCACCTGTGCGATTTTTTGATCATGCGCTAGAAACAAAAAATGAGCAAAAAATAACAATATTTTTCAAACTTTTTTATATGAAATTCCCCCAAAAAAATGTAAAAATCAAAATTTTTTAACATTTTCGGCCAATTTGTTTTATGCTACATATGTTTGGTAAAAAAAAAATCGCAAAAAGCGTATTTTGATTGGTTTGCACAAAAATTATCGCATTTACTAACAAAGGGAAAGATTTTTGTCATTTTTGGTGTTTTTTTTTTTAACGCGTAATGGCGGCGATCTGCAATTTTTTTTGCGGTACTGCGACATTGCGGCGGACAGATCGGACCCTTGACTGACATTTGTTACACTTTTGGGGTTACCAGTGACATTACTGCAGTAATCAAAAGCCGGTGACAGGCTAGTGACGTATATATACGTCACTTTGCCTGGCCGGGGCTGACCGCCGCAGTATATGTACTTGCAGCGGTCGGCAAGTGGTTAATTCACACCTAAGATAGGGTGACATTTACTTTGTCCTCACTCTGCCTACTGGGATACCTATGTCATATATCCCAGGAGGCTGTATTTTCCATTGCTCGTGAAATCCTGCAATATCTTGGAATGTTTGAGTTTGCTGACACCGAGTTCTTGAAGCCATAGAAGGACACAGCCCATTTTCGGGGGGGGGGGGGGGATAGATGGCCTACTCGCAAAAAGGTGTGGGACCAGACCATCAGCAGAAGAGAGGCGAGCGTGTGAGAAACTGGACAAAGATTACGCAGGATTTGGTGGACTTGTTGTTTGTGTATGCTGCGTAAACAGACACAGAAGTCCCTATTGACGTGCAAGGTCTAAATAAAGAGATAAAAAATCGGCTTATGTTACCTTAAACCTGTATTTAACCAATTCGAGGTATAGTAACAGGTTCACTTGATATCCCAAAAACAAAGCCCTGTTTTCAGTGGGCTTTGTCACAGGAAATCAAGAGTCACTTTCCTCTTCTCTATCATTCTTCTATAGCTGGGTGGTGGCCCTTATTGGTAGTTTAGGCAAGTAGCTATAGGGTTCCCTTCTGAGGCTGAAGTTAGAAAGAGATGACTGTGTGATGGGGGCTTGAGCAGGTGGCAAGGACTGACTGTGACAGGAGGCATTTGGGTAGCTCTTCCAGGTGGGAGACCACGCTGGACTGACTCACTCCGTTGAGGGTCTGTGAGTGGGTAATGGTTTGGGGCATGTTGGGAGACTTCACTCCCTATGGATCCGACCCAACTTTGCAGAAAGGTGGCGGTAAGCCCTTTTGAGGGACTAGTTGGCTCAAACTGCCTCTCTCCATTCTGCCACTGCTGGAGTACACAACAACCTTTCAGATTCCAGTGTCAGAGACACACCAGTTTGGGTACATCTCCTCCATCATAGCAGACAGCAGCAGCCCTGAAGAAGGGGGAGTCTCTGTTCCCCCAAAAGCGTTGTTTTTATCATGCTTTGCCACTTTCAATATAACAACCATTTATTCCCCTCTATTTTACTTCCAATTAGATACTGGGCACTCCTTTTACCTACCCTCACAAGAGGCATTTGGGGGCATGGATAGGTAGTACTGGAATCCTGAAAGTCTTTTATTACTGTTACTATCCAAAAATATGAAAGTAGTATTTGTATAGGATGACTGGACACTGGATTGACAGTTCTACAAACCAAGGTTTTGCCAAGGTTGCCTTGGTTTGTAAAGTCAGGTGGAAGACTGTTCAAGTAAGCCAGTACTTTTGAGGGCCAAACCCTGCCTCCTTCATTGGGGCTTAAGAATAATAAATAAATTATGCAGGCTTTATTGAAAGCAAATAATAATGGTAAATATGTATTACCAGTTGCAAAGGTTAGCGCAGTGTTCATTGGTTGCTCTTAAGGTAGCAACAAGCAGAGACAATAGGAAGGCAACTAGTAAGGGAAGTGAAGGCAGAGCGGGGGATGACAAATGCACCATCATAAAATGTACCAAATGGTAGGTGTAAGTGCAGTTTGGATTTCGTTACCTAATTGTTAAATTAATTATTCATGTGTTATCCTCCCATTTTGTAAGGTAGGTTCACTTCATAGAGAAGGTGTCATAATATGGACATTCTCTTTTTATTCCCGGGTACATACAGTATATATAACTGCCATGCCATGCACATTTCAGTCTACAGCTGGACAACAACAGATATCTAATGCAAGAAAATAAACATATATATATATATATATATATATATATATATATATATATATATATATATTTGCATTTGTTAACTATTTATTATTATTACCATTATGTTTTTAGACCAACACCTACTATCCACTGGAGAAAAGATGGAGAAGATGCTCTAAAGTATCGTGTAGTAACAGAAAGTTTTGGGAAGATTCTTAAAATTAAGGAGGTTACTAAAGCAGATCAAGGAACATATCACTGTGATGCCAAAAATCAAATGGGCTCTACTCATCGCAGTTTTCATGTTCATGTAGAAGGTACATATTTTCAAAGAGTGTTAGTCCATTCAGATTGTTCAAAAAGAATTTGAAATTGCTTTAATTATTAAGACTACCTATTGGGCTTGAGCATTTTTTCGTGCTGGCAGGAGACACAGACACGCTTTTCAACCCCATTATCAGCAGCCTGTAAAACTCTATGAGTGGCTGCAGAGGTATAATTAGAACCTTCAGTGCCCGATGCAAGAAACAATGAAGGGCCTGCCTGGCTGGAACCTGTTCTTTCAAGCCCAGTGGTAAGTGCGACCTTTGCCACCCTGATAGTTCCGCCACTGGTGTCAGTAATTTTTTTTTTTTTTATTATTTTTTGCAATTTTATTTGTTTTTCTTTACAATTATATTTTTTTGTAATTATTTACAATTTTTTAAGGAGCCCCATTTGGGGGCTTTGGTGAAATATCAGGAGTCTAAGCAGACCTCTGATGTTTCACCTTTGAGACAGAGAAAGAAGCTGGGGACACAGCCCTCAATCTCCATCTCTGCAGCCTCAGCTGCACAGAATGATTGGACAGGAAAAGCTCTGTACAGAGCTTCTTGTTCATTCACAAAGTGAAGCATAGTAAACACAGCTGTTTGTCCATTCAGAAAAGGAAAGGGCCGGTAAATTACATTTTTACCAGCCCCTTCCCTGTTCTCCATCCTGACACATACCCTGTAGCAGTCAGCGGGAGAGGGGGGAGAAACCAGCAGAGCTGTGGGGGACAATCGGGGGGGCACACAGGGGCCTAGGGGGAAGAAGAAAGATGAGGAACTGGATAGGAGGGGCAGTGGGAGCAGTATATAGAGAAACCAATCTCTTTAATTTTTCTTCTAAAGCCACAGCCACTGAATGCCTGCAGGAGGGGGGAGGCAGGCTTTTCTGGAGGGTATCAGTTCCTCTTTACACTGCCTCTCTTATCCAGGTGTACAGGGGAGCCACATAGGCCCCTGAAGCATGGGGCCAGGTCACAATTGCGACCCCTGTGACCCCTGTAGTTACACCCCTGTGAGGCTGAAATCTTCTGTGGCTGGACAGTTGTCAGAGACTCAATACCCTGCGCAGGCGCTGTTAGGAATGCTTCCTGAGCACACTGATGTGCTGTCATGAGTCTCCTAAAGGGTTAACCTAGAGCAGACTAATTGCTGTAATTGGCAAACAGGCTGCCTTATTTAAACAGCCCAGCAGCACTGCACTTTGCTGTGTTGTCTTCAGCTCTCCTGTATCCTGTGCCTGTTATATCTGCTGTTCCTGTTTACCTGACCCGGCTTGTCTTTGGATTCTGATTACCTGCTGCCCGCCCTGATCTTGGCTTGTCCTGACTATCCTCCTGTCTCGTCCTGATCTGTTTACCTGCTACCGGCTATTGGTCCTGGATCTGTTCCTGGCTCTCCCAGGGAATCCGGGGGGCCGCGACCTGGTGTTAGCAAGCAGCCAAATCCATCCCCACCTTCTGGGGCCCTGGTGAAGACCGGCTTACACTTAGACTCCGCGCCTCTGGTGAACCTGTGCCACGCCAGTTACCCGGTAAGCCACTCCTCTTACGTCAGGCTCTGCCACGTTACCCCGTGACAGTACAACACAGCCAAGACTGAGCCTGCTAGAGGAGCCTCTCCTATGGATGACATCTGCCAGCACCTTGCGGCCCTTACCCAAGCCGTTAAGTCCCTGCAAGAGGGCTATACCCAGCTGGAGGGGCGTGTTCAGTCCCTGACCCCCTCCACGAACCCTACAGTTTCTGCTGCTTCCATGGCTCCCTCCGGTCCGACCGTGGTGATGCTGCCTCCTGAGCCAAGGGTCCCTACGCCGGAAAGGTTTTCTGGGGATCGGAGCAAGTTTAGAGCCTTCCGCAATGCCTGCGAGCTGTACTTCTCCCTGCAACCCCGAACCTTCTCCTTGGAAGCAACCAAAGTGGGGTTCATCATATCCCTGCTTCAAGGTGAACCTCAGTCCTGGGCTCACCGCCTGCTTGAAGAGCGCAATGACCAGCCGGACTCCATGACGACTTTCTTTAACGCAATGGCGCAGTTATACGAAGACCCGCAGCGCACTGCTACCGCAGAAACCGCGCTTACTTCACTTCAACAGGGCCGTAGAGCCGTAGAGGATTACGTCACTGACTTCAGGCATTGGAGTACGGACACTCACTGGAACGACGCAGCCTTGCGACATCAGTTCCGCCTGGGTCTTTCAGAAAACTTGAAAGATGAACTGGCCCGAGTGGGTATACCCGAGACCTTGGAGGCATTAATCACCCTGGCCATACAGATAGACCGCCGGCTCCGTGAACGTAGAGCAGAGAGGTCCACGCAGCAGACCCGCCCAGTCTGGATGTTGCCACAGGTTCCTAATCCCGTCCACACTTTCTCCTCTGGTGCCCATTCCAGCAACACTGCTCCGCTTATTTCTGAATCGGATACGTCGGAGCCGATGCAACTTGGGCTTATGCGTCCTTCCTTATCAACAGAAGAACGCTCACGACGATGTCAGAACAACCTGTGCCTGTACTGCGGAGAGGCCGGACACTTTGTACGCTCATGCCCAGCAAAGATGCGTAAGCGTCTTTCTATATCCCCCTCAAGTTATCCAGTCTCTGTCAACAATACCACTCACCTGGCTCTCTCTATCTCATTTCAGCTCCCAGAAGGCCCGATCCCGGTCACCGCTATTATTGATTCCGGGGCATGCAGCTGCTTCATTGATCTTACCTTTGCTGCCCATCAACGCATCCCACTTCGACCCAAGTCGCAGGGACTCTCCATCTTCCTAGCAGATGGGTCCCACATCAAGTCTGGGCCAGTTACCCAAGAAACCCCTCCATTGCCTGTGGCCACTCTCGAAGGGCACAAGGAGTTGTTATGCCTGGATGCCATCTCTTCTCCCTTGTTTCCCGTTATTCTGGGGTTACCCTGGTTGCAGGCGCACAACCCGCAGATTAATTGGACTTCTGGAGACGTCAAGTTCCAGTCCCCTTACTGCCAGAATCATTGCCTGCCAGTACGCCATAGTGCTCCTAGCACCCTACTCTGTATGGACGCTGATAAGGAGATACGTTCCTCTGTCCCAGTATCTTATCACGAATACTTGGATGTCTTCAGTAAACAGGGGGCTGAGACCTTACCCCCCCACCGCCCCTATGATTGTCCAATTGAATTGCTTCCGGGGGCCGAGATCCCTTTCGGATGTATCTTTCCTTTATCGGAACGAGAATTGGGTACCCTTAAAGACTATGTGACGGAGAATCTAGAGAAGGGATTCATCCGACCCTCTACTTCTCCGGCAGGAGCTGGGATCTTTTTTGTGGAGAAAAAAGACCATTCACTTCGGCCATGTGTGGACTACCGTGAGTTAAATAAAATTACGGTCAAAAACCGGTACCCCCTACCCTTGATTCCTGAACTTTTCCAGAGACTAAGAACCGCCTCTGTATTCACCAAACTGGACCTACGGGGAGCCTACAATTTGGTCCGTATTAGGGAGGGGGATGAATGGAAGACAGCATTCCGCACCCGATTCGGGCATTATGAATATTTGGTGATGCCTTTCGGGCTCTGCAATGCCCCGGCCACCTTCCAGCACTTCGTCAACGACATCTTCAGAGACTATCTGGACATCTTTGTTATTGTCTACCTGGACGATATCTTGGTCTTCTCTTCCTCCCTGGCCCAGCACCGAGAACATGTTAAAAAGGTACTCCACCGACTCCGGCTACACAGGCTCTACGCAAAACCCGAGAAATGCGAATTTGAACAGCAGAGTATCCAATTCCTCGGGTTAATAATCTCCTCTGAAGGGGTTAAAATGGACCCTCAGAAGGTCTCCGCCATCCTGGATTGGCCCGCACCGGTGGATAAAAAGGGGATTCAGCGTTTCATAGGATTCGCAAATTTCTACAGGAAATTTATCAAGGGGTTCTCTTCCATCATCGCCCCTATTACCCTGCTCACCAAACAAGGTACCCGCTTCCACTGGTCTCCCGAGGCGCAAGTCGCATTTACAGCCCTGAAGGAGCTGTTTACTTCTGCTCCTATCCTCAGCCACCCGGATCCCGCCCTGCCTTACATCCTTGAAGTTGACGCCTCGGAAATCGCAGTAGGAGCAGTCATCTCCCAGCGTCAAGGTCTCAAGGACCTGATTCATCCGGTAGCTTTCTTCTCCCGTAAGCTTTCTCCTGCGGAGAGAAACTATGATGTAGGGGATCGGGAGCTCCTTGCCATCAAGACCGCCCTGGAGGAGTGGAGGTATCTATTGGAAGGGGCGGCACATCCCATACTCATCTACACGGATCATAAGAACCTGGAGTATTTGAGGACGGCCAAACGCCTGAGACCTCGCCAAGCAAGGTGGGCACTTTTTTTTTCCAGATTTACGTTCCATATAACGTACCGACCGGGTTCCAAGAATACGAAACCCGATGCTCTCTCTCGAATGTACGACAGTTCTAAAGAAACCATTGTACCTGACACCATCTTAACCCAAGGTAACTTTCTGCTATTACAGTCTGACCTTCTTACCGCTCTGAGACAAGCCACAGTAAATGCTCCCCATCCTGCTGGAACTATACTGGTACCCAGAAATGGACTGCTATGGAGAGGGGATCAAATTTTCGTTCCAGAAAGTGCTCGTGTGTCCATCCTAGGACTGTGTCATGACCACCCGATGGCTGGTCACTTCGGGATCCATAAGACCCTGGATCTTGTGCAGCGCACCTTCTGGTGGCCCGACTTGGAGAAGTGTTGTAAACAATATGTTTCCTCCTGTACTGTTTGCACACGAAGCAAGGCAACCCGAAATAAGGCATGGGGCCTGCTCAGACCACTACCAGTCCCTGACAGACCATGGAAGATGATTGCCATGGATTTCATTGTGGAACTTCCTCCATCAGACGGTTATTCTGCAATCTTCGTGGTAGTAGACCGTCTGTCGAAAATGGCTCACTTCATACCACTAAGAGGTACACCCTCCGCGCTTGAGACGGCACAGGTCTTCATCAGAGAAATTGTAAGACTTCACGGGGTCCCAATGAACATTGTGTCGGATAGAGGTGTCCAATTACTTCTCGCTTCTGGAGAGCGTTATGTGATTCACTGAAAATCAAGCTGTCAATGTCCTCCGCATACCATCCCCAGACTAACGGGCAGACTGAGAGGACCAACCAGACCCTCGAGCAATATATCCGATGCTTCACCACCTTTGTTCAAGATAACTGGGTCTCGCTACTTCCATCAGCAGAGTTCGCATACAATAACGCCAAACACTCGGCTACAGGTCAGTCCCCATTCTATGCCAACTACGGGTTTCACCCATCTTTCTTGCCCTGCTTTATTCCTGAATCTACAGTGCCAGCAGTCCGGGATATCTTGGAGTTCCTTAAGGAGAACAACAAAATCTTACAGGATGCCATGACCAAGGCTCAGACCTCCAATAAAGAGTTCTTTGACAAAAGAAGGAGAGGTGAGTTGGTTCTCCAGCCCGGCAACCTGGTATGGTTAGCCACCACCAATCTCCGATTGGCATGCCCTTCCAAAAAACTGGCACCCAAGTTTATTGGCCCATTCCCTGTGAGGAGAAAATTAAATGAGGTATCTTACGAATTGACGCTTCCCGATTCCCTCAAGATCCATCCAGTCTTCCATGTTTCACTCTTGAAACCTGCAGTACCTGACTCCTTTCCTGGTAGAAGTTCAGAACCACCTGCTCCTGTCACCATCAACGGGGACGAAGAATTTGAGGTGGAGGCCATCCTAGACTGCAGAAGGCGGAGGAACCAGCTACAATACCTGGTTAAGTGGAGGGGCTACGGCCCCGAAGAAAATTCCTGGGAACCGGTACAGAATTTCCATGCCCAGGACTTAATCCGGAATTTCTTCCGCAACCATCCCCACAAAAGGAACCTTTTGGGCACCCGGAGGTTGCCCTTAAGGGTGGGGCAATGTCAGAGACTCAATACCCTGCGCAGGCGCTGTTAGGAATGCTTCCTGAGCACACTGATGTGCTGTCATGAGTCTCCTAAAGGGTTAACCTAGAGCAGACTAATTGCTGTAATTGGCAAACAGGCTGCCTTATTTAAACAGCCCAGCAGCACTGCACTTTGCTGTGTTGTCTTCAGCTCTCCTGTATCCTGTGCCTGTTATATCTGCTGTTCCTGTTTACCTGACCCGGCTTGTCTTTGGATTCTGATTACTTGCTGCCCGCCCTGATCTTGGCTTGTCCTGACTATCCTCCTGTCTCGTCCTGATCTGTTTACCTGCTACCGGCTATTGGTCCTGGATCTGTTCCTGGCTCTCCCAGGGAATCCGGGGGGCCGCGACCTGGTGTTAGCAAGCAGCCAAATCCATCCCCACCTTCTGGGGCCCTGGTGAAGACCGGCTTACACTTAGACTCCGCGCCTCTGGTGAACCTGTGCCACGCCAGTTACCCGGTAAGCCACTCCTCTTACGTCAGGCTCTGCCACGTTACCCCGTGACAACAGTGCACCCAGTGGTACTAACATTTAGGGCAAAATGTTCCTAGGGATGTATTCCAAAGGGCTAAATGCCCAGTGTGCATGAAGCCTTAATTGTGCTTAAAAAAAAAAAAAAAAAGTTACCTGGCTGTGATACCTATTCAGTTGCTTCATTCATTTCTGAGTCGCTAAACTGGAGCAATTATGTAGATTAGGAGTTTTAACTTTTCTAGCATTATACATTTTCTGGGTCAGTGACTCAGAAGCCATTGATGGGAGAGGGTAGCATTTTAGAAAGAGTCCAATCCCCCTATTTTACTCAACCCATATGCAGTGATTTGCATGAGACTTTAAGGTTTATGTTGTTGTTTTTTTTTTTTTTTTTTTTACAAACTGTTTTTTGGGTAGTTTACATGCACATGTAATACAAAGGCATTGGCATCATTAAAAATTCACCAAAAGAATTGAATTGTACAAACGTATTGCTAGTGAAACAAACAAAGATGAAGCTCCACATAAAGTCATGCAAGAAAAGTAGAAAAAATTAGAGAGCAGGCATGATGCTTAAGAACATTCTCATGAATCTGTAGTAAATGAGTGGTAGCATTAAACCATCAGGGGCATGACACAGAAAATTTGGTGCGGTTAGAATCCCATACAACCCATTTGAAAAATGTGGCATGGAATTATGAAGTGTGTGAAATATGCGTTCCATTACCATTATCGAATGAATACAGGCAAGAACTTGAGAGAAAGAAATAGAAAGTGATTTCCAATTTAAATCTATTGTCTACAGAGTAGCTAAAGAAAATGTATGCATACGTTTTTCAGTATTAGAAGAAGCATCAGGAATTGTGGCAAACAGAAAACAAATAGCTGCATTCAGATGGATCGGAGTGATCAGCAATAACAGAAGAGATATCTGTAATCTTTTGCCAGATTGGTGTAACTTTTTTACAATTCCAAATATGCAACACAGAGCCTGGTCTAGAACAATGTGTATTCGATCGAGTTGGATAAATGGAGTTAAGTTGAAGAGGGGTGTGCTAGAACTTTTTTTTTTTTTTTTTTTTGATGGAGTGACACTTTTGAGGGTACCAGTGACATTACTGCAGTAATCAGTGCTAAAAATACGCACTGTTACTGTAATAATGACACTGCCAGGGAAGGGGTTAACAGTATAGGTGATCAAGGGGTTAAATGTGACCCTAGAGGAGTGGCTTCTGAGATGACCATAGAGACATGTGATCCTATATAGAAGTTTTGAATTCTTGTCCTTTTTTTTTTTTTTTTTTTATTGCTGTTGGTATCCCTGCTACGGGTACTATTGTCTCCAGTACAGAAAAAAAAATGGCAATGCTTGAGTTTTTACGGGAACAGAAGATAGGGGAAATTTCTAATTGGGACAACAGTTCTGGTGAGAACTGTCTATGAGGGGATATCCCCTCACTTTGATGAGATCGTACTTCCATTTGTGTCTCTAGGAAAGAGGTAAAGAAAAATCTCACCGAGAACTGAGCCAAAATTATTAAAAGGGTAAATAAATGTAAACTATGCCAGTATACACTGTTAAAGATAATCCAAGAGGGTATGGTATTATAAATTACCATATTTAATTTAGATCATCTTTATACTTTATCTATTGTAAGCTCGTCATTTTTGTTACATTATCATTTTCCAAAAATGACTTATGGATTTGTTGTTCTTTTTAGAGCCTCCAAGATGGCAGAAGCAGCTGGAAAGCTCTATACAGACAGTTGGTTCTGAAATTATTCTAAACTGTTCAGCTATGGGGACGCCAGAGCCAGAAATCCTATGGCGAAGAAACGGAATTCTTCTGGGTGGTAAAAACAAGCATTACAATCTAAAATTATTTCTTTTTTTTTATTTTTTATTTCAATTGTTAATAATAAAATAGACAGCAGAGCCATCAAATTTCAATGAAACTGGAACATTAAGCAAATTATCACATTAAGAGCCGGTTCACATAGGAGCGACCCGACTTGCCGGGGCGACCTGTGAAGTCGTGGTGCACAGCTCGCACCGCGACCTCGGAGCGGCATGCACAGACTTCATATCATTGAAGTCAATGCAGGTCGCCCCAAAGTAGTACAGGACCCTTTTTCTAAGTCGGAGCGACTTGTGTTGCTCCTATTAGAACGGGTCCTGTGCTAATCTATGGCAGGCGACTTGTCAGGCGACCAGGTCGCCTGACAAGTCGCCCCAGTGTGAACAGGGTCTAAGGGTCCTTCTTGGTTACACTGACCACTTGCCCAAATGGAACAAATATTACATAAATATACAGTATTTCAATATCACAGCAATGTCTGCAGCTCCTGCTGTGTGAAATAAAACTTGTGTTTCAAACAGTGTTTGGAAGAATAATGGACAAATACAATGTAACAACAATATTATAACATTGCATTTATTCTATTTCATTCATGTGCAAAACAAGGGGGGGGGGGGGCATTTGACCTGCAGTTGTGATCAGTTAAAGCAAACTTGCAAGTTAAAATGTTTAAATAAAATTCTTCCTGTTTAACAACCTAATTAACCCTAAGTAAACTTAATCAGACCTTGATAACTACTTTCTCATCAAAGGTATTATTTTACAGCAGACTTTTATTTCATTTTTTTTTTTTGTTAATTTTTTTAATGTTGCATTTAAGAAAATGCTCAAAAAAAAAAAAACAATTCATTAGCAAACAAATTTACAAATCTATATTTATCAGAATGATAATTTTAGTGTAAATATTCATGGGACTAATCATAGAATGAAATATATTATTTTATTTAATGCTAGTTGTTTTAAAGCACACAATGATGAAAGTAGAAAAAAGCACAGTCTTTATTTGGTTGTATGTAGAAAATAAAAAACGTTATTTGTCCTGCAATAAAATGTATATAGTTACATAGGTTGTGTTCACTAAGAAACACATCTAAAGTCTGACACGACTAAAGTGGGGTACACACTAGTAGAAAATCTGCCGAAAATTCCCGTCCGAGGTAAAATCGTACGATTTTCTCCTAGTGTGTACACAACTTTCAGCAGCAGCCGATGCCGACATTTTCAACGAAAAAAACAAACACCTAAATTTTTATTGTCCTTCCCAGACGACCAATTTTCGTTTAATGTGTATGCAGTACGTCCGTGAAAAATCGGATACGAAAGACTGCGCATGATCTGAAGTTGCTGACAACCCAGAAGTCTAGGAACAAATGCCCTAAAAAAAAAAAAAAAAAAAATCGGAGGAGAAATTTCGTGAACATTTATGCACTGTCAACTAAAAACGGTTATGAACGCTGAGCAAGAGAGAGAAAAATCGGAGGATATTTCGTCCGATTTCCGTCAAGTGTGTACGGGCCTTAACCACTTTACTACCGCTTACGGGAATACTACTGCGGCAGAGTGGCTCGTTCCCGTCCAGTCACGTAGTATTAACGTGACTGGACTCCTCCCCTTCTGGGCGGCGCTTGCGCGCCGCCGGAGGCTCGCTCCCGCTGTTTTCATTCACAGCGGGAGTCGGGCCAGGGGAGGAGCAGCGGCGATCGCCGCTGCTCTTACCCGATCGTCGGGGATCGAGTCTGGAGATCCGCCCGCTGTGTGTAAACACAGCGGGCGGATCTCCATAGTGACAGGGAGTGACAGATCGGACTGTTCAGCATAGCTGGACATCTGATCTGTCCATGAATCACATAGTCACCTCCCCCCCTACACGTCAGTAAGCACCAGGCATACATTAACCCCTCCCTCTCCAATAAAATTAACCCCTTCCCTGCCAGTGTCATTTTTACAGTAACAGTGCATATATATAGCACTGATTACTGCAGTAATGTCACTGGTACCCCCAAAAGTGTCAAAAATGTCAGTCAGGGGTCCGGTCTGTCCGCCGCAATGTCGCAGTCCCGCAAAAAAAATCGCAGATCGCCGCCATTACGCGTTAAAAAAAAAACACCAAAAATGACAGAAATCTTTCCCTTTGTTAGTAAACGCAATAACTTTTGCGCAAACCAATCAAAATACGCTTATTGCGATTTTTTTTACCAAACATATGTAGCATAAAACAAATTGGCAAAAAACTTTTAAAAAAATTGGTTTTTACATCTTTTTTGGGGGGAATTTCATATAAAAAAATGTGAAAAATATTGTTATTTTTTCAAAATAAACGCTCCTTTTTTGTTTATAGCGCAAAAAGTAAAAATCGCACAGGTGATCAAATACCACCAAAAGAAAGCTCTGTTTGTGGGAGAAAAAGGACGTAAATTTCGTTTGGGTACGGCGTCGCACGACCGCGCAATTGTCAGTTGAAGTCGCACAGCGCCGAATCGCAAAAAGTGGCCTGGACGGAAGACAGCAAAATCCTCCGGTTGTAAAGTGGTTAACTGTGCCAGGAAGTTCCACATCTTTACTGGTCTGACATTAAAGAGCCCCTAACACAGTTTAAGATTAAACTACGTCTTGTCCAGCATCATTGTGTAGCTGCATTTGTTCTTTAAAGACCTTAGATTAAACACCTCCTAAATGATACAGTCAACATGTAAAAATGTGTATATTGTGATAATAGCCCCTCTTAACCTCCTCTTCTCCAGGGAGAATATCTTATAACTAAGGTCCTTCAGCCTCCTTATTAGTTTTGTTTGTACTGTCTCCAGGTCAAAGACATCATTGACCAGAGCTGGACAGCATACACAAGATGTGGCCAAACCAGAGTTTTGTAAAGTGGTAGAATTATATTTTTTTTTCTCTTGAGTAAAATTTGTGTATGTATTAGTTTATTTTCTTAAGCAATCAAAGTTATGACCAAACAAATAGATATATAACAGAACTGTAAAACCTGCTCTATCTGTACGGGGTATGCCGATTTTAGAGCCAAAGGACAGGTCTTATGTGGCAGAGACCCCTTAGGCAAAGGCATTCTAGTACTTTTGTATTAGCCAAAAAAGGCACTTCTGCATCTAAAGATAATAGGGGGATTGGATTATCAATTCAGTTTATCTCACAGGCATTACAGCCGGTGAAGTAAGACTCTTTTTCTAAGCTTTCAAATATCTGCCGCGGCACCATGCCAATCTCCAACCTAATGCTTTTTAGAGCTAGAATATAAATAGCCAGTAGGTGTTACAACCCACACCTGTCAACTTAAAGACTTATCCAGGAGACTTTCCATGTTGATCAGTAATCTTTGTGGCCAGGCTGGATTGTACAGTATACCGTCATTGTTTACCTGTGATATATAAAGTCAGGACATGTGCATACCTGAGGAAGGGCCTGGCATGAGCAACACCTTTTTTTTGGATACATGTCATGTTACTTCTTCCAACATTATCTCTTCTGTTTCAGTGATGAAACTACTGAAGTTTAAAGTGGTGGTTTATGGAAAAGTGTCTTAGGCTTCATGTACACTAGCAGCTCCCAGCAGCTTCCAAACTTGAGTTTAAGAGCTTTTTTTTTTTTTTTGATTTTTGCAAAAGCTCCTAAACTCAACTCCATAAAAGCCGGTGTGTCCATGTACATATAGGCTTTAGCAGAGTTTAGGAACTGGTGTGTTTAGGTGAGGTTAAACCTCCCTCTCCTGAAGGCAGAAAAATCGCATTCAGGATAGGAATGTTTTGACTGCAGGCCGCGAGAAAACGCGAAATGCTGCAAAAGCACAGTAAAATTGAGGCAAAAACACAGTTTGCGTTTACCCTGTGCCACAGTCAGGAGCTGCCAGTGTACATGAAACCTAAAGCCTCGTACACACGCAACGATTGTTGGCCGACCGATCGGCCGTCTTTTGTCCAGTGTTGTTGTGTTGGTTGAAATGTGCTCTAGACTGCACACGAATTTTAGCGGCCAACAAAAACCAACTTCAGAAGTGATTTCATGTTCTGGTTTACTTTCCGTGTGTTTTTTCTTCTCTGACCATGCCCAGTCTTGCGCATCACATTTTTGTCTGCCGAAATCTGTACTGACTGACGGAAAATCGGCCGTTCTGTTGACGGCCAACAAAAATTTTATAGCATGCACACCAGATTTTGTTCGGCCAAAAAGTCGTAGTCGGTTGTCGGAAGCATCATACTAACCAGCCGAAAATCGGCCGATCGGACGTTGGCCGAAAATTCACGACCAACAATTGTTGCATGCGTATGAGGCTTTAGTCTGCTCTGCAATAGTTACAAATTAGTAATTAGTTTCGATAAGTGTGAAGGAGGAGCGTCATGTTGCAGTTCATTTTGTAACTATTTTTTAAATCTTTTTACCTAAAGATGGGACACTTCCTGTCAACCATCAAAGGATGGGAGGTCTGATGTTCATCCATTCCCTTCAAGTGTCAGACAGTGCTGTGTACCAGTGTGAGGCATCAAACAAACATGGAACTATACTTTCCACTGCAAATATCGATGTTCTGGGTAAGCACAGCTTATTATATTATGTCCTTGAATTTTAAGTGGTTGCAGAGGGATGGAAATATTACCAAGTAACAAGCAATTATTTTAAGATCATATTGGATAACATGTATTAAGTGAGGGTCTGTTCACAACTATGCATACATGTAGAAAAAATATTCAGTCTTAGGACAGTGTTGAAACCAAAAATAAATATTTCTTTATATTGTAAAGTGCTGCATAAACTGTTGGCGCTAAATAAATCCTGTATAATAATGATATATTGCAGCTTAGCAATACTTAGATGTGATCGCTTCATAAGCTTTCTTTTTTTAGGCTTTTTTTCTTTTATTTTCACCTAGTGATCCAGCCAGTAAGTCTGTTGTTTTTCATCAGAACAAGTTGTCAAGCAGATGTAGCAGTTAGAAGGTTGAGACAAACCATTTACCAGTCACACGGCTGCTTGCAATGGTCAGCTTTTTTCATTTATGTAAAACCTTTATCTGAAATAGGGAAACAATGTTACTGTAAATGCTTAAAGAGTGTTAGCTGGCTTTAGTTTGTTTAACGTTTCTAAATCTGCTAGTACATCTAACACTAACACTCTATTGGGGTGGAAAACATATTTTTAAATGCTTACTTCTCCTCCAGCTTCCATGCTGCAGGAGGTGATGTCAGTATTCATCAGGCAATGTCCCAGGGAATGCTGATTACCCCAAGTCTTTGGCCGGAAGCTGTCAACTTATAAGCTAAAGAGGGCCTTAGATGTGGCCCCTGACATCAGCCAAGGACTGCACATAATGTTCAATATATGTAACGCTTGAGAGGGTTATCAGAACCTGAACCTAATAGAGGAAATGAGAGTCAGAGTGCGGACATGCTAAATATTTGGGTGGGAATATACTGCAGAAGACAATACCAAACTGGAAAAATGTTACATTAGATTAGTAGAGATCAATGCTATTCCTAATTAGAGATGGGCTTGGGCGTGTTCGAGTTCCCATGTGCCCAATTCCACCAGGAAGCCGACACTCCACTCCGCTAATCACAGGCAGTGAGACATTTTCTGATTCACAGCTGCACAGATCGAGAAATGTCTCACTGTCTGGGATTAGCGGAGTGCAGTGCCGGCTTCCTGTCGGGATCGGGCATGTGGGAACTCGAACAAGAGTATGGATTTTGGGGAGTTTTACCTCAACTTTATTGTTACTTCAGTTGTGCAGGGTGTCTACAATTGACTGTGCAGTCTAATGGGAGCCACAGCTAGGCCTATTGCACACAAGAATCAGCACTATAGTAACAGACTTGATTTACCCCCTTTTTCAAGCTGGCTATACACACATAGATCTAATTCTATTCAGCCTACTGAAACAGATTCCTCCATCCATGCTAAACAGTGCAGATGGATAAATCTCCCAATGCTGTTATTGTATAGCTGGCACCACCAACTTTCAAAATAACTGAACAGTGTCTGTTTCTGATTGGATGCAGCTGCTGTTTGACTGATCATTTTCCACATGGCTCTTTTGTTCTTTCAGTCGAAGGATGTGAGGCAGGAAGGTACAGACATGGCTTCCCACAAAGGGAATGTCACAAGGATCATGAGGAACCCTCTGAAATTCTCTGTGTATAGCCTCTTACTCTGCATAAATACAGTTGTGATGAGGGGTGTGCGTGTTGCTCAACTATGTAAGCATAAAGCACTGGAGTTAGAGTGAAGGAAGCAGCACTTTCATTAAGAGAAAAAGCCCATTTAAAGCATTTGTGAATGGGTCTGACACTCTATGCAAGAACCCCACCAAGGGTTCCTGGCTGTAAGCAGCGGGAAGCAGCCCCCTTGAAAGCAATGTGAGGCTGGCGGTTCCCACAGTTAATTGCAGCTGCTCGCATGTAATTGCAGACAATCTGCCTCCAGGGCCGATTGCTTGCAGGTGATCGCTGCATGAGCGATTGCATGCATGCCGCTGTCATTAGCTGGGAGAGCCATCAGCCTTCCATTACTTTCAAAAGGGCTGCCTCCCACAGCTAACCATTAGTGATGAGCCGAACACCCCCCTGTTTGGTTCGCACTAGAACATCTCGAACAGGGGAAATGTTCTAGCGCACATACGACCACGAACAATCACAAGTCCACATTTTAAGGCTTAAATGTAAGTGACTATTAATCACCCACTAGCCAAGGATTCAAACCCACAGCCTCTCACTTGCTAGTCTCTTATTCTAACAGCTATGCCACTGAGGCAGCTGAGTAACCTAAAACTCTCTCTGCCTAACAATTCTCTATCTGAGTTTGACAGCTCTTTTATAGGGCTCTGACATCACCAGCGCCCCATAATCCACTGCTCAGTTGCAGTGAATAAATTACTGACGTCACTTCAGAAGGGGCGGGACAATTAATAGGTTTTAATTAAAATCCATGATAAATATTAATCACCCGCTGGCCTGAAGATTCAAACTCACAGCCTTTCGTTTGCAAGCCCGTTATTCTACCAGCTAAGCCACCAAGCCATCCGATTAACCTTGGACTCTCTCTGGCTAACTAACTTCTATCTGAGTTTGACAGCTCTTTTTAATAGGGCTCTGACGTCGCCCTATTATCCTTTGCTTAGGTGCAGTGAATAAATTACAGGCGTCAATAATTTATTCACTGCACCTGAACAGTGCATTTTGGGACGGCTTGTGATGTCAGGTCCCCATATAAGAGCTGTCAAATTCAAAACAGCTCATTCCGCGGGAAGCGTCCGGAGAAGCAGGAGCTTCTTTTTTTCTATTTTTCGGGTGGACGGGCGACTGATCATCGGGGGACAGTATTTTTTTATTTTTTAATAAAAGACTTTTCCAAAACTGGCTTTTGTCATTATTTTTTTTGTATACTTTTTTCATGAATGGGTAGGGGTACCATGTACCCGATATATTCACATAGGGGGGGTGGGATCTGGGGGTCCCCTTGTTAAAGGGGGCTTCCAGATTCTGATAAGACTCCCACCCCCCCCCCCCCCCGCGCAGACCAGGCTGTGTGCTCGGATAAGGGTCTGGTATGGATTTTAGGGGGAACCCCACGCTGTTTTTTTTTTAATTTTGACACAGGGTTCCCCTTAAAATTCATACCAGACCCGAGGGGCCTGGTATGGACCCCACGCCGTTTTTTTCAGCAATACTGACATAAACTGATATAAACTGAAGTGCCTATATACATGGTGGCTGGCTTGGTGGCGTAGGTGGTAGAATACCAGGCTTGCAATGATAAGAGCTGTGAGTTAAATTCTGCCAGCCAGTGATTTTTTTATTGGAATTCAGAAGTCAGAGAGAGACCACGATAATGCGGGAACTCGAAGTTCCCACAAAGAAGCCCATTTGTTCGTCATTCGACGAACGAGCAAACAGCCAATGTTCGACTCGAACCCAAAGCTCATCCCTACTAACCATCAGGAACCCCCATTGGGGTTCTCACGTGTAATCGGTGTCGGGCTCATTTGCAAATGGTATTGTGGCCTAAAGGACTTTACAGAGATAAAAGTGCTTAAAGGTTTATTCTGGTAATTGTTTCACTTTTCTTCCAACAGACATTTTGCCATTGATTTTAACTGCTGAGGGAAGAACATATGCAGCAGTGTGGGGAAATAATGTCTTATTATTGTGTGAACATTTTGCATTTCCGCCTGCTGATGTTACCTGGTAAGTGATTTTTCACTTCTTTACTGAACCTCTTCTGTGATAGAGGGTAGCTATTCTTAAAGGAGAAGTATGGCCAAAGCTCTTTTGGCCATAATTCTTATTTAGGTGCCCGTATATCTGCACTCCTGTGACCCAGATTCAGCTGACAGTGGGCTAAAGTCCACTGTTGGCTGAAGTCCAGGCTTTGCAGGGATCCTGACAATAATGTCTATATCCTTCCAGATGCCTGAGCAACAGCTGGCTCAGCCTCTCAATGCCCTTCTGAGAGTCTGAGCCAGCTAGTCCCACTCAACATGTTTTCCTATGGACATTTTCAGTAATGAAGCCCACCATTCATTAGCTTAGAGGGGCTTTCAAATAAATGTACCCTATATGAAGAAAGAAAGAACAGCTATTTGTAATACTATAGATCCAGAGGACCCGTGAGTCACAGATTTTTAAAATGATAACACTATACCTTTAAACAGTCTAGGACTTCTCTTTTTTTGAGAAAAAAAACGTAGTCCTGTATGTTTTACATGTTTCAAATTTACATGGTGTCCTGGGCAAAAGCAGCAAGCATTGGTTATAAGGAGATAATAGATAATTTTGTGTTTAATACAACGAAAAGTTCCTAATACTGGAATATTTCACAAAACATTATGTTGCAAATCCAAAAACACAACCTAATATTTGCAAATGACATTTAGGCCTCATGCAAACTGGGTATTTAGCCCCAATGCATGAGGCTCCGGCATTTAGCTGCGGGCAGAATGTCTGGCTCCGCTGCTGGCAGCCTGTCAAACTCTATGAGAGGCTGATAGCTGTTGTAGCTGGAGGGTGCATTTAGTGATACCTACCATTAGGGCAGTATGCGCCCCGGGATGAATGCTTGAAATGCAAGCATTCTGTGGGGCTAAACGGTGTACCTGTGCCCTCGACCCACAGCAAAACGCCAGGAGCTTTATGCAGTGTGCATGAGGCCTTAAAATGAAGAATCACTATATTGAGTAACTTGCAAATGACGACAAGTCAAACATGTTCCCCGTCACTTATTGCATTTTTCAAGATATAGAAAAATATTATCTCTACTCTACCACTACATTCAAACCTGGGCTGCAAAATGTAGAATCAGCAGTTGCTCCAGCAGTATGTGATCTCAGCAATGACAGGCTTCACTGCTTTTCATTTTCGGTGGGGATCTATCCATCTGAGGAAGTCGTACAGCTGTTTAAAAAAGCATACACATTTATTTTTGTAAACCAGGTACCACGGGAAAAGAATAGTGCATCCTGTAAATGGACATCACACAATAGATGAACATGGAACTCTTCATATTCAGCAAGCAGAAGCACAAGATGCTGGCTCATATATTTGTGAAGTGTCAAACTCAAAAGGAAATGCTTCAATCATGGCCAATGTGATACTTCGAGGTACTGCCTAATTGTTACTAAGATAATATTCTTTAGCAATAGCACATCATATTCCGCAATACACTAAATTCCCCATATGCTCCTCCTCTCAGAACCTACAAGAGGATATGTGTCTCCTGAGCATCCATGGGTTAAGAGAGAACATAGTACAACCCTGACCTGTCATATTCATTGTGATCCTCATCTGCTTCCTTCTCGGACAATTAAATGGCAGAAGGATGGACAGGAATTAGAAGAGGACAACAAAAGGTATTACCATCTCATCCATCACATTTAGCTTTATAAAATTAATAACTTATGCTTTAACATCATGTTTGGCAGACTTTACTTATTTGTGCACCACCATCATCATCAATACAATACATTTGGGTGCCAGGAACATGGTGGAAAAAATTACCAGCTGAGCAGATGTGCTCACTCTCTGCTACTGATTTTGCAATGTGATGGTTTCACTGGTGACACTGGAGTGACCATATTGAGCCTTAAAATGGTTTCTAGGTTCTTCTAAATATCATCTACAGTGGGAAAAGTATCACCAGTGGTATAAATCCCACACATTTTTAGCACTGCTGTAGTGAAGTTATTGTTGATGTTTCACCATGTATTTCCCTTTGTGAGCTCATGTACAATGGTATGGTATATAAAACCTTTGTAATACCATAGCGCTAACATCATTGACATACAGTTAACTTCAGGATCCAGAAATCACCTTTAAATGTATCTAAAGCCAAAACTTTATTTAGTTCCATTGGGAAATGTCCCTTATTTTGTGTCCCAAAGATACAACAGCAAATCTTTCCAAAATGAGAAAAAGTTTCCCCTAGAACAGTTTTCGCTGGAAGAATCAATCCTTGGAAGATTTCCCCTCATCTCCTATACAACAATAGCATTTTCATTTTCCCTTCACCTTCTTTTTTTTTTTTACTTTTCTTTTTTTTCTTCTTTTTTTTTTTGTACCTTCACCTTCTGATAGTCACCAGTACACACAGAGGGCCAGTCTCCCAGCAGGGAAACAGGCAGCAAATAAACTGACAGAAAGGGGTTGATTTACTAAAATTACAACATCTGGTCCAGCTGTGCATTGAAGCCAATCAGCTGCCAACTTCAGCTTGTTCAATTGACAATAAAACCTGGAAACTAATTGGTTTCTATTAGGGATGCACCGATACCGATACGGGTATGAAATTATCATGGTAGTGTGTGTAACGTTACACCGACGCAGCGGTTACATTAAAACAGCTCGGCTACAACATGAATCATCCCCACTCCTACCCCTGTCACTTCCCTGATCTTGGCTAGTAAATGTAAAAGCGGCGGCGGGTGTATGGAATGTGAATCACGGAGATCTCGGCTCTGTGATCCGCTTTTACATTTAGTAGCCGACATCAGGGAAGTGACAGGGATAGGAGCGGAGATGATTGATGTTGCAGCCGAGGTGTTTTAATGTAACCGCCGCAACAGCTGATGCGGTGTAACGTTATAACACACATTCCATACCCTCCGAGCATGCGCACTAGTAAGCTCCTCAGCTGTTCGCTGACCGGAAGTGACGAGGGTATGAAATTTTCACGGGTAGGTTTTTTTCACGGAACACCGGCGGTGATGAGCCCTGCCTGCAGCTGCCATTTCCGGGTGTGACGGCTGTTGCTGGCTCTGGCCATCGATCTGGCATCCATTGGGCTCGCAGCCAGTCCCCATGGGGACCAGGGTTAGAAGCAACCATTCACTTCACCAGGTTCAGCAGAGTCAACTATGGAACCCATGAGTCACAGTGCCTCATTGGCACACTACCATCTACCTGTATGCTCTTGTGATCTATTTACCGAATGTCATCAGTCTGTTCAGTTTTCCAATAAATGATTGCTGCTTTGAACTTGTCTCTACCTACTTACTGAAACTGCTCTCCCTCTGCTGAATTTTGTGAGGTTGTCTAAACTGCCCACTAGTTCTACACACACACACACACACGCACAAACACACACACATTTCTTTGCAGTGTGATTTGCGCCAATTTTTTTTGCATTGACACAAATTGCACTGCAAAGTACCGGTACTTGGTATCAGCGAGTACTTGACCGAAAGTATCGGTACTCGTACTCGCCAATAAAAAATGATATCGGTGCAACCCTAGTTTCTTTGCAGAGCTGCACCACATTTTTCAGTCTCTAGCTTTAGTAAATCTACCTTAATGCGGCTTTAGATTAACTTTAATTAGACTTTTTTGTTTCTGAAAGATGGACTCTGAATGTTTTTGTTTGTAGGTTACTGCTGAGCCATTGCTATTTAGACTCTACATTTTAATAGGATACAATATAGATTTATTTAGCAAACAAGTACATTATTGATTTATGGAAAGCTTGTCAGGAAATGATGACTATACCCTTTCTTACTTCCCTTCTGCAGAATTCATGTGAAATCCAACATTCTGACAATCTACAATGTAAGCTGGGATGATGCAGGAACCTATTATTGCCTAGTAAGCACCTTACTGGATACCGTGACGGCAGAAGCCCATGTGACTGTGAGGGGTGCGTACTGTATCTGAGTTCTGAGATCTGCAGTGTCTGGTAGTGTGTTATTCTCTTTAGAAAACATCTGCAACAAGTTTTCACATTCTGTTCTGAATTTACAATAAAAAAGTTCTTTGAATGAAATCCATAGATTAGGTCACTTTTGCAATTGATCTGACAGATGGGTGTGTAAATTGGATTGTCATACATTTTAAGTTTTTACTAACTGGGTTGACAGTATACTATTTAACTATTTATTTTTAATTATTGTGATGTTAAGAAGTCTACACTGTCATGTTAGTACTATTGTTGGTTTACTGGATAATGTGCATCCACCCAAAGGCAAGTACACTCCGGAGTAGATTTACTAAAGGCAAATAGACTGTGCACTTTGCAAGTGCAGTTGTTCAAAGGGCTTAGTGAATGAGGGGGAGCTCTGCTGACTTCCATCATCTAATCATGTGCAAGCAAAAATTCCGTTTTTTTTATTTCCCTTTCATTTGATGGGTTATTTTTCACAAAGTAAAACTTCCCCCTATCTACTAAGCTCTGGAGCAACTGCACTTGCAAAGTGCATGGTCTTTTTGCCTTTAGTAAATCTTAGTCTCTCATTGTAAAAAAAAAATGTAGGTTCTTTATGGCTTTATCGGTACCAAAATGTACATGTGTTACTTGGTGTTCTTCCTGTAAGCTATGCAAGTGTTGGTACAGACAAAGCCATACAAAAACTAAATCAGCGATAGAATTTTTTCACAATCAGAGTATGTTTGCCTTTAGATAGATGCAGTTTATCCAGTAAACTAACACTAGCAAGAACAATGAAGGTTCCATCCATGGAGTTCAATTACATGATAATGCATACTTATTAACAAAACAATAAATGAAAAACTCTACGTCTGAGTTTGGAGTATCCACCAGATACCATTGCTTACCCCAAAGAAAAGAGATTGTATAAAGGGCAAGATGTTACTGAATAAAGATTTTGTTCATAAATTCTAAAGAGGTTCCTCATTCTATGCATCCCAGAAGGATGTTTCATGAAAATCATTTTTGTGTCTTTGTGTGGAGGCAGCCATCTTAGTAGAGGCAGGGTTTTGATTGTCATGTCAGAACCTCCAGCAAGGAAAACAGTGAACAGACCAGTAATGACAGCATCAACACTTTTACAAGCCTAACAGTCACAGGCAGTAGTGTCTCTAAAGCTAGCCATACATGGGTCAAAATTTAACTGGTTCAGTAGGGACCGGCCAAATTAAGATCCATGTATGGGCAGGCTGGCTGCACACAAGTCAATCGACTTGTATATAACCAGCCTGTCAGGTTTTTCCTGAACGATCAGTTCCATTGGCTCTAGCCGGCAACACTGACCATTGTATTCAGAGATTTCCCCTCTGTCAGAATACAATACCACAGTGGGAGGGATTCTCCCATCCACTTCGAATGCATGGATGGGGGAATTGAGCCATTTTCTTTTTGTTCAACCCGTTGAATGGAAAAAAATAAATAAATAATGTATGGGCTGTCTAAAACAGCAGATATACAGCTATGAGGCCGTAGGCACAGGATTACCCAGGCATTCACACATACCAGGAAGTACACTGCTTTTTTTTTTTTTTTTTTTAGGAAAAATTTAAAGTTAATGAAATTTTAGTTCTAATAAAACAAATCTGATTCTTTGAAAAGTATTTTTTATAGGGTGGTTGTGACCCCTGTATTCCCTATTCATTGGGCAGCTGTCTATGTTGTTAGCTCCTAGTAGAAAAGAGCTGCCATTGAGCAATGAGCAGTTAGCTGTCATTGCTGGGTCAATGAGCTGCAAGCAGGACATTTCTATATGCCCATCTTGGGTCAAAGAAACATCCCCACCCCTTTGTGTACATCAGCTGTGGGGCATGGAATCACCCACCTGCAACTCATTGCTCCACCAATGACAGCTAGCTTTCTGATTTTGAGGAACTTGGGCTCAGACCAAGCACATCAGTATACACTTGTAAATATTGAGCTGAATAAAGTTTTTTTTTTTTTTTACAATTTACATTTTTATCTTATGAATGAATGAATAAAAGAGAATCTCCTCTCTCTTCATGCTTTAAACATTTATCTAGAGAAGAGGTGGTGAGCTCAAGAGTGAGATAATTCAAATAGACAGAAGCATAACAGGTCTTCATTCATACGTAAAAGACATTTAGGGATCAACACATGTATGACCAACCTGTATGTACATACTATCTTAACTTTATTATTATCTCAATGACTTTTATTTCAGATGTTCCAATGCCCCCTGAAGAGCTGCGCTTTTTGGAAAAACATGACCGCAGTGTTTTGTTGTCGTGGACAGCGGGTGACAGTCACAACAGCCCCATCACAGGTCTGTCATCTTCTCTTAATGGCTAGTTTTAGTTTTGCTTGATTGCTGGCAATTTGGTTCAGTAGCTGACTTCTTGGATCTCTCTATTACATATACAGGCTGTGCATTGTGCATAGCAGTGCTACTATTATTGCAATTTAGTGCTTTGGTCAATGCAAGTCTGTCAACCTGCATAAATAGGTCAGTCCGCCCAAAAATGATAGTCAAATTATCTCTTTAATATTATCTTGTATCTGAGGTGTTCGAATAGTAGGATCTCTGCAACGAGTTCCCAGGGCTGCGCTATTTAAGGAAACCTATGCTGAAGGAGATATAGAGGTTGCTATTGCTGACCTTCTTCTAAAAATGCTAGTTGCCTAGCTGTCTTTAGCTGAAATACATTCTGAGTCACTGACCTGGAACAAGAGTGAAGGGTGAAAAAAGTGTGAAGTTGAAATTTCTGTTTTCCATACTTGTTCTAAGTCAGTAACTCAAAAGTACTAAAGCTGCTGCATTATCCTGACAAAGAGTCAACTTGTATTAGAGATCAATAATGGCCTGCATGCATCCTCATTGCAGACTAAAAGGGTTGATTTACTAAAGGAGTTTACTAAAGATGGATCAACTTGGGTACAACCAGCCTGCTGGATTTTACTTTGCGATTATCGCTAGCGGCTGGCATTTTTCTTTTTCATGGCATTTTTCTCCTGTTTTTTCCTGTGAGATCTACAATCAACTGCCGGACTGGGCAACGAGCTGGATATCTAGATCCAGTGGCCCCCCCCAGTCTCTCTAGCAAGCTTGCGCAAACCAGAGCTGAGTTGGCCGGGACATAGCCCCACTGGACGAGAGATGACCAGCGAAGTTAAACGCCTCACGAAGTTGCATACGACTGGGTCTTGGCCTTAGTCGCAGCGTTCCTCCTGGCCGACAGCCCCCCTATTTGAATGGTGAGGAGGTTCTGTCTAGAGTGGTGCCTGCCTGGTTCCTGGTATGTTGAGTAGCTGTCTCCCCTCTCCCCCTGGATGTGGTTTGGGGTCGAACCTTCAGGTTCCCCTCCTTTCCTCCAGACCCCTCTTTTGTTTGGTGGTCCCTGTGGGCCATCTTGGTCCCCCCCTCTGGGGGTAGCACGGTGGGTTGGCAGATGCTAGAGGATGGTGTGCTGCACTGTATCGATGGGGGATGGTGGGGCAGGGGGCCCCGCCACCAGGGGATGGGCTTCACGGCTGGGGAGGGGCGCTGGCCACTGATGGTGATCCTGTGCCCAGGTCCCCCCTTCCCATGGTGACTGTTGCCAGGGCTCCAGGGATCCCTCCTGGGTCCCTGGGAGCCTCGTGAATGCCATGTGTGGTGGAAATTTTGTCGTGGTAGGTGCCATTTCTTTGGGGACTGTGTGTTTCTTTAACCGGTGGCCATGTTTGTGTAGTCTGGCAGCACTGTTTGGTTGGTCCGGCGTGCATTAAAGAGCAGCGGTCATGACAGTGGAGCCTCTAGGCAGTTATTTTGGCTGGGGGAGCTCCTTCTTTTCCCCTGGTGTTGACTCCTAAGGGTTTTTTTTCCCTTGGATGCCACACATGGATTTTGAGCTGTCTCTGGTGCAGACCAGTGCTACCCAGTGGGGTGGTGAGTCTGGTGAGGTCCCTCCCTCTCTCTGCTGCAGGTTATGGGGTACTCTGCGTGCTGGTGCCCCAGTGCTGTTACTGGTGGGGTGGGGGTGTCCCAAAGCAGTGCTAGACACTTTTTTGTGGTGGGTTCCCCCTTTTTACTCTATGAAGTCTCAGGAGCATGTTTCCCCACCTGACCCCCTCTCGGAGGCAGCAGGCCCCTCGGGGTCCCAGCCATCCACTGATTTACTGACAGCGGTCCTGGAGTCCTTCATTTCCCGGGTGGAGGTGGCCTTTGGATGGCAGGCTAGCAAAAAGCAGATTGGAGCATACCAAATGCCCCTTTGTGGTTCCTAAACGCTTTGCTGTGAGGTACCCCTTTGAGGAGTCACTTCTCAAGAAGTGGACTGTCCTACCAGTGGTGAACCCCCCTGTCTTCAGGTTTAACAAAGCAACCAGGATTCCAGTAGAGGAATCTCCGGCTTTTAAAGAGCCGGCTGACAGGAAGGGGGAGTCTGTGGTCTGCAATATGTGCACTATTGTTGGTTTGGTGCTGAGGCCTGTCCTGCCCATTGCGTTGGTGTCGCAAACACTAACTGAGTGTGCTAAATTTCTTCACCCTGATCTAGAGGGTGAGCAGATTCCGCCTGCTTTTGCTGAGTGTGCAGACCAGTTGGTCCAGGGGCTGTAGTTTGTCTGCGATGCCTCTTTGGATGCAGCTTCCCTGATTTTTAAGCTATCTGTTTTGGCAGTGATGCTTAGGCATGTATTGTGGCTTTAGTGTTGCACTGCGGACCAGACTTCTAAAAAAGCTCTGACTGATTTACCCTTTCAAGGCAATCTCCTGTTTGGAGCTACCCTAGATTACATCGTTAAGAGTCTCACAAAGGGGAAGAGTACCTTTCTTCCACAGTCTAGGAAGGTAAAAGAACCTCTTTGCAGACGTGGCCCGTCTTTCTTGTTTTTTTGTGCTTTAAGATCCACTGACAAGGGTTCAAAACCAGTGGCGGCCTGTGCATAGGGGGCGCCAGGGCGCCGCCCCCCCCCTAAAAAAAAGAAAAATAAAATTACAAAAAAAGCAATAAAGTTTAAAAAAAAAATTGCGTTCGCCGGCCTATGTGGAGGCTGTGGGGGTGGGGGGGTGGTGTTTACGATCCAGAAAGGCACCGATTGGCTGCCTTTTGGGGGCGTAACCTGGGCGCAGGGCACAGCGCTAGGACACCCCCACTTTCATGATATCCTGGCTGTGATTGGTCCAGTCTCCAGCCTGGACCAATCATCATCCAGGACATCCCGCTGACGTCGCAATGGGGGCGGTGCCGGTGCGTGCATCAGTCACTCACCGTCACCGCCGCTTACCTTCCTGCCGGTTCCCGCCGGTTCCCACCGGTTCCCACCGCAGAGAAGAGGAGAGGCCGAGACGAGGGAGAAGCCGCTCACCTTCCTGCCGCCGCAGAAGAGGACGAAGTATCGAGGAGGGGAGAAGCCGCCGCTGGGAGCCGAGCCGAGCCGCCGCCAGGTAAGTGCATTAAATTGAAGGGAGCACGCACGCTGGTCTCTGCATTGATTGGGAGACAATGCTGTGGGCACTCTGCAATCATTGGGGTACAATGCTGTGGGCACTCTGCAATCATTGGGGTACAATGCTGTGGCACTCTGCAATCATTGGGGTACAATGCTGTGGGCACTCTGCAATCATTGGGGTACAATGCTGTGGCACTCTGCAATCATTGGGGTACAATGCTGTGGGCACTCTGCAATCATTGGGGTACAATGCTGTGGGCACTCTGCAATCATTGGCGTACAATGCTGTGGCACTCTGCAATCATTGGGGTACAATGCTGTGGCACTCTGCAATGATTGGGGGACAATGCTGTGGGCACTCGGCTATCATTGGGGTACAATGCTGTGGCACTCTGCAATCATTGGGGTACAATGCTGTGGGCACTCTGCAATCATTGGAGTACAATGCTGTGGCACTCTGCAATCATTGGGGTACAATGCTGTGGCGCTCTGCAATCATTGGGGACAATGCTGTGGCGCTCTGCAATCATTGGGGACAATGCTGTGGCGCTCTGCAGTGATTGGGGACAATGCTGTGGCGCTCTGCAGTGATTGGGGACAATGCTGTGGCGCTCTGCATTGAAAGGGGCTTGCACGCTGAACTCTGCATTGATGGGGGCACGGAACAGTGTTCATTGCATTGAAGGGGGCACAGCACAGTTGCATTGAAGGGGGCACGCACACTGAACTCTGCATTGTGGGGGCACAGCACAGTGTTCATTGCATTGAAGGGGGCACCGTACAGTGTTTATTGCATTGAAGGGGGCACAGCACATTGTTCATTGCATTGAAGGGGGCACAGCACAGTTGCATTGAAGGGGGCATGCACGCTGAACTCTGCATTGTGGGGGCACAGCACAGTGTTCATTGCATTGAAGGGGGTCACAGCACAGTGTTTATTGCATTGAAGGGGGCACAGCACATTGTTCATTGCATTGAAGGGGGCACAGCACAGTTGCATTGAAGGGGGCATGCACGCTGAACTCTGCATTGTGGGGGCACAGCACAGTGTTCATTGCATTGAAGGGGGCACAGCACAGTGTTTATTGCATTGAAGGGGGCACAGCACAGTGTTTATTGCATTGAAGGGGGCATAGCACAGTGTTCATTGCATTGAAGGGGGCACAGTGTTTATTGCATTGAAGGGGGCACGCACGCTGATCTCTGCATTAAACGGGGCACGCACGCTGGTCTCTGCATTGAAAGGGGGCATGTACACTGGTCTCTGCATTGAAAGGGGGCATGTACGTTGGTCTCTGCAATGAAAGGGGGCATGTACGCTGGTCACTGCATTGAAAGGGGGCATGTACGCTGGTCTCTGCATTGAAAGGGGGCATATACCATCTCCTGTACCATGACCTGTGACATGCCTATACCATATCTGTGCCATGCCTATACCATATCTGTGCCATGCCTATACCATATCTGTGCCATGCCTATACCATCTCCTGTACCATCACCTGTGCCATGCCTGTACCATCACCTATGCCATGCCTATACCATCACCTGTGCCATGCCTGTACCATGACTTCAAAGTCACGCAATTTTTTACTGCGTTTTTTGGCGCGAAGCAATACCTATTACATTTTTCTTTTTGCGCCCCCCCAAAAATTTTGAGCACCAGCCGCCACTGATTCAGACCCTGAATAAGTTCAGTTGGCTTCTAAATTAATAGAATTACGTCCAGAAAATTGGATTATCTGGGTCTGACTCTGAATTCTTCTCTCGCCAGAGTGCTCCATCCTCTGGACAAACACCAGAAGCGGCTTTCTGCAAATCCATCTACTGCTGTTCAGCAGGTGGTCCTCCCTCCGGACCTGCATGCAGGTGCTTGGCCTGATGGTATCTACCTTCAAGGCAAGTCTATTTGCACAGTTCCATACAAGGTCTCTTCAAAGGGAGATCCTGGGGAAATGGGACAAGTGTCCGAGGTCTCTGGACAATCAGATTCGGCTGAGCTGGGAAACCAGGAGGTCCCTGGTCTGGTGGCTTTGCTCTCCGGCTCTTCGGCAGGGCAAATTGCTTCTCCCCTTGTGTTGGACAATGGTCTGTTCGAGTGGGGAGGTGTCTAGGGTTGTTGAACACTGGAGAAGTCCAGACTACCGAGCAATGTCTTAGAACTTCGGACTGCAGGGGCTCCCGGTACGGATCCAGTCGGACAATGCCACAGCTGTGGCTTATGTCAATCACCAGTGCGGAACAAAGAGTGTGTTGACTGCCTTGGACGTAGCCGGCATCCTCCAGTGGGCAGAACGCTTCATTTCAGCACTCCCCGCCATACACATTCTAGGAGTGGAAAACTGGCAGGCCGACTATCTCAGTCGCCAGATGTTGGACAAAGGGGAGTGGTACCTTCATCTGGTTGTGTTACATCAGATATGTCTCCAGTGGGGCACCCCCGAGGTAGATCTGTTGGCATCTCGGCTCAATAGGAAGGTACCGAGGTTTGTGGCAATGTCAAAGTATCCTCTGGTGGACACCACAGACGCTCGTGTGGCCCTGTGGGGTCAGTATCATCTGATGTACGCCTTTCCTCCTCCGGCTTTTGCGCAGGATTGAGGCTGAAGAGATTCCAGTCATTCTAGTAGCCCTGGACTGGCCTCGTTGGTCTTGGTACGCCGATCGGGTGCAATTGGTTGCCAACGTCGCTGGGGGACTGCCTCTCAGGGAGGATCTGCTGTCCTAAGGGCTGATCTTTTATCCTGCTTTACAGTCGCTGGCTTTGACAGCCTGGTTGTTGAAAACCAGGTGCTAAAGGATAGAGGTTTGACTGGGTCAGTGATTCCAATGCTGCTGAAGGCTAGGAAGTCTACCTCTAGGAAGATCTACTATCGTACGTGGAAAGCATACCTTTCCTGGTGTGAGTCGATCGGTGTTCACCCTCCTTCTTTTTTGGTGGCTCGGATTTTTACCTTCCTTCCATGAGGTGTTGAGCAGAAATTGGCCTTGAGTACCATCAAGGGCCAGGTGTCAGCCTTGGCGGTCTTCTTTCAGCGACCCCTGGCCACGCACTCCCTGGTCTGTACTTTTATTCAAGGGGTTTGACATCTGACTCCACCGGTGCGGTCTCCTCTACCACCGTGGGATTTAAACTCGGTGCTTTCAGTTCTCCAGAAGCTTCCCTTTGAAAATATTCAGGAGATTCCCCTGCTTATGCTGTCCCAGAAGGTGGTCTTTTTGGTGGCTTTCACCTCTGCTTGCAGGGTGTCGTAGCTGGCGGCCTTTTCTTGTTGTAGCTTCTACTTGGTGGTCCACAAAGATAAGGTGGTTCTTCGCCCATGTCCATCGTTCCTTCCTAAGGTAGTCTTTGATTTACATTTGAATGAAGACATTGTGTCCCAGGCAAAAACATCCTAAGGAATTTGCGTTGCATGCCCTAGATGTGGTTCGGGTGATTCGGGTGTCAGACTCACTGTTTGTGATCATGGACGGGCCAAAAAAGGGCTGTCTGGTTCTTCTGCGACCATTTCAAGATGGATCAGACAGACAGTGACTCAGGCTTATTCTATCAAGGGTCTGGTCCCTCCTTTCCCCGTAATTGTGCACTCTACTCGGGTGCTTAGTGCTTCTTGGGCCTTCCATCATCAGGCTTCAGTGGCTCACTTTCACTAAATTCTACAAAGTGCACCATCTACGGGTGCTTCCTTTGGCTGCAAGGTTTTGCAGGCTGCTGTTTAGAGGCTCTGTTCCCTCTTTGGGGGTGTTTTGTTCAGGTTGGGCTCCAGTTATTTTTTTGTTAAGCTCCTGTTACCTGGTTGGCTATTGTGTTTAGCCTTGGGATTTGTTGTTGTGCCACTCCTCATGTTTGGCACTGCTTGGGTATATCCCTATGGTTCTGAATAACGCAGAAGCTGTGTCCCTCAATGAATGAAAGAGAAAATGGGATTTTTGACTTACCATAAAATCCATTTCTCTGAGTTCATTGACTGACACAGCACCCACCCCGCTATGGAGTTGCAATACTTCTTACACTGTTTGTTATAAAATGAAAGGCCTATTGCAGAGAGGGGGATATATGACTAGCACTGCCCATAGAAGCAGCCAAGTCTTTTTTCTGCCTAGTGTCCTACTCTTGTAGGGGGCAATATAACCCTACTAGACATTAAGCCCGTTAAATTAACGGGCGCTAGAACATATGTGGTCAAACACTTGTAAAAACAGACATCGGGGACATGTGCAGAGCTGACTGAGCGGCTCTCGCTTATCTCCTTCTTTTTTTCTAACAACGCGAGAGCCACATGACGTAGCCAGCTCTGCGCATAGCGTCCCTGTTGCCCTAGCAACATCGGGGACATGCGCAGAGCTGATCAAGTGGCTCTCGCGTGACATCGCTCGCCCGCCGCCACTTGTAACGCCCGCTGCAGCTTAGCAGTAAGTCCACGCGAGCGCACACCCGCCGCGTGCCCGCGCACACCCGCCGCTTCAACAGTTTCGCCCGGTGTTCTATCAGATTTCCCTACCCCATCAGATTTCCCTACCTACATCATTTCCGGTTGAGATCAGCTGTGGATTCGTCATGCAGCAGCTTGTAGCCACGTCACACGTCCTATTGGGCATGCGCAGAATAGGTATGGAATTATGATAGCATCGTAAGGGGTCAGACAAAAGTCCTAGTGTGCATGCGCCGGCGCATGCGCACCAACGGGTCGGGCAGCGGGATCTCTTATAACAAACATCCATCCAATCTCCGTGGCACACACTGCGCTGACCCGACACTGCACTGACCCGACAATCCAATCCCCATGCCCCACACTGCGCCGACCCGACAATGAGACAGTGGGCATGCGCGTGTGGGTAGGGAATAGGATTGTCTGATCGGTGCAGTGTGTGCCATGGAGATGGGATGTATGTTTGTTATAAGAGATGGCGCTGCCCGATCCGTTGGTGCGCATGAGCCCGCTCATGCGCAGTAGGACTTGTGCCTCAGCCCTTACGATGTTATCAAAATTCCCTACCTATTCTGTGCATGCGCAGTAAGACGATTGACGCAACTACAGCTGGTGCATGACGAACCTGCACCGTAAATGACGTAGGTTGGGAAATCTGATGGGGTAGGGTTTACTGACAGAACACCGGCTGCCAATGTTCCCTCTAATTTGCAGAGTGCCCACAGCATTGTCCCCAATCAATGCAGAGTGCCACAGCATTGCCCCCTATCAATTGCAGAGTGCCACAGCATTGCCCCCAATCAATTGCAGAGTGCCACAGCATTGCCCCCAATCAATTGCAGAGTGCCACAGCATTGCCCCTAATCAATTGCAGAGTGCCCACAGCATTGCCCCCAATCAATTGCAGAGTGCCACAGCATGGCCCCCCAATCAATTGCAGAGTGCCCACAGCATTGCCCCCAATCAATGCAGAGTGCCACAGCATTGCCCCAATCATTTGCAGAGTGCCACAGCATTGCCCCCAATCAATGCAGAGTGACACAGCATTGCCCCCAATCAATTGCAGAGTGCCACGGCATTGCCCCCAATCAATTGCGGAGTGCCACAGCATTGCCCCCAATCAATTGCAGAGTGCCCACAGCATTACCCCCAATCAATTGCAGAGTGCCACAGCATTGCCCCCAATCAATTGCAGAGTGCCCGCAGCAATGCCCCCAATCAATGCAGAGTGCCAAAGCATTGCTCCCAATCAATGCAGAGTGCCACAACATTGCCCCCAATCAATGCAGAGTGCCACAGCATTGCCCCCAATCAATTGCAGAGTGCCACAGCATTGCCCCCAATCAATTGCAGAGTGCCACAGCATTGCCCCCAATCAATTGCAGAGTGCCACAGCATTGCCCCCAATCAATTGCAGAGTGCCCACAGCATTGCCCCCAATCAATTGCAGAGTGCCCACAGCATTGCCCCCAATCAATTGCAGAGTGCCCACAGCATTGCCCCCAATCAATTGCAGAGTGCCCACAGCATTGCCCCCAATCAATTGCAGAGCGCCCACAGCATTGCCCCCAATAAATTGCAGAGCGCCCACAGCATTGTCCCCAATCAATTGCAGAGTGCCCACAGCAATGCCCCCAATCAATTGCAGAGTGCCCACAGCAATGCCCCCAATCAATGCAGAGTGCCACAGCATTGCCCCCAGTCAAAGCAGTGTGCCGACAGGACAGCGTCATTGGTGGCGACCTTCCCCTTGGCTCTCATGCCCTTGGCTTGTAGGACGGTGACCTGGACGTGTGTGGGGAATCAAGTCTGTGACTGCTGGGCGAGAGCCATGGTGCCGATACCGGAGAGAAGTGTGTGAGAGGACTGTGGGGCGGGGGTGCTAATCTAGACTCCGCACAACGGGGGGCGGGGATACCTCCTGTATCTCCTCCCACCCACAAACAGGTGACTGCCCACTCCAGACATGGCACCTGTCGCCTAGCAACGTCACCCGTACTCACTGAGCACGTGATCGGAACGCCAGCCAATCCTGAGGAGGATGCCAAAAGGTGGACGGGTATCTGCTCCTGTACGCGCCCACCCAGCGCCGGCCGCCCGAAGTCTCTGCGTCCCAACGGCTGTCCGTGGGGCACATGCGCAGTAGCGCAATCCCACGGACACAGGGACACTGGACACAGAGACAGTTGGATTTTATTATTATAGATGGTTCAGAATATGGAAAGCTGTGTCCATCAATTAACTCAGAGAAAATGGATTTTATGTAAGTACAAAAATCCCAATTTTTTAATTTTTTTAGTTAACCCATACTTTGAAAATGAATTGTGCCACAATTAATATTTCAGCATAATTCTTTAATAAAGAGAAAAAAAACAAACAAAGAGAGATGAGCAGAACAGGAAAAAGTGAAAGCTATAAGGAAAACACATACTACTACTACACATACTACTGTCTGCAGGGCCCCTAAGATCCACAGAAACTGCTAAAGGATCACAGGCTGTGCACCAGGGCTCTACAGTAACTTCTAAGCAGTTATTTGCAAAAATGTCAGTTAATGTGACACAACTTTGGCAATTCCAACTGAGCCCACAATGACAAAATGCATAAATGCAGAATACCTTTAGTGCCGGTTCACATTAGTGCGATGACAGAGATTGCATGTAATTCGGAGCGCACTGC
Source organism: Pelophylax lessonae (assembly GCF_965119305.1). Lineage (NCBI taxonomy): Eukaryota > Metazoa > Chordata > Amphibia > Anura > Ranidae > Pelophylax > Pelophylax lessonae. Next base: position 86,909,784 of record NC_138775.1, on the reverse strand, counting down.
TCCTAAAATTACATGCGATCTCTGTGCGGTGCAAATTCAGCCATACAGTTTGTATGGCTGAATTTGCACCGCAATCGCACTAAAAGATGCATAGGACCCTTTTTTTGGTCCGCAACAGAATCAGATCTCATGGTGGTTCACACTAGTGCGATCCGATTCTGTGCGAACTTACAGATCGCACTGCAATATACGATCTTATCTGGGGGTGTCGTTAACTTTTAATTGACACCCCCAGCGTATCGCATATGGCGGTGTGAACTGCCAGGGGTGCGGATGCGATGCGGGAACACGCTGTATATTCGCAGCGTTCCCGCATCGCTCAAATGTGAACCGGCAGTTCGTGTAAATCACATGTCAGAACATTCCGTAGATCCATACTACTAAGTTCTATGAAGTTATGTCTTGTCTTTCCTTGCAAGAGTTCCGCCTAGTGAAAAAAAATTAAAAGTCAGCATCTACAAATACTGCAGCTGCTGATTTTTAATATATAGACACTTACCTGTCCAGGGAGCCCGCAATGTCAGCACCCCAGATGATTTTTGGATCGCCTGCCGGGTGCTGCCGCCGCCATTCTTTATAAGGGAAATCCGGCAATTAAGCCTTTCGCCTTCACAGCTGGTTCCCTACTGCGCATGCGCCAAGTGCACTACGCATTCTCTTAGGTTCGGCAGCGGGGGAAGGAGGAGGACGGATCTTCTGGTGGACGGTGCCGTGGCGCTGTCTCCCGGAAGTGGGGAAGGGTACCTGTCAAAAACAGGTACCCGTTCTCCCCTCCCCTCTAAAAGGTGCCAAATGTGGGGAGGAAGCAAATGAGCACAAGTTCCACTTGTTCCACTCTTCCACTCACAAGTTCCACTCTCCCGGAAGTGGGGAAGGGTACCTGTCAAAAACAGGTACCCGTTCTCCCCTCCCCTCTAAAAGGTGCCAAATGTGGGGAGGAAGCAAATGAGCACAAGTTCCACTTTTGAGTGGAACTCCGCTTTAAAGTGGTACTCAATCTTCACTGCCACCCCCCCCCCCCCCCAAATTTTTTCAAGCACGTACTCATGCACTCAGGGTTGTCTCACTGCTCTCTGTTGTTTAGATGCTAAATAGCAGGTTTTGCACAGCCATTTAGGTCTGCTTCGACTGCCTGCCTCTTTTGGATGCAGTCAGCCAGCTCTGATGATGTAGCAGACCTGTCCCTTCCCATCAGCTTGTCCTCCAGACTGCCCCTGATCTCTCTGTGTGCCGATCCTGCAGCCTCCTGGGAAATGGGATGTACTGTAAGTATCCCAGGAGGCTGCAGGACAAGGTACATATCACCTTTGCCTAGGGGAGAATGATGGCGGAGGGCAGGGCCAACAATTTTTAAAAATGTAAACAGATATGAAAAAAAATGTCCTGCAATTATTTTTGGGGGGAGGGGTGGGGGTTGTTAAAGCAGAACTAACTCCCTTTTGGAAGTTTTATTCAGCTTCAGTTTTTGAAAGGAGTGAATAGTCAGCAATGGTATTCTCCATGTTATACTTATCTTCTTCTAGGTCACTGGCTCACAAACTAGTATATGAAGACACAACTTTAGGACTTTAAAAAACAAGTCAACATTGGCAGCTGCCATAATTCTATCCCGAGAGATTTTCAACATTTTTGACAACAGAGACATTACAGCTTAGTGATATCTACAATCTTTCTTCTCAGAGTTCCTCATCCAGTCAGTAAAGAGTACTGAAGAACCAGGACAATGGGAGGATGAAACCACCGTCCCTGGAAATGTCACCATAGTGCAATTATATCTCAGTCCTTATTTTAACTACCAGTTTCGTGTGCTTGCTGTGAATGGAATCGGAAAAAGCCCTCCAAGTGTTGCATCTGAGATTTTTAGTACGCCACCAGCAGGTAAACATTTTAATTTGCAATTTTCAATGCGCACAAGTGGCTATTTGAATCTTGCTTCTTCTTCCTAACTGGAAGTAAGTCAATGTGCATGCTTTCTGATTAGAGGTGGCAATGGACGATTACAACATCCATGTGATCTTTATGTAAATGGTCCTGGGATCAACATACATTACCGTACTAGTGTTTATGCCATATGCAAACCAACCATCCATCGGCCAGCCATATTTCTGGGCAACAGAGGGTTCATTCTAGATAAACCAATCCTAGGATAATCATTTTGTGTGTGAGATCGGTTGGCTGGGGTCAGGCAACAATGGGGACTTTGAAGTCATGTTTGTTATTGCACAAAGAGATTTTTCACATGTCCAACTTCCAAAGAAGAGCAAGAAGAAAAGTGTTGACCATGTGTACCCTGCTTTAGTCTATTGGGGTGTGTTTCATGATTAACGATAGGCAAATGTTTCTGAGCCTCTTAGCAGATATCTGTCTGTCTATGGCTAGCTCAAAAAGAATCTGCCCCTGTGTACTCTCAAAGCAAAGTGACAGGGTCTTTTACTATTCAACCCCTACCAACTTATACTCACCTATGCACGGATCCCCAGCTGCTCTATTGGGACTAATGCAAATACCAATGCAGATATCCAATACATCCAATTATAGGGGAACATGTGATCCTCTCCTATAATGCAGTGCTTGGGTCTGACAATTGGCTGCACTGGGGTTTATTTACTAAAACTGTAGAGTGCAAATTCAGGCTAACTTCTGCATAGGAACCAATCAGCTTCTAACCTCAGCTTGTTCAATTAAGCTTTGGCAGTTTCCGCAGTCCCTTCGATAGCGGAGTGGTTGCGTGCGGTTGACCATATTTATTATCTGGAGGATATGACTATGGACCTCCGTGGCCAGGCACCCCTGTCCCTGATGATTTGGTCTGGGTGGGTAACATTCACCCAATCCAGCTCATACGCATCGCACCTGGCTAATACCTCTTCAGGATAAAAGGTTGTGACTGAAGTACACCAAGGGATTTCCCCCCCCCCCCTCCCCTCCCACCCCCTCCCCTCTCTCTTTTTTTTTTTTTTTTTCTTTTCTTTTTTTAACCCGTTTTCTTTTTTGTAAAGGCCTCCGCTTAAACATATGATCTGATGGGTTCTAATAATCTGCTTGAATACTGAATACTTACTTTCAAATAAATGCTGTTTAACAACTACAATTTTCTACTTATTAACATATTTACAGGAATGGAAAAATACAGACAAAACAGTAAAGAAATAACCAACATCTTTAGCACCCAATGAATTATATAGTGTATACTTCATATCATACTTCTAGACATTATACTCAAAATGCATTAAGCAGTGCTATTTATTTTGTTTATATTCCAGCCCCTGACAAGAATCCGCATGTGGTAAACTTTAACGCCTCTCTCTTTTTTTTTTTTTTTTTTCTTTTCTTTTTTTAACCCGTTTTCTTTTTTGTAAAGGCCTCCGCTTAAACATATGATCTGATGGGTTCTAATAATCTGCTTGAATACTGAATACTTATGAACACTAAGATGCCTCCTTTTGTGGTATATGTATCTAATTGTTAGGTCATTTCATGGGAGTCATCTATACCTGTACCTTTGTGTAGGGACAATTTATATGCTCTGTAAATAGGTTGCGTATATGGAGGCCATACCTTCCCCTCCTTTTTTTTTTCTTTTCCTTTCTTATTCCTATTTTTGGTTGTAATAATATATATATTTCTCAATAAAAGACACATTAAATAAAAAAATTAAGCTTTGGCAATGAAACCTGGAAGCTGATTGGTTTCTATGAAGAAGTGAGCCTGAATTTGGGCTCTCTGAATTAGAATGCAGACTGCGAGCCAGGCCTTCTTTCCAACATCAGTTCCAAAAGAAATTTGCGATGCTTAGCACCTTACTCCTGCACTCAGATACAAGGCTCCCAGACCACTCCTATCATGGGACTCAGACTTGGCATCCCCAATGGCTAGGCCTTGCTGCCCTCTACGACCGGGGTGGTCGACATATTACTGCAAACAAAGAGCGGGCGCACTGGCCTAGTGCATTATCCTTAGTACGACTTTATTAATTACAGATTAAAAATATCTACTCACAAACAAGGTATGTAAACCTGTAGGGCTCTGATAAAGAAGCGAAGCCTCAAAACGTGTTACCCGTCATTCCAACAAAGACTGTGGACTCTATACCATGGACTCCGTTATTTGAATCTGATATGCTGGTTTACATCACTTGTTTGTGAGTAGACATTTTTAATCTGTAATTAATAAAGCCGTACTGAGGATAATGCGCTAGGCCGGTGCGCCCTCTCTTTGTTTCTTTATTCCAACAGTGTCTGACCTCACAAATGCGCTTCTGGAAGAATGATCAAACGTTCCCATAGACACACTCCTAAACCTTGTGGACAGCCTAACCAGAAGAGTTAAAGCTGTTATAGCTGAAAAGGGTGGCCCAACTCAATATTGAACCCTACAGACTAAGACCTGGATGCCATTAAAGTTCACGTGCGTATAAAGGCAGGCGTCACAATACTTTTGGCAAAATAGTGTATGTCAAAATTACTTTCAAATAAATGCTGCTTAACAACTACAATTTTCTACTTATTAACATATTTACAGGAATGGAAAAATACAGACAAAACAGTAAAGAAATAACCAACATCTTTAGCACCCAATGAATTATATAGTGTATACTTCATATCATACTTCTAGACATTATATTTAAAATGGATTAAGCAGTGCTATTTATTTTGTTTATATTCCAGCCCCTGACAAGAATCCGCATGTGGTAAACTTTAACGCCAACAGTCCTGATGAAATGACTGTGAAGTGGGAGGTAAGATCTTATGGTGGTGCTAAATAAGGCTACACCTTGTAACAGGCATTGACTCTCAACCTATATTAATGTCTTTCCAGCAGTTAAAGCTGAATGCCAAGCAAACAGCTAAGTACACAGATGAAATATATAGAAGAGAGCAGTTTTACCTGCCAAAGAATTTAAATGTCTGCCCATCCAGTTTTGAGAAATGCACAGCTCTGCCACACAACACAGCCTGGTCTAGCAGGGCATGAAACCTGATTTTTAATACAGTTAAGTAATACTGAGTGCTGATTCACATATATGTGATGTGGCAACCCTGCAAATCCACTATGGGTTCCCGCATCACATTCAAATCGCAGGCAGTTCACACTGCCATATGCGAATCACTGGGGGTGTCAATACAAAGTTAATGACATCCCCAGATCAGTTTGCATATCACAGTTCGGACATGAATCGGATCGCATTGGTGTGAACCACAATGCAATCCGATTCTGCTACCGACCCAAAAAAGGGTCCTGTGCGTGTTCTGTCCAATCTGTATGGTTGAATTTGCATCGCACAGACATTGCATGTGATTTTCAGAGCAGTGCGATCCGAATCACATGCAATGTCTGTCATCGTTATAGTGTGAACTGAGAATAACAGATCTTGTCCCTCCCTCCCCCAACCTGTGACTGGACAGTGAAAGGAGAAGCAGGAGACTGATGAACATGCTTCTACAGTGCAGCACATCTGGTTAGTTCCTTGTACTGCTTTTCCCTCCCCTCTTCTAAATGCTGCGAAACTAAGTCAAATTCAGGTACTTGAATTGCTCTCATTACAAAAATGCATAAATCATGTATAAATGACTATCAAGCTGCATTCATTTTGGCCTCTAAGCGCTCATTCACTTACACGGGCAGCCAGCGGGTAATAAAAGCAGGTGGATGAGCTTCAGTTTTACTGCCTTCCCTCCCTCCCCCCAACCCCTAACTAGCAACTACTCACCTCAACACAGAATTCCAGCCATTCAGGGCTGTACACATGCCACTGCAAATTTGAATGGCATGTTGCATTCGATAGGTAGTACTGCCGCCAAAGAAAACCCATTAAAGTGAAAGAAGCTACGCCACAGCCATGTGCAATGCATGTTATGCGGCTGCAGCATGGTGGGTTGCCATTATGAAGGTTAAAACAGGCGCTGAGGTGATGGCATGTGGTTTCCTCACAGCCTGTCAAATACACTCTGAAAAGCAACCCACTGCAAATCCCTTTTCAGAGGAACAGCAATAACAGTCGCACGTATTGAACCCTTGGCATTGAGCTTTAGTGTTTTCTCTTAAAACGGGATGGTCACTGTTTGTTCTGACTTACAGCTTAACATGTTTGCAGCTCTGCAATCTGATTTTCTTATTGGTTGTTTTAGCCTCTAAATTCTGATGAACAGAACGGGCCTGGACTGGAGTACCAAGTCAGTTGGCGTCTGAAGGGAGTGGAGACACAATGGCATCACAGAAAAGTGAAACATGCCCAATTCAGTATAAAGAACACACCACCATATGTCCCATATGAGATATACATCCAAGCTGTTAATAATATTGGAAGTGGCCCTGAACCAGAAATTCATACTGTGTATTCAGGAGAGGACAGTGAGTATCGGCCAATAACCTTAAAAATATTGCTTTATCAATTTACTAGAAATTTACACTGCTGGCCATTTTGTTACTTGGCACAATTCTTATGAAGGGCCTTCTTTCAGTTGCAGACAATTGGATTGTATGGCAACAGTTCCTCTGCTTCCAATGCTTTCATTTTTATGAAGGAACACAAAATAGCTGCTATGGTTCACCAAAGTAGAGCAAATGTGGGCAGCACAGCATGGAGTTTGCATGTTCTCTTCATGTGCTGCGTGGGTTTCCTCCCACATTTCAAAGACATGCTGATAGGTAAATTGGCCTTAGTATGTATGTGTATGTATGCACAGTATGTGTAATAAATAAATTAAATGGCAGTTTGGGATCTAGATGCAATTGTATACAGCGTAAGTCAGGACTGAAATCCTTGGCACCACAGGAAGTACCATCACAAAAGTAACTAATGCTGAAGTTAAAGGAAACCTGTAGCAAGGAATTATACAGTTAGGTCCATATACTGTATATTTAGACACAGGCACAATTTTAGATGTTTTCAGGTATATACCAAAACATATGCAAGCTATAGTTATATAAGGGATATGGGCCAAAACTGCACACTGTCAGGTTTAATTTGACGGTGTGTACATCCAAATCAGACGAAGGGTTTAGGAATTACAGTAGTGATCGACTGATATCGTATTTTTATTGCCCATACCGATATTTTGGTCATCGCATATCGATATCGGCTGATATTGGCCGATATTTTTGTATATTTAAAAAAAAAGAAATGTTTTTATTTATTTATTTATTTATTTTTTTTAAAGGTACTCTTGTGGAGGGATCTAGGGATCTAAACGACTCCAAACCCCTCCTCTGCACTTGAAAGCATTCAAAACGCCAAGTTTGGCTGTTTTGAATGCTGTAATTTTTTTGAATTTGGCGCCGAGTACCCGGAAGTGATGGTCCAGATACGACTTTACTCCAATATAAGTCAGGAGGGCGACCCAAAGAGTAGCCAACTCGTTTTGGGGTCCAAAAACATCCTTTTTATCAGGGATTATAATAGAAAACAATGTTAATGGACTAGATGTAAAGTGGACCTTAAACAGTATTTATTCCAGTGGGATTACAAGCACAGGTCTTGTAAGCAGCTCGTTTGGCAGCTAAGAGGCATTGATTGAGCGTTCAGATTTTCTCCTTTAGCTTTATAATAGGTAAAGACTTCCATTTTATGTGATTATATTCAGTGTTGGGGGTAACTAGTTACAAAGTAACTGATTACAGTAACTACATTACTTTTTTTGGTAACTAAGTAATGTAACTAGTTACAATACTAATATTGGTAACTACACTACATTACTAGGCTATAGGAAGTAACTACACTACTTTACTAGGGTATAGGAACGCGCTTTCCTGCGTTACCCAAGCCGTGCGATACAATCGTTATTTCGAAGAATAGAGAGGGATGAAGTTTATGACTTTTTGTTGCGCTTTATGTTTTATTCTGTTTTTTCAGGTTTTGTTCTCATGTTTCCCAAAGCCTGTGTTTATACAATAAACTCTATGCAGAAAGAGTGTCATGTATCTTCTTCTACACGGTCAATTAAGAAAGAGGAAAGTAAAGTAATAAGTAGTGAAGTTACTTTTCAAATGCAGTAACTAGTAAAGTAATCTCATAACAATTTACAGAAGTAACTAGTAACTAGTTACATTTTTTGAGTAACTACCCCAACACTGATTATATTGTATCTGGGGAAATCCTCCCAGTGATAACATGACATTTTTTCCCCTTATAAACACCTACAACATGATACCATCTAGTATATCTCTATCACAGCACATACTTGTTAAAGTGTACAAAAAAAGCATTTATTGTGTTCACTTCATGTCCACACAGATCCTGATGCAGCTCCGTTTAATGTGTCAGTGAGCATGGTAAATCAGTCTATAGTTAACGTGACCTGGATGGAAATCTCTCAGGACAAAGTACGAGGACATCTGGCAGGTTACAAGGTAACATAAGGAATAAAGCACATGAAGAAAGTGGGGTCACACCATCCCTTGAATATTGTAAATAAAGATATATTTATTGTGTAGAAAGAACAATCTTATATCAGTATTCTTATTTTACTGTGCTCATGTTGCTCATATAAGTCCATTGGAAACATTTGCTTTTAATATTGCTGTAAACTTATTTTTGATTTAGTTTGTATTTTTATAGAGGTGTTCTCCATGGGGAATCAAAGGTCTTAGGAGATGAGATTTGGGAACACTCAGTGAACATGAAGTACATTTGTAGGTTGTAGATTGTAGTTTGTTATGGTAAAGAGTAGGTTGGTATGGTAAAGAGTGCAAAACCAGTTGAGTGTACATTTTCCTATGAAAACTACCTATTTCTTGCATATTCTAGGAGCAGTTCATCCAAATTATTAAGTCAAATAACTTTTATTCATGAGATTTTAAGGTACAGCATACCAAAAAACGGCATATTATCAAGCTGTCGTATCTAAAACAGCATACAGAACAGGCAGTCAAAGAAAACATGTCTGTCATTAAAAGTGGCATAGTATGCATAAACATAAACCATTTGTAGAGTAAGTGCCATGGCACATTCAAAAGATCCCTGTAGAGAACAAAGGGCAAATAAAGATATTAGATCGCACTCAGGCAACTAAGAAGCCATGCTTTATGGGAAGGCAATTAAAGATCATAATATTACAAAAGAATAGGGGGAGGAAGTTTTAGCCAAATTAAACCGAGACATTTTATCATATACTATACCATGCTATCAGCACACGCTGATGTGTTTTGTTTTTTTCAGTACTGTTTGTGCCTGTGGTTGTTCAAATTCACTCTAACCGGGGAATTAACTAAGCTTCCTGCATCATTATAGTGGTGTAGGAAACTGTCAGGAGTGGCGTACGCTACATAAACTAAGCAGATAGACCTTTTTCAGCAGATAATTCATAGCATCCTCTCTGCTCGTGCAGTGATTAAACTACACATGCAGAGTATGCAGGTTTGACAGCCCTCCTCTCTCCAAATCTGAGCTGAGCAGGGTCGGGGACAGGCACAGAGATCAGACCATGCAGTTCTAGCTTTCCTGTTCTCTGTGCCATGAGTGTGACACAGCCACAGCAGAACACAGAACTGACTGCTGCTAATTGTGTCCCTTTTGTTACTCAGGAACAGTGTCTGCTTCATTTTTTATGTTTGGAAGAGTGATGCAAGCATTACGCTTGCACCACTCTTTGTTAATTTCCCCAAAAGCTTTTTTAAAGTTTTAAGTGGTTTCAAAGGTATTCTCTGCATTATATAGAAAAACCTCTGTGTGCAGCCCCCCATTATTCTTACCTAAACCCTATCTCAATCCAGCATTGAGAGCCCAAGAGCAGTAGCTCCCTCCACTCTCTCTCTCCTCACTAGACATCAAGGCAGCAGTGGGAACTATTGTCTTCTGCTGCTGTCAATCACAGTCTGTGAGGAGAGAGGTGAGCAGGGTAAGGCTGAGCCATGCTGTGTGTGTCAATGGACACATACAGGTGGTTGAACTGTGTTTTACCACCCCTACACCAAAGTTGCAAGGGCCGCCAAACACAACCCATTCAAGTGAATGGGCCCCTGCCACAACCGCACTCCATCTGCGTTCACTAAATGTGGTAGTGGCACAATTGTGAGGACTTTTAAGGGTTAAAACAGGTGGCTAGAAGGTGACATAATGTATCCCACACACCTGTCAAACACCCTGTGAGAAGTGATCTACCGTGAATCATTCTCCAGGGGGGAAACGCTAATGCAATCTCTTAATATAATTAGCCCTAGTTTTACCCTCATTTTCTGTCTTGCTGACAATAGTTTTTCTATACAGAAAGTGAAGGAAAATCTGCAACATGGACACAGACAGAAATTAAAACCTGACAAGGGTTATAGCCTTCTCTGTACTAAAAAATGCAATGTGTAATGCTCTGAGTGGCACAATGTCTACTTGTAGGTATGGAAAGAGACTTGCAGTGTGTATTTTGCTTGCTATATAAACAGCAAAAGTGTTTCCGTTGAAGTTCAGCAATGCTGTCTTCAACATTTAGTAACATTGTTTAAAATAATATTCTAAGCTTTTCATTGTATCTTTTTGTGCAGATAATTTACTGGAGAGTGAAAAGTCTCCAGGATGGAAAAACCCATCACGGCCAGCGCCACATTCTATCATTTCCTGGCAGGAGGAACTGGGCTATAGTTCCAAAACTTCACCCTTTCAGTGAATATCAGCTGTGTGTAGCAGCTTTTAATACAAAGGGAGATGGACCCGAAAGTTCCACTGTAACATTACAAACACCAGAAGGAGGTAAGCCTAAAAAGTTTAACCAGTGGAGGTTGGTTGGCTTGTAATTCAGGAAGATAAGTTTTGTCAACATGGGTTTTTACTAACAAGAGAACTAGGTGCAATCTGTATTTTTTCTATATCAATAAATGTACTACTTTTTTCTAAAGTCCCGTATTACAGGTTCCATTTTATAATGAAGGGGCAGAGAGCTGTGATTGACAGTCACTGTTCAGTGGAGATGGGAACCGAGCGATCAGCAGTCATGTGATCACTCACTTCTCCTCTAAATCAGCACCAGGGATCTATGATCTCCCGGTGCTGCATGGGTTAATATGAGTGGCTCCACCTGCCACAGGCACTTGTCAAAAGTGTCAGCTATGCTTACCTTTTCTGCTGCCCGCCTCGCTCCATTCATAGAAGCTGAACTATCAGTTCCCACAATGAAAAATTATCTATGAATTGAGGACGAGCAGATAAATAAAAAGTCAGACTCCTTCTTTCATAGAGCACTTTCATTGTGCAATCTGATAGTACAACTTTTATGAATGGAGCAAGGGGGAGGAAAAAGCGGGCATAGCTGGCACCTTTAATGAGTTGTGTGACAGGTGGAGCCCTTTGTATTAACACCCACAGTACTGGAAGATCACAGCTGTGAATTTATTTAAGATACTACTCATAAGATGAATGAGTATTTCAAAGAACAGAGCACCCGCCAGCACATGGGACACATGTCATTCCTTTCCTGGTCCTAATAAAAAATAAAAATTGCTAAGCTTCGGCTTTAATACTTCATGTGCAAAAGGCACAACCTCATAATTATAAATAGCCCAAACTGACCAAAAAGTTGGACAAATTTTAGTTGTAAAATACAGCAATGCATGTCATAATCACCTGTTCTGTGCAATAGTTTTGCACAGAGCAGCCCCGAACCTCCTCTTCTGGAGCTCCCGGCTGGTGATCTTGGCTCCTCCTCTTCCTCAAGTGCCCCCATAACAAGCCACTTGCTATGGGGGCACTCGTGCAGTTTTGATCCCGAGCTGGGTTGTGTGCATATATAGACATACACAACCCATCTTTGCCTCACCCCCTACTCCCTCCCCACAGGCTTTGACAGACAGCAGCAGGAGCCTATGGCTCCCGCTGCTGCTGAGTCTCCCTTAAGAAGACAGAAGGCAAAGGAGAGCTGATGCAGACAGGCATAGTGCTGCTAGTGATTGAGATCAGGCTTGGGTAAGTGTTTAAGGGGGGCTTGGGGGAGCAACTTCTGAAACATTTTTTTTAATTTAATGCAGACAATGCATTAAAGTAAAAAACATTTTTATCTTTATAACTATTTTAAGTACAACTGGTGCTTGTTAAAGGGAAACACTCATAGTTGTGCTGCCTCTAGCAACCAAATTGTATCACAGCAAACATTTTACTGATTGTGCAACATCAATCTTTTCCTATAATCAACACTTTAGAAACTGAAATAATTTTGGTAATTATATAGTATATGCCTGACAAATAAACGGAATGTTTTTAAAAGGTTGCATCTGTAAAACATGTATTAGCTTGCAAGTTGCAAAGAGTATCATTTAGGGGCCTAGTTATCAACGTTTTCACCCAAGATTGCCACAACGTTCACCCATTTTTCACATAAGATTTGATTAATTGGTTGAATCTTGGTTGAACATTGTGTGAATTGTCGATGAAAAAAAATAATAAATAGCCCCCTCAAATTTCAAGCTTTCTGCTGAAAAGTAGAATTACTGAAACCAACCACTAGTTGCAGCATTGTGCGTATTATATATTTGTCTTTCTAGTTCCAGAACAGCCACAGTTTCTACAAATTGCAAGTTCTGAACGGGAATCTTTCATGCTGACCTGGGAAGCACCGAAAAGGTCAAATGGCATCCTGACCAACTATGTCTTGTACTACCAGATGAGTATGTTCCTGTACCAGACATATTGGGGTTCACTTTAAAACCTACAAAAATCTAGATATAAGACTGATGCCCATGATATTGTTGAAATACATGTAGGAAATATACTAATAATACCTGAAATAAATGTGGAGCCTTGGCACTTAATGACCACTAGTTATGTTTTATCAAATTAAATAAATTATTGCATCTGTTGATATGGACAGCTGCTCCTTCTTTTTCCAGTGTTCTCTACTTCAGTTTTCATATGTTATCCCCATTGAGTACATTTTATGTCCTATATGAAATATAGTAAACAGAAAAGATGGATAGTATCCATCAGCAACCAATCAGAAATCAATTGTATTTGCCTGACAGTACCAATTCTGTAAATACTGATATCTTGTTGGAATATGTTAACACACTTTATTAATCCTAGTAAATACTTAGTGAATAAAATAGAGCTTTGATGACAATATAGATACTGATATTATAGAATTTGCGTGTCAATAATTTAGCCATGTTAGAACTATCATAAATTTAGGCTTGTCACCTTTTTAATAGGCCTGCCTGTGTCCCTATGAAAGTTTATGTGAAGTCTTCTGGGTAAGGGAATAAGATAAAATTTCAGAATGTAAATTAGGTTTGTAATACACACTGTAGTATAGTCAAGCAAATGTTTTAAAGTAATGCCATAGTCATTCATTAGAACGCTTGTTGTATAAACATTTAAAATTCCTTTATTGTAATTCCAGTCCAAACATTTTATCTGATTTTGGATAGAGTTTATAGAATCTATGATGCATTTTTATTGCTGAATTTGGAGAACCCCCCCCCTCCCCCCAACCCCCAATGTGCCTCTTAAACCATTGCTATTCTGAAAAGTGACCTGCATTCGGATCCCTTTTCAGAGGTGATTGACAGGCGATATGACACCTCCTCATCGCCTGTTTTAACCCTATTTCTGCCATAAAATGCGGAGCAACCACATGCATTGCACGTGGATGCAGGGCGCTTCCCTTTTCACTTGAATGGGTTGCATATGGCAGGCTTGCTGCCTGCTGATTGTGACACTTTGGGTAGTTTTTGCAGCGAATATAAAGCATTGTGACCATGGCATGTAAACACCCCAGCATGCTGCCATTTTCAGTGGTTGTAAACCCTTACATACAGTATACCTAGTAAAGTGACTTGCCTCAGTTAATACACAGAGATTAAACAAATCGTCCTACATATGTTGTACCTGTTTATCTGCAGTCTTCTCTTCTCTACAGCCATTCAAAGTGCAGAATTTAGAAGGCTTGTCTGCACTTTCAGAAAATGGGGAGGCAGAGAGCGGAAATTACACTAAGCAGAGCTCACTGAGTTGACCTATGAGAGCTGATTGGAAGGAAGGGACAGACCCCCCTTCACACAGCACAAAGAAACAGAGCATAGGCTGTCAATCACAGGCTGTCTGCTGGAGATTCCTCCCCAGTCACCTTTTTTTGCTTGCTTTCAGGAAAACTTCTCAGACGTGATTAATGCTGATAGCAGAGGAACAAAGCAGCAGAAAGACATGACACTTAGTGCTCTTAACTGAGACAAGTACACACTGTAGAGGGATGTACTTTGTTAATATTTCATGTCTGAGGTTTACAACCCCTTTAGGGGAGATGGGGGGGGGGCTGTTAAAACACAGCTCAAATGCACATTTTTACTGCCCCCAACCACACTTCTAAACTTAGCTTTACTTCCCCAATTGTCACTGGGGCAAGAAGTGAAGGCAATTTGCTGAACAGGTACATTAATCAAAATATGAAAATGGTTCTACTTGATTTTTTGTGTTTTTTCAGTTAATGAAAGCAATGGAATTGGAAACTTAAATAATATCACCATACCTAACCCGAATACCCTCAGCCTAAAAGTCCCTCGTCTTGAGGTTGGCACAAGATACAAGTTCTATCTGCAGGCATGTACGCAAGTGGGCTGTGGAAAATCCGCAAGTGAGGAAGGACTGACACTAACGCAAGCAAGTAAGTAACATAGCGGACTCTTTATTACAAAGTGAAATTGTAACATATTTCAGTTATTTTTGTCTAGAAGCAGTTCTTGTTGTTACTTTTTTTATATAGTTACTGTTCCATAATATCTTGATGATGGTATTTCCGAGTCTCTCAGTAGTTGTCTGTAAATCAAGGGATATGTAGCATCCTCACTAAAGGCGTCCTCAAAAAAGTCACTAGAAAGTCCTTTGTTTTGATCAGTCTTACTAAATTGACAGACTTGCATTCAGATGCACTGAAACTCTGCATGGCCAATGTCTAGCCTTAGTGGCCTTCTACTGTTAATGCTGACATGCTCATGCATTCCAGCATGAGCTTTTCTGATCTAATCCTGGCATATAGTGTTTCTTTCTGATAAGAGCAGAATAGAAACATTAAAAAGTTATATATATACTCCAATGTAGGAAATACACCCATACATACTCCTAAATACAGTATTTACAAAAGATACATGAGAACAATGGTTTTGAAACATTAATATACAGTACACTGATAAGACAATATTCACTAAGGTATTCACTTTCGCATATGAAAACATAAAAGAAAAAATGCCTTATACATGAAATAGAAGAGATATTTGAATTCACATTTAGATTCCTACTCCAAAGTTTCAAGCCCAATTTGACCATCTAACCCTGATGCCCCTACAGCCAAAAGTTGCTGCAGTCTTATATCCAATCCACTGACATGATGGGTCTTTCCACCGCTTCCTCCATGGTGGTGAAGGTGGTGGTGATGGTGGTGTCATTCCTTCTAATTAGCACCTACTGAAATGTAGGTGCCAAGCTGTCAAGGACTACTATTAGCCCAGGCTGATGTAATGTCAGATCCCCAAGGATGTGTCCAGGAAGGCCTAGGCTCATAATAAGTGGGTTGTTTAACGCCAGGTGTCACTCAATCTGAAAGACTGGCAGCATCTAATTTTTTGTGCTGGGCCACACTTTAAAAAAAAATAAAAGGTAAAACTGGGGTTTAAATAACAGCATACAGAACAGCAGTCTATACTGTCTAAGTATAATAAAGCAACTGATAAACCACATAGCTATTTTAATTACAAAATGTTTCTTCTGAAATTTAACAAGGACCACCCTTGGTGAAAAAAATATATAGATTGGAGACTGTCTATCTTTAATTAATGTTAATACAATGGATCTGCGGTAAATGTGCCACGCCTAATAGTAACCATGAGTCACCAGTCCCTTAATATGTTACTTTGAGCCAATTTACCGTCCAAACAAATAAATAAGCTGCTAACACCACAATGATATAAATCATCCAAATATATATATATATATATATATATATATATATATATATATATATATATACATATACACAATAAGGTGCTGCACTATAAATATGCATTGACTATATCAAAATAATGCAATATATTGCCCAAACAAAACACATGAATAAATATGTGCCAATACATTCAATTAATTAATATTGCCAGGTGTATAAATGAACATCAAAGGTTACAAAATTCATCAAAATAGCCAATAAAAAGTGAAAATTAATATTAATAAATTTAAAAAATGCACGTCATAATAGTGCACAGGGTATAAATACCATATTTATTGGCGTATAACACGCACCTCAATTTTAAGAGGGAAGTTTCAGGAAAAATGTTAAATTTTAAATAAAGAACTTTTACACTCAAAACTTTTTTTAAATCAAATGCAGCCTTTACCAGTGCCCATAAATGCAGCCTCGCCAGTGCCCATAAATGCAGCCTCACCAGTGCCCATAAATGCAGTCTCACCAGTGCCCATAAATGCAGTCTCACCAGTGCCCATAAATGCAGCCTCACCAGTGCCCATAAATGCAGCCTCACCAGTGCCCATAAATGCAGCCTCACCAGTGCCCATAAATTCAGTCTCACCAGTGCCCATGAATGCAGCCTCACCAGTGCCCATAAATTCAGTCTCACCAGTGCCCATGAATGCAGCCTCACCAGTGCAGTGTCCATCAATGCAGCCTCACCAGTGCAGTGTCCATCAATGCAGTCTAACCAGTGCATTGTCTATCAATGCAGCCTCGCCTGTTCAGTGTCTATCAATGCAGCCTCACCAGTACCCAATACACAGGGGATATTACACAGAGTGGGGATCTCCCACTTACCTGTCGGTCTCTGTCAGAAAATGCATAGTGCATAAGTCAAATTTCAATCATATACTAGCATAAGGGCCAAAGGGGTTGATTTACTGAAGGCAAATAGACTGTGCACATTACAAAGTGCAGTTGCACTCTGCAAAAGCAGTTGCTCCAGAGCTTAGTAAATGAGCAGATGCTCTGCTGACTTCCATCATCCAATCATGTGCAAACAAATAGTGAAGCTTTACCTCATTGACTAACCTCTGGAGCAACTGCACTTGTAGAGTGCAACTGCATTTTGCAATGTGCACAGCCTATTTGCTTTAGTAAATCAACCCCAAATTCCCTGCTATAGAAGAGTTTGTGTGGAAACATCAATCCATGATTCTTTTTATTGCTTTATAACTTTGGAAACCATCCCCAGTGGACACACTCTCACCTCCAAGATGGACCTTAAAATTATGAATGTCTAATCATAGCATCTTACCTTCAAGCTAGAAACAGCTTTCCAAAGATATCAATCAACTCCATCAACTTTGTTTTTTGAGGTACTCAGTGAATAAAGTAAGAAACACTACATAGTGCTCACTGTTAATTAAAAACACTTACTTAGAACAAATAAAGAACTCACATGGACCTATGCAACTGTATTGTTGACTCGAATATACTACATATTTTAATTAATTTAGTCATCTTTGCTGTTTATTAATACACCGTGCATTATTAATTGAATGTATTGATGCATATTTATTCATGGGTTTTGTTTGGGCAATATTTTGCTTAATTTGCTTTACAGTAGATGCACATTTATATAGGGATATAATGCTGTTGACAGCAGAGAACGCTTTGCACTAAAATTTAAATGATACATTTGTATTAGGCAGCATAGTCACTTTCAGTGTCGGTTCACACTAGGGCGACCTGTGAGGTGACCTGGTCGCCTCACAGGTCGCCGCAGGTCGCCTCCCATAGGGAAGCTGCGGACCCGTTCTAATAGGAGCGACACAAGTCGCTCCGACCTAGAAAAAGGGTCCGGAGCTTCTTTGGGGCGACCCGGAGGCGACCGCCATAGACTTCAATGTTATGAAGTCCGTGGCGGCCGCTCCGAGGTAGCGGCGCGCTGCTCGCACCTCGACCTCGGAGGTCGCGGTGTGAGGTAGCGTCGCTCAATGTGAACCGGCGCTTAGGGGACAAGGAATCCAGACATTGAAAAAAATTTTGGAAGTCAGCTATAAAATATAAGAATTGTGTTACACCAGAACTCTTTATTTTCTATTGTTTACCAATAAACTGGTGAATTAGAGGCTTGGGATTATTCAGAGCCAGTTCACGCTGGGGCGACTTGTTTGTCGGGTTGAGGTCAGGCCAGTCAAGTTCCTCCACCTCAAACTCGCTCTTCCATGTCTTTATGGACCTTGCTTTGTGCACTGGTCCATATCATTTGGTGGAGGTGGGATTATGATGTGGGGTTGTTTCTCAGGGCTTGGCCCCTTAGTTCCAGTGAAGGGAATTCTTAAGGCTTCAGCACACCAAGACATTTAGGACAATTTCATGCTCACAACTTTGTGGGAACAGTTTGGGATTGGCCCCTTCCTGTTCCAACATGACTGTGCACCAGTGCACAAAGCAAGGTCAATAAAGACATGGATGAGCGAGTTTAGGGTGGAGAAACACGACTGGTCTGCACAGAGAACTGACCTCAACCCAATAGGAAACCTTTGGGATGAATTAGAGTGGAGACTGCGAGCCAGGCCTTCTCTCCAACATCAATGCCTGACCTCACAAATGCGCTTCTAGAGGAATGGTAAAACATTCCCACAGACACGCTCCTAAACCTTGTGGACAGCATTCCCAGAAGAGTTGAAGCTTTTATAGCTGCAAAGGGTAGGCCAACATAATATTGAACCATACGGACAAAGACTGGGATGCCATTAAAGTTCATGTGCGTGTAAAGGCAGGGGTCCCATTATTTTTTGTAATATAGTGTATGTTTCACTTGAATACTAGGAAGCTGTACACTGTACATCACCTACGCTTACTCTTCTCCAGAGGCCTCACTCCATCTTCCATGACTCCCAGTCTGGGTCCCTAGGATGCCCCTGTGCCACGATGTCAGAACCAGTATTGGGGTCCGTATTGCTACGGAAGGAGCCTAAGCACAAAAGCTCCTTCACTACCAGAGCCTCCGTCACCTTTGCAGACCAGTTGCTTGCTTATGCACTTGACACTAATACAGTAGTCATTAGCAATAGCAATATAGCCTCCAACAAATAGCTTCATTGCATCTTAGACATTTTGTACTGTACTGTATCTTCTCTAACTTGTCCCCTAATTAGGGCCTTTCTTTCTGGTATGCCATACATGCATTGAACCCCTTTAAGTGTGTTCTCAAGTAGCTTCAGACCAGGCCAATTTGAATATTTATAAACATTCTTGACTGAAGTTGTTCAAAATGTAACAATTAACAATTCACACAATATCTTCAATGTACAAATTCTGTACATGTTCTGTTAAGTACCCTTAGTTGTACTCGTGGTGCCACTAAATGCTCATGAGGTAGTCATATCTTATAAACGTGAGAAAGTCCTTAAAGTGGATTGTAAACCCCATTTATGAAATTTGACCTGGGTACATATATCTGTAGTGTTTACTTATCTCTCTCCAAAGCCCTGAGTCCAGTGTCTTTTTGGTGCTCCGTTCCTCTGTTATCAGCATTATAACTTCTGACAAGTTCTCTGACTCAGAAGATAAAAGCAGCTGGACATTTGTGTCAGGGTGGGTGCAAAGAGATAGATTGGAGCTGATAGAGCTGATCTATTCACAGCACAGCTCTGCATGTTTCTTCATTCCTCTGCCTATGTAGAGGGGGGGGGGGTGCCTTTCCTCCAATCAGCTGTTACACAATGTATGCCAAGACTCTACACCCAATGCTGGAAAAGGAAGAAAACATTCTAACACCGTGTTCACTTTCTAAACAGTGTAGAAAGCTGAAGACAGCAGATATACAAATAAAACCTATGTAGGGAGGTTTAATCCCTGTGTATGATCTGAGGCTGTTTACTTCACTGGGTATATGTGAGGGTTTACATCCACTTTAAGTCCCAAGGTCCATTTAGCTGTGGCACAGGTCCATATCCCTAGAACCCCCGTCTGGGTTCCCACAGGGGGTTGTTAAGTGCAAATGGTAGTCATCTTTAGCAACATTCTTTTGCTTAAATGGGGAGACCTGGAACCATAGATCTAGTTGTCTTATTTAAGTACGAGTGGTGGTTCTCTATTTTTATGTGTTTGCTCCAGCAGAGGGTGGTACTTTCCCAAAATAAATTCCAGGAAAACCTGCCCAGCAATTAACTCATTTTAGGATATACAGTTTTACAAAGACATGCAATTAAATTAATCAAAACCACCACAGTCAAAAATATATAATACAAATACACAATGCATTTGCTTACACTTATTTCGGCACTCAGGTGCCACATGCAGCAATCAAAGTCAACAGGCTGAAATGTGCAGTGAGTGTATGCTGTTCCAAGTAGTACAGGTGTACAGGGCTGTATGCTTACAGGGACCTTTGCCCCAAACACAAACTTTCTACATTCAGGGCATACATATATGGCCCTGCCTGTACACAACAGTATTTTCTCTATCGCTCATTGACAGACGTAGTCCTCGGTGATACAGCACCTTCGGGTTATGTTGCCTCCACAGGAGCAGGACTAGACAGGAAATTAAAAAGCTCTGGCCACACCCTAGGGGCAGTCCCAGAGGGTATATCCTCTCTCTCTCTGCCTCAGCAAATCAGTTATTTTCTGTCTAGTCAGGAGTAAGGACCTAGATACCTTGCTGGGATCTTCGGTCCTGGCAAGATTTTTTTCTTAAAAAGATTTTTTAGACAGCTTTTTTCTCCAGTGTTCCTGTGAGATCTTCAAGCAAGAAAGCTGAACTGGGCGACGGGCTGGATGTTGAGATCCGGTGGTCACCCCAGTTCAGCCTACGAGCGCGTGCAGGCCATAGCTCCGCGCTGGGTCAGCCGCGACAAAGTCCCATTAAGGGACTGACCCCGCGAGTTAAACGTCTCGCTGAAACGCCAAAGACCATGAGTCACGGCGTCCGTATTGGTCGACAGCCCTCCCGCCCCGGTGGAGAGGGGTACTGTCAGGAGTTGGTGCCCGCCTGGTTCCGGTATGGTGAGTAGTATGTTCCCCCTTTTCCCCCTGACGGGTCTTGTGGTGAACGCGGGCCCCTCTCTGTATGGTAAGATAGAGTCCCCCTCTATCCTATAACATGGCACAGATCCCCCTACTTTGAGTGTGATTTTATGTGCAAAAAGCCAGGAGGCTTGGTTTGGGAGCTAACAATCTAATTGTATACATGTTTAAAAGATTGTAATCAGTGGCAGTCTGGGAATCTTACTGTGATAAGAATAAGGTACCTACCAGTCAGAAGCCACGGACATGTAGACTGCCTTCCTAGTCAAATCTCCAGCTATAGCAGGCCTTCCGAAGGCCATGAGGTCCGCCAGGGCCAGTACCGCCAACCACGCCAAAAATCCCCATGCAGAGATAGTGTTGTGTGCCCTGCAGCACACCGCTATTCGGTACAGGCCGCCGCCATTTTTTTTGCTGGATTGCACGAGCTGCCATTTTGGCGTAGCCTCGTGTCTCCAGCATGGGGGCGGCCATGTTTGAGGTGATCCAAACACCTCGTGGAGCTAGGGGAGGCGCCGGAAGGCGTGCAGAGGGGCGGAGCCGCCTCCTTTCTTCCTGGACAGCCAGCCAAAAGACTTCCTGTTTGTCAAGACAGCGCTGTAACCTGTTGCAGTTAAACTCTGAGCATCAAGTGGTGAGCCTGGGGGTCTATCTCTCTCTCTCTCGATCGATAGGGATCCCTAGCAGGTAACACTAAGGGGCTTTTGTGGCGCTGGGGGTCTGTGAAAAAAAAAAAAAAAAAAAGTTTTTTATTTTTGAATTATATTATCCGGGAAGTTACTGGAATAATCATGGACCCTGCCACACAAATTCCCCCACCTGTTTCCCTCGAGGGGGCCACGGGACCCGCCGGTGCACAGAGTGTAGAGGCATTTACAGCAATTTTGGAGTCTATGGTGGCTCGGGTGGAGGCGGCCTGTCAGGGACGAGGGTCAAGGAAGCGACCCCCGCCTACCCCTATATTATCTGACACCTCTGACTCAGATTCAGAGATGGTCACTGCAGTTGCAGGTCCCTCTGCAAGGGCTGTTACCTCAGGTAAAGCTCCCTCAGACAGTGAGGAGGACGTTTCTTCTCCCGCTATAATTCAGGAAGAAGCATTGGTGGACGCACTAGTTGTGGCAGTGCAGGAAACCTTAAAACTTGAGGTTTTACCGGCAGAAGCAACTGATACAGAGATTCCTTTTGGTACTAACAAGCCCATCAAAACGGTGAAGGTTTTTCCTGTACCCAAGTGTTTTGGTAATAAGATTAAAGGAGAATGGGAGCAGGGGCGTACCTAGAGCATTTGGCACCCGGGGCGGATCCTATATCTGGCACCCCCCCCCCCACCGGCGTGCAGGCGACGAACCGCACATTGACCCGGCGACCAGGCCCCTCCTCCTCTGCAAAAACGGCGCCGATTGACTTGAGGCGCCAGACAGAAATACATGTAACTGGCAGTGGCATACTTACTGTGTGCTACTGCCAGTGGTGTCACTAGGGTTGGTGTCACCTGGTGCAGTAAACCATGGTGTCGCTCCCCCCCCAAAAAATTATTTTCCTGTTTTCTGAAAGCGCGCCAAAGATGCAGCATGCAAGACTTTTGGTGCGCTTTCAGAAAATGCAGAAAAAAAATCTATAGGACTGCAGTAATAACTGCGAGTAAAATGTAGGAAGACCCCCTTTACATTACACAGCCCCCGTACCCCTGGACCCCTTTACATTACACAGCCCCCCCCATTGGAACCCTTTACATTACACAGCCCCCGTACCCCTGGACCCCTTTACATTACACAGCCCCCCAATTGGAACCCTTTATATTACACAGCCCCCGTACCCCTGGACCCCTTTACATTACACAGCCCCCCATTGGAACCCTTTACATTACACAGCCCCCGTACCCCTGGACCCCTTTACATTACACAGCCCCCCCATTGTAACCCTTTACATTACACAGCCCCCCCATTGGAACCCTTTACATTACACAGCCCCGTACCCCTGGACCCCTTTACATTACACAGCCCCCCCATTAAAACCCTTTACATTACACAGCCCCCCCCATTGGAACCCTTTACAGTACACAGCCCCCATACCCCTGGACCCCTTTACATTACACAGCCCCCCATTGGAACCCTTTACATTACACAGCCCCCCCCATTGGAAGCCTTTACATTACACAGCCCACACCCCCCTCATGGAAACCTTTATGTTACACAGCTCCCGCCCCCCATAGAACCTTTTCCATTATACAGCCCCCGTCCCCCAATAGAACCCCTTACATTACACAGCCCCCATGGAACCCTTCACATTACACAGCCCCTGCCCCCCAAAAGAACCCCTTACATTACACAGTTTCCGCACCCCCCCAATAGAACCCTTTACATGACATAGCCCTCCCCCCCCCCCTCAATAGAACCCTTTAAATTATACAGCCCCCCAATAGAACCCCTTAACAATACAAAGCCCCTGCCAATAGAACCCCTTTACAATACAAACCCCCCAATAGAACCCCTCTACAATGCAAACCCCCAATAGAACCCCTTTACATAAAAACACCCCCAATAGTACCCCTTTACAATGCAGACCCCCCAATAGAACCCCTTTACAATACAAATCCCCCAATAGTACCCCTTTACAATACAAACCCCCCCAATAGAACCCTTTACAATACAAACCCCCCCATAGAACCCCTCTAAAATGCAGACCCCCCCCAATAAAACCCCTTTACAATGCAGACCCCCCCCAATAAAACCCCTCTACAATGCAGACCCCCCCCCAATAAAACCCCTCTACAATGCAGACCCCCCCCAATAAAACCCCTCTACAATGCAGACACACACCCCCAATAAAACCCCTCTACATTGCAGACACACCCCCCCCCCAATAAAATCCCTCTACAATGCAGACAGCCCCCCCCCAATAAAATCCCTTTACAGTGCAGACAACCCCTCCCCCCCCTTCCAATAAAACCCCTCTACAATGCAGACCCCCTCTACAATGCAGACCCCCTCCCCCCCCCCCGACTGTCTTTACAATACAATTGTCCCCCCCCTCGCCCCCTTACCTTATGAGGAGGAGAGCAGAGAGGGAGGAACTGTTCAAAGCAGAGAATGGGAGAGAGGCTCACGAGCCCTGCATACACAGCGGTCAGCGGGAAATGCCGAAGTTTACAGTGCTGGTTAATGAGCCGGTGATTGGTTGCTAGGCGGTCCTAGCAACCAATCGCCTTCTCATTATCTAGCAGAGTCAACTTCGGCATTTCCCGCAGTGTATGCAGGGCTCGTGAGCGAAGTGAGTCTCTCTCCCATTCTCTGCTATACAGCTTCTCCTCCTCTGCGCTCCTGTATAAGCGAGCGGCGGAGGCAGTCCGGCGGCCGGCCCCGGGTGTCACCCTGGTGCTCGCTGACACCCCCCTAATGTGTGGCACCCGGGGCGGACCGCCCCCCCGCCCCCCCTATTGGTACGCCACTGAATGGGAGCATTCTAAACGTACCTTTACTATTTCCAAGCGTATTGCTAGACGCTATCCGTTTGAGGAATCCATCATTAAGAAATGGACGGTACCACCAGTGGTGGATCCACCTATTTCCAGGCTGAATAAAGCCACGGTTATCCCAGTGGAGGACACTTCGTCCTTTAAGGATCCGGTGGATCGAAAGATGGAAGCAGAGTCCCACACCATCTTCTCTCTGATAGGGTCAGCATTTAGACCAGTAATTGTTATTGGTCTAGTTTCCCAGACACTTACAGAATGGGCGAGATTGGTACGCCAAGACCTTAGGGGAAAAGATATTCCCCAGGAAACATCTGATTTGATGGAACAGATTATACAAGGGCTACAGTTTATCTGTGACGCAGCCTTGGACACTACTCCCCTATTAGGGCATGCATCTATGTCAGCGGTAATCCTCAGACGTGTGCTGTGGTTAAAATGCTGGTCAGCTGACCTAGGTTCCAAAAAGACCTTGACGAATCTCCCCTTTCAGGGGAATCGTCTATTTGGGGCCACCCTAGATAAAATCATTAAGGATGCCACTGGGGGCAAGAGCACTTTTTTGCCACAGGCTGCTAAAGCTAAGGGACCTCGCAACAAGCGAGGACCTTTCTTTACCGCCCATAAAGGGTTCGCACGCCCGGCCGGAACAAGCGGGAAAGGCAAGACTCCTCCAGGAGGGTTCAAGAAAGGCTGGTCGGACAAACAGAGGACCAACTCAGCCAAACCCGAAGCAAAGGAGTACACAGCCTGAAGGTGCGCCCCCACCCGGTTTGAGGGTGGGGGGACGTTTTCACCGGTATTCAGGACATTAGATCGAGCATCAACTACTACTACCGGTGCGACTACTTCCCTTCCAACATTTAAGTACTACAGGGAGCGGTAGTCACCATTCCCTGAATAGATCTTTTCCTTTACCTTTTCCTAAGATTAGTCTCAATTCCCCACAGGAATCGGATCTGGTTGACCAGACAGGCCAAGAAGCCTCTAGCCGGGTGACTTCGGTCCCTGAGGTTCAACCAGAAAAGATCACCCTTCCTGATAGCAATCAGGTATCTGATAAATGTGTGGGAACAGAAAACGACCAGACTTTCTCGGATGGTCGGGGCCAGATAGCTCTAGGGACGCCTGGTTCAGATCCAGTCAGCACCAGTGGTCCTAGAAATTCTAGGCTGGCCTCGTCAAGCCGGCCTGGCCGACCTGGACAGGCTAGTCGCAGACGTTCCGTGGGAACTTCGTCTCAGGGAGTGTCTGTGGTCTCAAGGACCAATTTACCATCGTGCTTTACAGTCGCTGGTTTTAATGGCCTGGCCATTGAGACCCAAGTACTGAAGGACAGAGGGTTGTCAGCTTCAGTCATTCCTACCCTTATTAAAGCAAGGAAAGCGACTTCCAGCAAGGTCTATTATCACACATGGAAGACTTATATTGCGTGGTGCGAATCTTTAGGATTTCCTCCACGTACCTATTCGGTGACTCGAATATTGGCTTTTTTGCAACAAGGGGTTGAGCAGAAGCTAGCCTTGAGCACCATCAAGGGTCAAGTTTCAGCATTAGCAATCTTCTGTCAGAAACCTTTAGCTACCAAGTCCTTGGTGCGGAATTTCATCCAGGGGGTGCGGCACCTGGCTCCACCAGTCCGCGCGCCCTTACCGCCCTGGGATTTTAATTTAGTTTTGTCGGTTCTACAGAAACCTCCCTTTGAAAACATCAGGGAGATTCCCTTGTTTACTTTATCCCAGAAGGTGGCCTTCTTGGTGGCTATCACTTCTGCTCGCAGGGTGTCAGAACTGGCTGCATTATCATGCCAGTCCCCATACCTAGTGATTCATAGGGATAAGGTAGTACTTCATCCTAAGCCATCCTTTCTTCCTAAGGTGGTTTCAGATTTTCATCTGAATGAAGATATTGTACTACCTTCCTTGTGTCCTCAGCCCAAGCATCATCGGGAACATGCGTTGCATTCCTTGGATGTGGTTCGGGCAATCAGAGTATACCTGAAAGCTACGCAATCATTCCGTAAGACGGATTCACTTTTTGTGATCACGGATGGCCCCAGAAAGGGTTTGCCTGCATCTGCCGCGACCATTGCCAAATGGATTAGACAGACGGTGGTACAGGCTTATTCTATTAAGGGTCAGAGTCCTCCGTTCCCTGTTAGGGCGCACTCCACTCGAGCGCTCAGTACTTCCTGGGCCTTTCGCCATCAGGCGTCAGTGGTCCAGGTATGTAAGGCGGCCACCTGGTCGTCGGTACATACCTTTACAAAATTCTATAAAATTGATGTGACGGCATCGGCGGATGCCTCATTTGGCCGCAAGGTTTTGCAGGCCGCAATTTGAGGAGACCGGTGGTCTACCTCGAGAGTTTTTTTCTGTTTGAAAAATTTCTTTTTTGTTGAGTCTCATCATTAAGGATGAGCATTGTAAACTTCTAGTTGGCACCGGTTGGGCCTTCTAGATTTGGATTTGATTTCCATTTTCCCACCCCTCATTTGTGATACTGCTCTGGGACGTCCCGAAGGTGCTGTATCACCGAGGACTACGTCTGTCAATGAGCGATAGAGAAAAATGGATTTTTGTAAAATCTTACCGTAAAATCCTTTTCTCTTAGCTCATTGACAGACGTAGTCCCCGCCCCTCTGTTTTGGAGTTGGGTTGGGTTAAAATCTCTAAAGACTGCTTTTTGACATAACTGATTTGCTGAGGCAGAGAGAGAGAGGATATACCCTCTGGGACTGCCCCTAGGGTGTGGCCAGAGCTTTTTAATTTCCTGTCTAGTCCTGCTCCTGTGGAGGCAACATAACCCGAAGGTGCTGTATCACCGAGGACTACGTCTGTCAATGAGCTAAGAGAAAAGGATTTTACGGTAAGATTTTACAAAAATCAATTTTTGTACGCTGCCCTGTACCTCCTAAGCACTGATTTACCCTTTTTGCTGTATAGGCCAAAGCACTTGTGTGTGTCTGTGGGCCAAACCGCCTGAGGGCACAACGCCCTAATGTGCAAGTTCACAATAGTCAAAAAGCCAATAGTCATTTAGCTATTGATAGGGCTGGAATAGTAAAGAGTATGTAAAGGGAAAACTTTTTTTCTAATTTTGGATGGATGTTACAGGTTCAGCATGTATGTGAAATCTTTATAGCGGTCTGTGTCCCCGTCGGGTAGATTCGTATTTTCTATTTGTCCTGGTGACCATTTTCTCTTTAGAACCTCAACAGAAGTAGGCAGAAATCTCTCAAAAGTGAAGGGAAATCCCCTCTTATATAGCTGTCGCTGGAATAAGTGTTTCTATTAAGTCTAAAACCATAGATGGTTTGAATCTCTGTCGGTTCAGCAGGAACTGGCCAAGAGTCGAACCACGTATGGGCAGGCTGAATATACCCAAGTTGATCGATCGATCAATCAACTTGGGTACAACCAGCCTGCCGGATTTTACATGCGATTATTGATAGCGGCTGATAAAGCCGCTAGCAATAATCACTTTATTCTCCCAGCAGGGATGGCTTCCCTCACACCCGTCGAGAGAACACAATGACTCAGAGGCAGGGACTCTCATGTCAACAGTGTCGGTGATTGCAGGAAAGAAATTAGCTCCGTCTATGGCCGGCCTAATTCTCGAACTTTCTGTCTCAGTGGCAGTGGTCACCAGGACAAAAAGAGAGGGTAAATCTTCCCAATGAGGACACAGACAGCAATAAAAATAAAATCAGGGGTTTCATCAATTTCTCTCTCTATTCAAAACTAAAACAATTTGGCTTTAGATGCTAAATTTAGATCACTTGAAACAACCGACTTGCAAAATTCATCGGTGCAAAATGCATTCTTTGAAGCTTTCCTGGTATAGTACTAGTAATTAAAAGACAAATATTACAATAGTACCATATGTCAGCAGTTATTAAAATAAATTACGAAATATTTAAACGATAATGATTTTAATATATTTTAAATTGCATCTAGATAATTTAAAGGTGGTTTCTATTTTTTTTTTTTTCTATAAAAATGCATAAACCTCATCTGGGAGAAGTGATGCCCATTGTTATACCAATTCAACACCTAGCAATTAGATAACTGAAGAGCACTACATTTACAGCTATTATTAGCTGAGCAGAACGCCCCAGCCTCAGGTGTAGAATGATTTTAATATAATACAAGGAAATGCTGAGATGGCTTTATTAGTATCTTAGAATTTCTTATGTTCCCAGCCTTCCAGGACCACCAGAGCAGGTTAAAGTCAGCTGATCAGTGACTTACCTCTTCTGTTGCACAATTGCCATTGATGAATCAGTGCATTATTATTATCATTTTTTTGTTGTTGTTGTTGTTAAAGTGATTGTAACCACTTCAGCTCTGGAAGGTTTTACACCCTTTTTAACCAGGCCATTTTTTGTGATTCGCAACTGCGTTACTTTAACGAAAAATTCCGCGGCCATGCCACGCTATACCCAAATACAATTGATGTCCTGTTTTTTGCCCACAAGTAGAGCTTTCTTTTGGTGGTATTTGATCACCCGTGCGGTTTTTAGATGTTGCGATATAAACAAAAAAAGAGCGACAATTTTGAAAAAAACGCCATATTTTTTACTTTCTGCTATAAAACATACCCAATAAAAAAAAATTTAAAAATCTAATTTTTTTTATCAGTTTAGGCCAATTTGTATTCTACTACATATTTTTGGTAAAAAAAAAATCCCAAAAAGCGTATTTTAATTGGTTTGCGCAAAAGTTATAGCGTTTGCAAACTACGGGATAGATTTTTGGAATTTTTATTTATTTTAATGTTTTTATTAGTAATGGCAGCGATCAGTGTTATTTAGCCAGACTGCGACATTGCGGCGTACAGATCGGGTCCCTTTTGACACTTTTTGGTGACCAGAGACATTAATACAGTAATCAGTGCTAAATATTATGCACTGTTACTGTATAAATGACACTGGCAGAGAAGGGGTCAACACTGGGGGTGAGCAAAGGAGTTAATGTATGCCTAAATGTGATTACTGACTGTGTGGGGGAAGGGTTCTGTGACAGGCACAGAGAGATCTGGATTTCAGCTTGGCTGAAACTCCTGATCTCTCCCTGCCTGTGTGACAGAAGACTCGGCTGCTTTGTTTACATAAGCAGCCTGGTCTTCTGTCAGTTTCTCTGAGGATCGTGGGAGGCTGGGGCGGCATCCAAACACAGCGCGCCGCCAAGACCTTGTGCACAAAATCACGTATAATACGTGATTTTGCACAGCCGAGCCGCCCTGCCGCAGTAATACTATGGTGGGCGGTTGGCAAGAGGTTAAAGGCAGAATTTTTTTTGCATGCATTAAGGTAAAAAAAAAAATCGTCTGTGTCACAGGATCCCCCCAATCCTCCCCTTGTATATTTACCTGAGGCCAATTTCGATCCAGTGCTGTGCATGAGAGCAGCAGCTCTCCCAGCTCTGTCTCTCTTCTCTGGGTAGATTGATAGCAGTAGGAGCCATTGGCTCCAACTGCTGTCAGTCAAACTCTGTGGTGGGGAGGATCCGCCCTCTTTGGGTCAATAGACGCTGACAGAGAGGCTTGGGAGTGAACCTGCACAAGTGCCCCTATAGCTTTTTATGGGTGCACTTGCCAAATAGAATTAGCCAGAAGCGCCAGCATGGGACCCAAGAAGAGTAGGATTAGGGCTGCTCTGTGCATAACCATTGAACAGAGCAGGTAAGTATAAAATGTTTGTTATTTTAATCTAAAAAAATTTGAAGGTTTGATATCACTTTAAAGCTGAACTCCAGGCAGGTATAATAGATACAAATAATGCAGCTTTGTGTCATACCAGCATCTTGACAGTCTTGTGTCAGACTCTTGCAGTTTCTGAACTCAGCAGAACAAGGAGAACAAGGAGCCAATGATGGAAGGTGTAATATGACAGGTTGAAAGAGCAGAGTAAGGGTCCTTTCACACGGCACGGTCCATTTTTTTTTT
This sequence comes from Pelophylax lessonae, assembly GCF_965119305.1. Classification (NCBI taxonomy): domain Eukaryota; kingdom Metazoa; phylum Chordata; class Amphibia; order Anura; family Ranidae; genus Pelophylax; species Pelophylax lessonae. The sequence goes on along the minus strand of NC_138775.1, from coordinate 86,879,452 downwards.
TTTCCCACTCAGGCACTTTTTTTTTTTAAACAGACACGGATTACACTATTGTAGGGTCCGTTCCGTATGTCCGTTTTTCATCCATCCGTTTGCGGATGAAAAACGGACATAATGTATGTCTATGGGATTGCAGACGTTAGTGGATGACACCGCTGACATCCGTTTTTGCGTCCGTTCTGTTTTTTAAACGGAAGAAAAATAGGGTTCTCTCCCGTCTCAAAAAAAAAACTGAACGGAATGGAATGGACGCAAAATGGATGTCAGCGGATGGTCATAGACCTACATTATGTCCGTTTTTCATCCGCAAACGGATGGGATGAAAAACAGACATACAGACCGCCTGTGTGAAAGGACCCTAACAGAGAGATGAGCTCATCAGTCTGCTGCTATTCTTTTCATTGTTCATTGGGCGAGGAGAGACCGGTACGTGTTACTGAACTGTAGCAGAGAAACATCAGGTCTCCTGGACTCAAAAGGGTTGTATGGCAGAACTCGATAAGCTTCAGGGGTGAATGGACAGAAAATCAAATCCTTAATTGAGTAAAACAGCTTTCATAAATGTATTTTATCTATCTATTAAGCTGTTTCCCTGAAGTTCAGCTTTAGGAAATTGGAAAAAAAAAACACTTAAAGTGTAAGTATACCTTTTACAAAAAATTCCCCTATGCAATTCCAGATCACATACATGTACATACCAGCAGTCCTCATTTTAAAGCACTGTTCCTGCTTTCCTTCAAATATGCAGTCTTGGGGGCTTCTCCACAGAACCTGCTGGCCCCTGATCCCTCTCTGTCCTGTTTGCTGGACACCACAAATTTGCACCCAATAATGCCCACCCCAGTTAAACTGCAGCATGCGCAGTGCAATATCTTCTTCTCTAGCTGCAGTGGCCAAGCTCAGCCTCTGCAGAAGCAAAGAGCAGACTGTGTAGGTGCACAGCTTGAATTGGCTTGTAGCGTCCACCCCATCCCTGTAGCATCCACCCCATCCTTCCAACAGAAGTGTGATTCAGGGGCCATCAGTTTCTCTGGAGATGCCCCCATGGCTGCATTTATAATGGAAAGCAGGAGCAGTGATTTAAAACGAGGACCACTTATATGTGCTATTTATGGGGTCTGGAATTGCATAGGGAGATTTTTGTAAAGAAATTACTAAAAGTAAACTTACACTTTAAATAATGGGCATGGTTGTAACAAGCTGAGTTCATTTAGAACATGCTTTTTAAAGAAGGACTCTACTTAAAATAAATTTTCTGATTTTTCCTTTTTTGGATGGTGCGGGGTTTGATCACCCAACATGTCTTTCTTAATTATTGGATCCCTCTAGAAAGGTCTGTCCCTTCCTCTGGGTTACCAAGACATCCTAAGTTCTACTTCTTAGCCAAGCCTCCATTGTCACTAAGATATATTTTTCAATTTTTAGCAAGTGAATCCACCAGATGACGTTACCATTGTATGCAGAATTACTTCTTGTACAATATCACTCTCTGCTTTTGTGTCATATGAAGCACACAAAATGTACAAATTGATATCTTTTATGACATTTTCTCAAAGATCTTCATTTCTTTTCCAGGATTCTCTAGCATTCCCTTTTCCCCATCTCGCACTCCTGCTTTTGCTGCCAAAGTTCCCGCGATAGGTTTGTGCAGATGCTTGTTATGTGTCCAGTGATGTGTTCGTGTTGCTATGCTTCATATTCTCTGTTAGATTTCCAAGATTATCTTGCATTGATTTCCTCCTTCTTTGCTGCTGAACTAACCTGTTTTTACCAAAGTTATAGAATTTACATGTGAATCCACCTAAAATGACTAATAAGTAGTTTGGAGATGATAGCTGGTTGAACCATCTCTCAACCGTTTCTCAAAGTCACTCTATCTGGGACTCTTGTTCTACTGTTCTTCATGTTTTATGTTTGTCTGAAATTGTCTTTTGAGATATGCCAGCACCAAAGCAACATACAATAACAATTGCAGTGGTACAGCAAGTGCATTTTAAAGATCTGTAGATGTCAAAAGAAAAAAAACAAAGCTGAAAGTGTATGTTTCACAATCAAGTTGCTATGCAGACAGACAGTTTCTAAAAGATGGTTTTTATTTAAAGCATACCTTCACCCTAAATAAAAACATATTTTCCTCTGCCTTCGGCCCCTCCCTCTCTCACAATTGGATATTATATTTTATTTATTTTATAGATTTTTTTACTTCAGGTCCCAGCAGAGGCTTGCAGTACATTTGCGTACCTGCAGGTTTCCCGCACACGGGTGAAGACAGAGCTGTCATGGAAATCTCAAATCTTGCCACATCTAAAAAAAAAACAGACAGGCTTGTTGTACCAAAGTCAATCTATAGATCGACTTAAGTACAACCAGCCTGTCCATAGATGGATCGAAATTTCAATCTGTCTATGGCTAGCTTAAATGTAGTTATTTTGGTATAATGAAACCTGTTTAACCGCTTGTCGACCGCCGCAAGTACATATACTGCGGCGGTCAGCCCCGGCCAGGCAAAGTGACGTATATATACACGTCACTAGCCTGTCGCCGGCTTGTGAGCCAATAGCGGGCGAGCCCCGGCTCGTTCACTAAGGAGTCCGTGCGTGTGACCGGCGGACCCGATGTCCGCCGGTCACACTGTGATCGTCGGTAGAGAGGGAGAAAGGCAGGCGTCTAATGTAAACAAGCCGCCTGTCATTCTCCCCTGTGTAAAAATGGAGATCAGACGGTTCTACTCTGTTTTTACAGTAGTAGCCACAGCCAATCACAGTTAGAAGCACGCCCCTAGAACACACTTAACCCCTCCCTCTCCAATACAGTTAACCCCTTCCCTGCCAGTGTCATTTTTACAGGAACAGTGCATATGTATAGCACTGATTACTGCAGTAATGTCACTGGTAACCCCAAAAGTGTCAAAAATGTCAGTCAAGGGTCCGATCTGTCCGCCGCAATGTCGCAGTCCTGCAAAAAAAAACCGCAGATCGCCGCCATTACTCGTTAAAAAAAAAAAAACCACCAAAAATGACAACAATCTTTCCCTTTGTTAGTAAACGCGATAACTTTTGCGCAAACCAATCAAAATACGCTTTTTGCGATTTTTTTACCAAACATATGTAGCATAAAACAAATTGGCCAAAAATGTTAAAAAATTTTGATTTTTACATTTTTTTGGGGAATTTCATATAAAAAAATGTGAAAAATATTGTTATTTTTGCACAATTGACGCTCTTTTTTTGTTTATAGCACATGATCAAAAAATCGCACAGGTGATCAAAGACCACCAAAAGAAAGCTCTGTTTGTGGGAAAAAAAAGGACGTCAAATTCGTTTAGGTTAAAGTCACGCAGTAAAAAATCGCAAAAAAAACCCTGGTCAGGAATAGGATAAAATCTTCTGGGGCTTAAGTGGTTAATACATCTGGGATTCCATTTAAATAACAGATCTGAACGAAATGTTAGGGGCCTTCAAACCAAATGAGTTGACTCAAAGGGGTTGATTTACTAAAGGAAAATAGACTGTGCACTCTGCAAGAGCAATTGCTGCAGAGCTTAGTAAATGAGCAGAAGCTCTGCTGACTTCCACCATCCAATTATGTGCAAGCAGAAATGCTGTTTTTTAAGATTTTTCTTGCACTTGAATGGGTATTCTTTGCAAAGTAACGCGTTTCTTCATTTACTAAGCTCTGGAGCAACTGTATATGCAGAGTGCAACTGCAATGTGCAAAGTGCGCAGTCTATTTGACTTGAGTAAATCAACTCCATTGATGGCAAGAAAGAATGTTCTAGTCAGTGAATGGTTTTTCTCTGAATGTTTCAATCGGCCAGTGTTTGGCCAGCTATAGACAGTCTTATCTCAGTAGGTACTTTCATAGAAAGCTGAAAATCATTTTATATATATATATAACATCTCGGTCTTTTCCAGAAAGTATTATCCTTATTTCCTAAGTTTAGTTTCCAAGAAGACTTCTCATTAATGGGTGGGCATCTCCTCCCCAACCATCTCAGCAGAAGTTCATATCTTTTCCTTTGATTCTTACAAAAGGCAAAACTAAACTTGGGAGTCTAATTGAGCTTTCTTGTGCTTTATCTGATATCTTCAGAGAAGGTAAAAATAGCTTAGCACAGCTCCAGTGAACCACATATTCTCAAACCCGGCTTCTCTAAAACTCAAAGAAGAAGTAAAAGGAAAGAAAAAAGTCATGGTTGCGATTGAGAAGAGAACATTACTATTTTAGAAGCCCTTTTAAATCTACACTATAGAGACAAGGATACTGCCAATGGATAAAGTAACAAGTACAGTTACAGGCTATAAATGGCACTGCTGATATAACGCATGATTGGTATAAATCTGCCATGCCTTCCCTGTTTCTGGCCATGTGGAAATCCAAAAACTAATGACCAACCACTAGCTGTGCTCATAGATGTTAAATGGTGCTTATAGATGTTTAAGTGTTTGTTACCTTAAAAAAAAAAAAAAAATAGAGACCCTGTTTCATTTTAGCAGGTTACAGAGCACAGTGCTGACTAACCTGCCCCTCTGAAAACTGTAAAAAAAACCTGGCTGATCCTGCCACTTCCTGTGTCCCCCCTCTCTGTGTTGACCACGGTAATCATGGCTAATGAGCCCTGACCACCATGGTCAGCCTGCGTGCCTCCGTCATCCATAGCTCTCCTCTTCGCTCTCCCCCCAGCTCTGAGTGTCTGTGTCTCTGCCCTGCCCCCCCCCCCCTGCTGCTGATAATAAACCAGTCAAATGTCTGACAGCCCCATCTCTGTTAAGCTCCTATCCTGCATTGTATAACTGCTTGTAACAAACAATGCCTCTAAATACCTTTTTGAGAGGTTTGTCACATGACTCCCATCCACTCTGATAACACAATCCAGGGCTACAGCAGAAGGAGCCAATCGGCCAGCTTGGCGGTCACGTGACTCCGAGCTGACATCGGAGGGAGAGCTTGGCTCCTCCTGCTGTAGCCCTGGATTGTGTTATCAGAGCGGACAGGAGTCACGTGACAGACCTAAAGACACTTCTCAATAAGGTATTTAGAGGCATTTTTCTTAAAAACAGTTATGCAATGCAGGATAGGAGATTAAAAGAGAGGGGCTGGCAGCAAGGCAATGGTTTAGGGTTACAAACCCTTTAAATGCTCACTGTCCAATACCTAAGATTTTTCTGTATGAACTGTCTGTTATTCTCATATATATGAAAATAACAAAAATGACATAATTACACAGAGCCATTCATATATACATCCAGTATGAAAAAATATATGAGTTTTTATTTGAATATTGACATGTCCCATATCTTTAGGGTTCTATTCATATTATGCATTGCATTGACACAACACGTAACATTGTATTAAGATATTTTAAAGCATCCCATTTACTTTGACAGTGCACCTTAACATATATAAAAACAGACATGATCCTTTTTTTTATGCAGTACACCACAACATATGGCATGTGTGTTGTGGTTAGCAGTGTGGTGTGCATTGCCCGCTACTGTTTTAGTGCATTGAAGTGCAATTGAAAAATCACTATTCAAACAAACAGCGCTAAAACACACTGCACCATGATTTGAGTATTCTATGTATTCTATTCAATGCACTGATGTAACTTGTGGTAAAACAAATCATTTACAGTCCATTATTGCAAAACATAACCTTGAATGGGCTGTAAAGTAAGCATGTCATAAGAGAAATATGCTATAGCCACCATTATTACCTTTCCTTCTGAAAATGCTTTTTGTCCAGCTGTCATGTTGTTGCTCTGGATTAACTACTTCATGATATGAAACAATAATCTAACTAAATTGTGACTTTTGCTCTAGTTCTTTGTCTTCATGCACAATAAGGCAAATACGATTTTCAGAAGGAAATCATAAAAAGAAGCCCCCATAGTTCTCCCATTGCTAAAGTTCTTTAAATACTAGACATCTGCAATCTGTAGAAAAACGCTCCAAGGCAAGGGATCGAAGATATAACTGATCTACGTTCCACATTTGACAGCTAGTTGTGTAGCATGTAGCTAACTGTCAGACCAGGATACATCTACATCTCCAGTCCATGCTGGCCCTCAAGGCCAGTCAAGTTCCCCCACCCCAAACACCCTCATCCATGTCTTTATGGACCTTGCTTTGTGCACTGGTCCATATCACTTGGTGGAGGAGGGCTTATGGTGTGGGGTTGTTCTTTAAGGGTTGGGCTTTGCCCCTTAGATCCAGTGAAGGGAACTCTTAAGGCATCAGCATACCAATAAATTTTGGACAATTTAATGCTCCCAACTTTGTGGGAAAAGTGTGGGGAGGCCCCTTCCTGTTCCAACATCACTGCGCACCAGTGCACAAAGCAAGGTCTATAAAGACATGGATGAGCGAGTCTGGGGTGGAGGAACATAACTGGCCTGCACAGAGTCCTAACCTCAACTCGATAGAACACCTTTGGGAGGAATTAGAGTGGAAAATGCGAGCCAAGCCTTCTCGTCCAACACCAGTGCCTGACATCACAAATGCGCTTCTGGAAGAATGGTCAAACTTTCCCATATACACACTCTTGAACCTTGTGGACAGCTTTCCCAGAAGAGTTGAAGCTGTTATAGCTGCAAAGGGTGGGCCAACTCAATATTGAACCCTATGGACTAAGAATGCGTATAAAGGCAGCTGTCTCAATACTTTTGGTAATATAGTGTAGATCTAACAAATGAAACACATACATATAACCTGTATAGCAATATTTGTTGTCTACTAATACTTTATTGCAACTTAATAATAAACAGTACAAATATAAATATATATTTATGTATTTCAATTTTCTTCTTTTTATTTTAATTGCAGCTTATGCTAATGCCCCTCACAGCCTGTCTTCACAAGGATGGTTTATCGGACTGATGTGTGCTGTGGCTCTTCTAACTCTGTTAATGCTTGTTGCTTGTTTTGTGCAAAGAAACAGGGGAGGAAAATATGCAGGTAAAAGTTAAGCTTCAGATAATATGTTATCCATTATATAGTTAAGGTTACAATCTGCTCTGGACACATTAACGATGAATTAGTCTAGATTTAAATCTGACCTGAGCAGGACCTTCTGCTTTTATTTAACAACAAGCAACAGCAATGTATAAGGAAATAGTCAAGGTACATGAAGCAAAATGGAATCACATAATCATCACACTCAAAATTGCATCCTGAAAATTTTATCTTCAATTATCTAAAAAAAAAAACCTGTAGTAATTTTAGTCCAAGTAGTGGTACTGCTGATCGTTATCTCAACTGGTAATGTTGGAGTGCTGGAATTTAACCCCTATAAAGGACGCTGCGTTAGTTTGCATGCTATCCTTGTGTTTACATTGGTTTCCTCCAGGGGCTCCAGTTTCATCATACAACTAATAAACGTAATGCAAAGTGAATTAGCTTCCAACTATATGACTACGTTGTATGTACATGTATAAATGTTACAGGGTTGTATTCTCTTCACAGACTGATGCAAACGGTTCCATTTTGTAAAAAACAAAAGCAGACTGGTAATATGTCAGTGCTGCTGTACATAAAACACTGCTGTACATGGGAAAAATAAAACGTAGCCTTTGGGCAGCAAAATGTGGAAATCTGGTAAAATATGCCAAGCAGATGATAGACATCATTTCTTTCCTTTTCAGTAAAGGAAAAAGAAGAATTGCACCCGGAAGTTGAAGTACAGTCTATGAAAGAGCAATGTTTTGATGACTACAGGTATTATGCAATTTTATGATCACACTTACCATTGTAGTTATTTGATCTTGTGTTCAGTAACTATACATACAATGGAGTACAGGGTAGACACGTGCAGAACGGAAAAATGTGTTTTGTTTCGGATAGATTCATTATGTTACGAATTCCAGATTTTTAGAACGATTCAAATTCAGACCGGTAGAAAGATGATGGACTGATTCGAATTAAGTTTGAAGGATAGCTGGTTATTAAGGAGCGGGCCGGGAAGCCAATGACTCATCAGCTGTCAGTGGGCATCCCCTTTGACAGCTGAAATGTAAGCAAAAAAATGCAGACAAAGAAACAGTGTGAGGTTCCCCCCCCCTTATTAAAGGGGGCGTCCAGATTCCTATAAGTCATTTCCCGCACCTTCCAACAGCCACCAGGCCAGGGCTGTGGAGAAGAGGTCTTTGTCCCCATCAACATGGGGACAAGGTGCTTTGGGGGGGAGGTAGAGCCCCCCTGCCCCAAAGCACCGGCCCATAATGAAAGCACGTGGCCTGGTATGGTTCGGGGGCGCTCGCTTGTCCCCCCCCTTTCCTTGCCTACCGGACTGCATGCTCGGGTAAGGGTCTGGTGTGGATCTTGGGGGGGACCCCACACAGTTTTTTTTTTATTCTGGCATGGGGTTCCCCTTAAGATCCATACTGGAGCCAAAGGCCCTGGTATGGAATCGGGGGGGGGGGGGCCTATTATGTTTTATGTCTGCATTTTTCATTGTTGCCAATGTTTTGTTTACATTCATCTCTCAACGGGGAAGCCCGCTAACAGCTGATGAGTCATTAGTTGTTAAGGCACAGCCACTTGCTTCCTGGCTTGCTCCTTCACACACCTGACCAGCTATTTACACAGAATTTGAATCGGTCGAAAAATTTTTGACTGATCTGAATTGGAATCGTTCCAAAAATTTTGGAGTTTGTTAGAAAATAAGTGAACAGCCTTAGATGATACACAGAGATGAAACAAATCTCCCTACATAAGTTTTATTTGTATATCTGCTGTCTTCATCTTTCTACACAGTTTAAAAAGTAAACAACGTGTTCAAATTTTTTCTTCCTGTTCCAGCACTGGGTGTGAAGTCTTGGCATACACTGACTGGAGGAAAGGCACACACATCCCCTTACTTAGGCAGAGGAAGGAAAAAACATGCAGAGCTGTGCTGTACATAGACCAGCTCTCTGCTAATCTATCTCTATGCACCCACCCCGACACAAAATTCCAGCTGCTTTTATCACCTGTGTCCGAGAACTTGTCAGAAGTTATCATGCTGATAATAGAGTAACCAAGCAGCAGAAAGACACGGTACTTAGGGCTTTGAAGAGAGATAAGTAAACACTACAGATATATTTGTCAAGGTCAAATTTGATGAAGGGGGTTTACATTACTATTTCATTTAAAGATTCAAATACATCCGAATCTCTGACTAACCGAAAATTCGTCCGAATTTCTATTCAGATAGAAATTAATTTCCACATGTCTAGTACAAGGTTGATCTTCAATTCCTAACGACTGTAGACTTTAGTGAATACAGCATATGACTAGATTGTTCAGTTATTGCTGCTCCTGCCAGACATAATAAATATACTGTATATATATATATATATATATATATATATATATATATATATATAGATAGATAGATAGATAGATAGATAGATAGATAGATAGATAGATAGATAGATAGATAGATAGATAGATAGATAGATAGATAGATAGATAGATAGATACAAAGGTATATACACTGTTCATACACTACATGCAAAGCCGAATATAGAACATAAACACAACAGGGAGATAGGAATATTGACACCCTAAATGAGAATAGGCCTGAACAACAAACTTCATGGTTGGAACACTGTGTATTACTTTGATGAAAACTACAGATTTACTGAAAATTACATCAATATGTTGACATATATGAGATTTTGGTGATTGGATTTTCATATAACTTTGTCTTCTCTACATTGCAGTGATAAGAAAGCATTAAATGGAAGTATGGACTCACTAAGCCTAGACATTAAAACCTTAGACAGTGTGGACAGCCTTGTTCAGTACAGTGATGGTGAACAAAGTCACTTCAACGAGGATGGTTCTTTCATTGGGGCATATAGAGAATCCAAGGAGAAAGGTCCAGATGAAGAAAGGGCATCAGTTCAGCATCTCCATTCCTAAGGCAAAACACAATATTCAAAGAAGATGAAGCTTCTGTCCTACATTACACCAGGTCATTAAAAGCAAACTGAAAAGAAGTTTACACAAGAGAAACTTGGGTATCCTGTCACCTGGCCTTTTATGACCAACAAGCATTATCATGAAAAATAAACCTTTGCTGAAAATAGTACAAAGCTGCCATGGCTGATCTCATTCTGAAAATGCTAGTTGTCTGGCTGTCTCTGGATTAGTACATTCTGAGTCAATGACTAGATACAGGCAAAGGCACGTAGACAGTGAAGTCAAAACGTCTAAAATCCATACTTATTCTAAAACGTAGTTCAGAGTTTCAGAAAATATCAAAACAATCGGTTTAGTATGACAGCCAGGATACTAGAATTCTAAAGGAGAGATCAGAAGTGGCAGCCTGTGCATTTCTACCGGTACAGGTTTATCTTTGTTAGTACATTTGAAAGACTGGATCATCAGCAGCCATCTTTTATTCTTACCAGAATGCCATACATTAATTATCTGTGACTGCTAAACATGATCACTTATTGCTGGATATAAATATCAGTGTATATCAGTCTGATTCAGACTTTTATAGACTAAGGGCAAGTACACTGACAATAGGCTTCAGCAGTGAGCCTCAATACATAAAGGAACATCGCACTTTTTAGGGCACATCCATGTTACACTTTCTCATGCAATTTCCAAATATGGCTGTTTTTTTTTTAATCCGACTGTTCAGTGATTGCAAATGCATGGCGGTGTTTTCAAACATATGCAATCCAAATTTCTGATCAAATGGAATATCATTCAAAATACCACTCAAATTAATTTTTTCAGACCATAAGCTTAAATGTATGTGGTTTGCACATATGAGGATTTTCAATTTGCAATGTGTAATTCTTTTTCTTTTATTATGTGTGAGGTATTGGATACATTTTTTTTCCCAATAATTTTGAAAACAGCAATTAAATTGGAAAATATGAAAGTATGTGACAATATTGCAAAATGAAGAAATAATGGAAGTCGAAAATGAAAGGCAGTGAATATGATGATAACATGTATAGCCATAATTTATATATGAGATAGGAATGCATAAGGAGAGCTAACATTGTTCATTCAAATTAAAAAGTTGTGCCCAATTTTGGTATAAGGTAGCAAAATCCATAAGAACAGCAAAAGTACAAAAACCTACTCAGCACTTATAGCAGGCATGTCCAACCTGCGGCCCAGAGCCGCAGGTAATGCGGCCCACTGCCCCTTGACAATTTTTTTTTTTTTTTTGATGGGGAAGAAGGAAGTCGGGTCGGGGGCACGGCCACAATGGCTTCAAACTAACTGTAGACAGAGGCTGCCTCGGAAGGGATCATCCTCTAGTTGTGTTAAATTAGTGCTGGGGGGGGGGGGGCGGCAGTGTGGGAAGGGCGCAGCGGCGTTTTATTACTTATATACCTTAACTATAGTATTTATTTTATATGCGGCCCGAGAAAATTTATCTACACTCAATGTGGCCCAGGGAAGCCAAAAGGTTGGACACCCATGACTTATAGCATCTCTAACGAAAGCACACGCATTCAAACTAAGTACAGATGGAACAGGGTTGACCTAAGGAGGTTAGTATTTTGTTTTACAAAGCATTAACTCCTCTTACTCAGAGTTTTAGGTCTGCGTAGACAGGCTCTCAACATTCTTTCACTTTACTTGCTCCACTCCTGTATGTAAAATTAGACAGACAGATGAACATACACATGCATTCATCTACACTGTTAAACAGCATGACATAGGGCATAGGCCAAGGGTTGACAGAAAGATGCTGTTTATTTTTATTTTTTTTGTCATTAATATTTCTATTCAGTTTCAAAGAAAAATTTAAATACCAAACAGAGCCTAATGGGCATACCTAAGCCCAATGTAATACATAGATAAATAAACAAACCTGACAGCTTATCTATTAACAGCTAAAAGGTGTATACTACCTACTATTTAACCAACAGTAATAATCTCAAGTCTTATATGACGTATTCGCTCAGGCCAGGCGCAGGGGTAACCGGCCACTTCAAGAGGCCGTGTACAACCCCACTACACATCTACACCTGCGTCAGCCCCCGTAGATGTAGCACATTCTTCTGTACCTAATTCTTCCCTTATGCTTTCTCCTCTCATTTAAAACCAAAGGTTCAGTCCTTTCCCTTTCCATCCTTATCCTCCCCCCTCATCCCCCATTTTCAATTAGGCAATTTTTGCAATTTTACCGTATCATTAAATGTTGCTTACCCCAGTTGACCTATGATGCCCATAACCTGAGGAGGAGAACGAGGGCTATACAGGGGGCCCGTGGGTCTGCTCAGTTCTAGGCTTTCTGAGAGAAGTCATATCACAGTTTGAAACACCTGCGGGGATGCACTGCAGAGCCCCATTAATTTTACACCCCCCCCCACACTGTTTGTTTTGATGTCATGTGATCATAAATGTCATAAGAGCCGGTTCACACTGGGGCGACTTGTCAAGCGACCTGGTCGCCTGCCAAGTCGCCGTGGGTCGCCTGCCATCGATTAGCACAGGACCCGTTCTAAAAGGAGCGACACAAGTCGCTCCGACTTAGAAAAAGGGTCCTGTACTACTTTGGGGCGACCTGGAGCGACCTGCATTGACTTCAATTATATGAAGTCTGTGCATGCCGCTCCGAGGTCGCGGTGCGCGCTGTGCACCGCGACTTCACAGGTCGCCCCGGCAAGTCGGGTCGCTCTAAGGAAACAAAAGTAAACATACAAATGCCTAAATAAACATCTTATGTTATAACTAATGACTCATTTTGACCTAATTTAGAGCAGGTATGGGTGAAAATGCGTGAGACCTGAGAGAGGGAGAATGCTCATTCTTGTGGTGCTGGGGGGGATTTCCCACAGACTGTGTTGCCCAGAGCCTAGGTAGGTGAAGCTGATCTCTTATACTGTTAGCGCCAATGGTCTACAAGTATGGCTTTTAAACTAAGTTAAACTGCAAAGTGTTTTTAAAACTACTAAGCCCCTTGACCACATGATATATTTTATTACAAAGGTGAACTTAGCCCTTAGATCTTTTATTCCAAAAAGAAAAAAACTGTTGCTCTAACTACTTAAAAGGGTTTGCTGGAGTTAGGTTTTCAGTTATTAGTCACATACGTGAAAGTCCATCTAAATCTAACAACTCTGTCTTAAACGAAAAAAATGTTCTGGCTTCAGTTCTTCTGCAAATCCTAAGAAAAGAAAATAAGACTTTCATCCTATGCACAGGAAAATTCAAATTGCACAATTAATGAATAAAGATGGAAGCATGGATATCCCTAACGTACTATGTACAGTATGCCACCATATTTGATGCTAATGTTTACCACTAATACTACTTATGGGGTTCACTGAGTTCTTTATAGGACATAATGCTTGCAGGTATGTACCTGTCTTTAGTGCCAGATAGAAGCTTAAAGGATCTGTCATATTGACGTGTCAGCAAGGTCAAGTGCAAATTTTTGTTATAGTCATACTCTTCACAGGGTTTAATAGCATCAGTTCAATTTTTGCCCCACACCGAACAGTACTGAATGAAAACTAACACTAGTGCACTGTGGAACAAATATGAAAACTTGGCCCTGAATGTCTGTCACTGTCCTTGGGGAGTTGGATAGTATGGTAAATGTGAACTGTAGCGCACTGACTGGCCAAACACTGATTTTCATCATTTCTACCCCAGATTGTATCATAAATGAATCTTTTACTGCAAATATTGTTGTAGTTTGCAAAACACATAATAATTGCCTAGTCATCACTATGTAACATTGCTGTTACTAAAGATTTTGCTCCATATCAACTTGCATGAGTTACTTGGGCAAATGCAAACATTTCAAAGGGAACTGTTGTACAGACTGTATTAAGACCACCACTATACCACTTGGTATGTGGTTATAATTAATTACGTTGTAGACAGCATTAAAGCGGAACTACACTGTATTTGAGCGCCACAAACCAAAAATGCTTTTTAATTAATTTTATTATTCAAAGCATCTCACCCATCCATTCATATCTCCATGCTTTTTTTTTCTCTGAAAAACACCTCCAAGCATTTCTGGCAATGGCCATATTAAGTGATGGCAAATGATTCATGTACCATTTACTTCCTCTACTCTTAGCTCAGGCATGCAGGCAGGAAGGTGTGCTTATCTAGAAAAACCTTCCTTCCCTCCTGAAGACACCAGGGATGTATGACATCACTTTGCCTAGGCCTGGAAACCAAAAGTAAATAAAGAAATGTAAAAAAAAGTTTAAAACAAGTAAATATGATATGTTTTTCTATCTATTTACTAATGCTAGCAGCATAAAGATTGAAAATTGTCAGTGCTGATTGTGAGAGTGAAGTTCCGCTTTAAGTTTAGAAACTAAAGGCGTATTAGATGTTTTTGGTATCCAAGAGATGGTTCAAGGTTTTAATTGCTTTCAATATTTGTATTTTGTGTGTTTTTTTTAAAGTTATTTTAAATAAAATATAATATCATTGGTTTTGTATGTGATTGTTTTTGTGTTGAGGTATCTCTGGAGGTCCAGAAGGGGTTTAAAAACAGAATGCCACCAGCCCTCACTTTTTATTTAAAGCATTGGCAGCAGTAAGGAATAACAAATACTAAAAGTATTCTGACCATTTTCATTTTTTATTATTTTTGAACTTTTGGGCAAAATAAAAATAGCAGGGATCCAACAGGGATCCAACCATATCAGTGCAAAGTACTCCTGCACCATGTTCCCACTCTCATCGTATCCTGATAGCGGCACCCAGTAACACGCTACAGAACAGCAGAAATTCAGTGGTTTGTATCTGTGTGTAGATCTTGATGTAGCAGGAGCTTACAGATCTAAAGAGAAGAGCCTGGAACAGGTAGCGTAGAAGGTAAAATGGTTGTAAATACTAGAAATTTTTTTACCTTAAGGCCTGGTTCACACTATTGCAGGAGGTTGCGGGTGTGGGAATCGCACCTGTTCCCATACCCACAACCACCCTCAGTCAAAATGCTCTGCTCTTTAAAAACGCACAGGGCTGCCATTCATTCCTAATGGCACCTCCACGCATCTAAAAATGCAGCTAGGTCTAGACACTGCTGAGAAAAATGCACAATGCAATTTTCCTGCATTTTAAAATGGGTGCAGGGCCCCTTCCATTATGGGACATTCTAATGAACAAGACCACAACTAAAATTAAAGGCATATCCCTATGCTATAATTTTGTAACTACCACCCTATATATCATAAACTATCAGTTATGGTAAAATGGGAAATTGAGCTACAACGGTCATTCCCTTTACCACAATGACTCCCTCCTCAGGAATAAAAATAACAGCAAATCCTCAGCATGTGTGGACCATTGGGATAATACACAAAAATTTCTCCATAGGTGGTATATGACAGTGGTCCTCCACCCTGGCCTACAGGGCCCACTAACAGGCCAGATTTTAGGTATTACCTTGGGGAGATGCAGACTAGAGTACTGCAATCACTGAGCAGCAAATGATATCACCTGTGATGTATTTCAGTTATCTTGCAAATCTGGCCTGTTAGTGGGCCCTGTAGGCCAGGGTTGAGGACCACTGGATGACACCAATGCGCCTACCCAAGATGGACCCAAATGTGTCCCCTATGTGCTGGAAAGATTGCCAATGTAATCTCCTACACATACTGTGGCACTGTGGTATTGCAGCCTTTTTGGAAGGGTGTACTCTCCCTCATATCAGAGATTACTGGCATTCCATTACAATTACTCCAGAACTGGCGCTATTGAGTTTGGGTATAGACTATTTCCCTTTCTTATCGAGAAAAATGGTCATACATATGCACTACATAGTTAAAGGTAAATCTAAAGAAAATCTAATAAGAAAATTGTATAATGTATGGCCAGCCCAAGTGTCACTCCCTTGCTGGCCTACTATGCAAGGCGTCGGTCCTCTACTGATAGAAACACTAAAAAAAAAAGGAACTTGCCATCTACAGAGTAACAACTTGCCTAATTTGCCAGTGAGACACGTGAAAACAGTTGAGTTATTTTTTTGACCTGCATAGCAATCCTGCAACAGTAGGAGGGTGACTACTGTTACTGGGAGGGGTCCTGCCTAAAAAAGAAGGACCACAGTGTTTTTGTTTAATTACATTACTTTGTGGGAAATATGTTGGACTTTTTTATATATTTTACAGTGCTGTCGGGAGGTTTATTGCTGGGAAGAATATTCCCTGAAGAGCTACTGTGTCCAAGCAAAGAAGTGGAAGGAACCGTGGACATTTCAGCACTGGGAGGGATTGCATAAGCTGGCCATAGAGGAATTGAAATTTGACTGATTCAGCAGGGACTAGCCTTATTTCGATCCACATGTGTTATCCTCATGCCCCATACACACGTGCAGATTATCTGCAGACTTTTGTCTGCAGACTTACCATAACCATATAATATGAGGTCAAATCTAAACACTTTCAATTTGTATGCAATCCGGCAGGCCCTTGCACTACATAAAAAAGGTAAGTCTGCAGACAAAAGTCTGCAGATAATCTGCACGTGTGTATGGGGCATTAGATTGACTTCTGTTGAATGGCCGAGCTGGATACCTCCTCCCACCTAGCTTTTGTGGGTGAAGGGATCTTTTTTTTTTTTTTTCAGCCCACTGTTGGAAAATAAGTAATCTATGGCCAATTTTATTAGGTAAGTGTGCAATAGAGTGTAAATATTCTTTGCAGACCTGCACATTATGGCAAACAAACCTCCTGGAGGCCTAGAATTGTGAACTTGCAGTGGCAGTTTACATCCACTTTAAGGTTCATTGCACACTATGTGGCCAATCTTGGCATTTTATGCATCGAGGAGGCACAGATGCAGCGTCCAGCCCCGCTACCTGCAGCTTGTCAAAGTTTATGGCAGACTAAAAATCTCCTCAGCTGGATGGGGCTGAATGTTGGACTGAGTGGTTCACATTTATACTGGTTCACTCTATGAATTGCACAGGAATGGCACCGCATTCCTGTGCAATTCACATATGATTCTGAATAGGCTCAAATTGCACCACAATGCATCAATTTTAGTAATGCACTGTACAATTTTAGAAACCCAGTGGAGTTGATTTAGGCTCCACTCACACTTGAACGACTTGTCATGCAACTTTGGACATTAGAGTTGTCCAGAGTTGGCTTTTTTAGTGCTAAATCTGTACTGTTAGAACCTCCTCCTGGGGTTTTGTTATTGTGTCCCTACTGAAGAAACCTCCCCTCTCTTGTTGTGCAGGAGAAATCTCCTCAAACATAACAGAAGTCCTAACTCGTCTCACTATATCCAAAACTAAAAAAGCTTTGCTTTTTCAGTGCTAAATTCCCCCCACAAGGAATAATACTCTCCCCCCTCTTTAGCCTTTCAGCAAACCCCCCCCCCCCCCAAAAAAAATCCAGCACTAATCTGCATGCTCACCCCTCTCCCCATTCCTCCTCCAAACACAAATCCTTCCCCATCCCAAATCCGCCTGCTAGTACAAATCCGTCTTTCTCTCAAACGCCCCCCAATACGAATCCACCCCCATCCAATCCCCCTCCAAGGACAAATCCCTTTCATGCACAAATCTTCTCCGATACCCCCAAATTCTCTTCTCCTTCCCCCAAATCACCCCTCCAAGCAAAAGTTAAAGTGATTGTAAAGTCTCGTTTTTCCCAATAAAAATAATAAACATGTCATACTTACCTGCTCTGTTGCAGTGGTTTTGCATAAAGTGGCCCGGATTCTCCTCTTCTGGGGTCCCTCGTTGCTTCTCCTGACCCCTCCCTCCTGACAAGTGCCCCCACAGCAAGCAGCTTGCTATGGGGGCACCCGAGCCGAGTCACAACTCCCTGTGTCCATTCAGACATGGAGCCCTGACCCAGCCCTGCCCCCTCTCTCTCCTATTTGGCTAGCTGACTTTGATTGACAGCAGCGGCAACCATTGCTCAGCCAGTCAGGAGGGAGAATGTCGGGTGGCTGAGACAATCGTGGACATCACTGGACAGAGAGGGACCTCAGGTAAGTCTCAGGGAGGCTGAGGGGGGCTGCTGCACACAAAAGGCTTTCAATCGTAATGCATAAAATGCATTAAGATAAAAAAAAAAAAACCTTCTGACTGTACAACCCCTTTAACTGTCACCTTCTAGCACAAATCCTCCCCCTTTCCAATTCCCCCCAGCACAAAACTCTCCTCCCCAATCCCTTCCTCTCCCCTACGAAATCGCCTTCCAGCACAAATCCTCTTATCCCTACCCCCATCGCCCCTCCTTTTTTTACCTGCCCCATCCCCCACACCCCCTGGTTCTTGTGTTCCCCCCCCCCCCAGTGCAGTTCTCTCTCCCTTCCTAAAAATGACAGACCTCAGATACATCGTGACTCAATACAGGGGCCATCCTTCCTCCCTGGCTCCGACTCCTGTTATGCATGAGACATGTCAGAGCCGAGGGGAAGCTTCTCTTGGCTCTGCAGCGTGGACGATCATGCTGCCTGGGATCCAAGTCAACCAGCTGGAAAAGCGGGGCAAATGCCCTACCTAGGTGCCCAGCTATAGTGCGCCCCTGCAGCATAAATTGTTCCAGCACTGTGCTCTGGGGCTCAGCCTGAATCCATGGGACATCAGGATATGGTTGAAATACCTAGACAGCCCTGCAGAATCCAGGAGGTATGCAGCTACAGTATAAAGTGTATGTATAACCAAAACTTTTTTTTTTTTCCATTTCGGATGTCGTGGGGAAGGGAAAGAAACCCTGCCAATATTTGCAAATAATAAAATAATGATAAGGGGGACCAGGGAAGATAGGACTCACAGGGGGGATTTATAGTCCATGTGCATATCAAAGGGGATGGGGTCATAAAAGGACTGTGCAGGAGTCCATCTGTAGGGTCCAGAACAGTTCCAGGAATGGATGGTTGCTGCTCAGGGCCGGCTCTCAGAAGAGTGAAGTCAACTCTGCATAGATATGTGTAAGGAGAGAAAGGAGAGCGCCTCTGAGTGCAAATGAAAATTTATTGCAGAAATTACAATATAGTAACTCACATAAAAGTAATTGGTGTTGCATTTGTCAGGGATGCCAGTGGCTCAGTGGTGGTGAGGCAGTGGTCCGCAGTGCCCGGGGTTTCATAGGGAACAGACAAGCTAGCTGGCTTGCTGTTTGCTTCCAGGCGGGCAGGAGGTGGAGACCACGAGGCTTGCTGTTTGCTTCCAGGCGGGCAGGAGGGGGAGACCACGAGGCGGAGACTGGTAGCGTCTGACGTCAAATCCGAGACAAGACAAGGGCGGAAGGGTGGAAGAGCTTCACTACGCGGGGGCGTGTATCAATTGCCACTTTAATGATACACGCCCTCTGCAGCAGACTATATGAAACCTTCTTTTTCCTATGCCCCGGACACTTGACAAAGGAGTGCGCATGCCCCGCTGGGTGTTCACGCATGCTCCGAAATGCGTCGTGAACCTCTGCCTCCCTTGTCTTGTCTCGGATTTGACGTCAGACGCTACCAGTCTCCGCCTCGCGGTCTCCACCTTCCGCCCGCCCAGAAGCAAACAGCCTCACCGCCACGGAGCCACTGACATCCCGGACAAACGCAACACCAATTACTTTTCTGTGAGTTACTACATTGAAATTTCTGCAATAAATTTTCATTTGCACTCAGAGGCGCTCTCCTTTCTCTCCTTATACATATCTAGGTTATGTATAGGCTGCTCCTCTGAACCAAGCAACTGTCTCAGAAACCTCAGAATTTGAAAGTAATATTTGAGTCTGAAGATTGACTCGCCACACTGAAATGTTAGAGACCAAAATAAGGTTTTATTCCCAATGTATAATAGGTGCTACCAGGGCCGCTGATAAGGCAGTACAGACAGCCCTCCTGTACTGGGCCCCAGCCCCATCAGTTCAAAAGGGGGGCCCAGGCACCTGCTGAGCAGGAGGGCCAGCTGTACTACATTACTGCAGACACTGATCCTCTTCTGCCTGTAATGTTCTGGTACCTTTGGGTACCCTAATTACTCTTTCATAAGTGTATGCGCCCCACCATTCTCTTTTGGTAAGGTGCGCATACACCTTTAAGACTGATGCTGTCATCACTGAGCGCCGGACTGGATGGCTATTTAGATCGCCGGCTCTCACTCACATGTGTTCGTTCAAACTGCTTTGTGCCTTGATGCTAACCTGTCTTGAAGCTCACATGCTTGCAAGCATACCTCGCTGTCGGAACCACGCTGCGCTGATCCCTGTATCCTGCTACCGGATCATCCGCTCTTGCCGAACCTCTCCTCTGCTACATTGCTATTAGTGATAAGTACCCCACAGGGGAAACCTCTATAACCTTTATACTAAAGCTTACACTATCTAGCTCTGCATACTAAGGACTATTACTACATCTGCATTATCTAAGATTGCTAGCTCTTGAGCCTACTACCACCTGTTCTTGCACTGGGTTGATCTCTCTTGTATGTCCACCTGCTACTCTGTCATCTACTACCATACATGATTGCTAAACCTATCTGCATCCCATCTGCTACTATCTTACCTTCAAGAACATTTCCTTTCAAGTGTCTGTCATCTACCATCTCTACCCAACCTGTCTCTTCAGCCTATCATCACTGTGTTACTATATACATAAGTCACTCTAGGAAACATCTTATTGAGTGTGTGTATTTACTTGCTGAATTGAGATCATCCACACATGATGAGTCATTGAGAGTTGGGAATGGTGTCTCAGCGTTTCTCTACATGACTACTGAAGTGGAATATTTCTGCAGCTGAAAATCCACATCATACGTAAAACGCAGGTGCGTTACACTGCCTTACCCTGCAACACTGCCGGCTTCTCTTCTGCTCCCTCCCAGGGGGATCAGTTCTAGCATCCGCGCCCCCATCCCACTGCTTTCCGGGCTTCTCTTTTCAACACAGCTTGACCGGCTTCCCTCCTCACCTGCTGGCACAAGGGGATGTTTCAGGATAGAGAGTGGAGGAGGGGGGCCAGTAAACATGAGGGTTGGGGGGGGGCAAGCAGGGCCCTATCAGGTAGTATGGGGCCCCATGATTTCTAACAGCAACCCTATGTGCTACAGCCAACACATTTCAGGGATCTCACATTGTCCTTTTCATCAAGGCTAAAAATATATGGAACCCGCTGGTATGGACTAAAACTGCTCTATATTGAAAGAACTCAGCAATGTTCATCAGCTTGTGTAAACAGGAAGTGGAGCAAGTCACAGACAGCAAAAAAAAAAAAATCACGGGGATTTTCAATCCTACCCTATTATATATATGTGAAAGTAAAAGTTTCAGTTACACACACTGTTTATTGCTTAACCTCTTGTCTACCAAGGTACTTCATAAAAATCATAGTAGACAAGAGGTTAAATCATGCTCACAGCTGCTGGATCTTTTACGGGCCCCATTCCACCTCACCAGTGGTGCCGGGGGCACCCGTGTGGGTTCCCGGGCTCCCCCATTCCACGGTTAATTGCTTCCCTGGTGAAAGCAGGAAAAACTCAGGGAACATCCATTCCCTGATCCCTCCTGAGACTAATGATCCTGGAAATGATGTCTATTACGTAATTTCCAGGGTCAAAGTTGTCATTCCTTAGCTAGTCTAGCCGAGGATGCATCTGTTTAACCACTTTCTGTGTATGAATAGTTGTATTGGCGTGCACTGGCGTGCAGAAAAAAAAAATATATATATATATATATATAGCATTAATCCCATACAAAAAGCATAGGGCAAGCATGTGTATGCCCCCCTGCACACGCAAGTGCAAATGCGCATGTAGGTCCAGCACACTTATGTAAACAGTCGTCTCGCTATACACATGAGATATCGTGACAAACGGAGTAAGCGCAATAATTCTAGGGCCATAATTCATGGTTAATACTCTGATGACCTGGTTTTTAAAGGGGGGAATTTTGGGTACCATCGTTCTTATAAGATTCCACAGGTTTGCGCAATTTTAAGACTTGACATGTTTAGTATCTATTTCCTCAATGCAACCCCATCTTTTATATTCTACCAAAAATGGGTATAATATTGTGTTTGCAGGAAAAAAATGTTCGTTTATTTTTCCTGAGAAATGCATTTAATAAATAACTGCAAATATTGTGTGACATAAAAAATACAACTACCACTCTTTTATTCTCCAGGGTCTCTGCTTTCAGAAAAGATATACTTTTTTGGGGGTTATAGTAATTTCTAGCACTTAGATTTTAACTATGAAAGACGGTTACGGCATGGGCTTCCTTTGCCAGGAGGGTGTACATGGACGTTCTCCCGTGATCGCACTGCCCGCGCACCTCTTGCGGCGCACTCTGTGATCAGGGAGTCCTTCAGACTCAGCTGATCACAGATCGAGGTAAAGGGCCAAACACAGCCGCCCTTTACCACTTGATCAGTTGTCAGCCAATGACAGCTGATCACAGGGTGTAAACAAAAGCTGGTTATCGGCTTTTCTTTTCTCATGCTGACAGCGCAAGGAGAGAAGAAAGCCGACAACCAGCCTATGTTAAAGGGATATCGGCACTGATAATCAGGGCACTAATTATCAGTGCAGTCCCATCAGTCCTGCCAATCAGTGCCCACCAATGCTGCCCATCAGTGGCACCGATCAGTCCCCATCAGTGCCGCCTACCAGTGCCACCTATCAGTGCCCATCAGTGCTTCCTATCAGTGCATACCTCCCAACTTTTTGAGATGGGAATGAGGGACACCTATTCGCAAAAATATGTGGGCATGGGACACACCCCCTGCCATGCCCCCCTTAAAGGAGAATTATACAAAAAAAAAAAAAGTTAAACAAGTGTTTTTTACCACTACTATTCTTTTATATTGGATTTTGAAATTTACAAATGCAGCAATTTAGAAATTGGATGAAAGGTTTAGCACTTGGAAACACTTTTTGAAAGATAAAAAGTGCATTTTATATACAACTATATAGATCAGTCCAAAATGAGGGACAAATGAGGAGGAAAGAGGGACAGATGGACTTTGTTCCAAATCAGGGACAGTCCCTCGAAATCAGGGACAGTTGGGAGCTATGTCAGTGCCGTCTATCAGTGCCCATCAGTGCTGCCTATTAGTGCGACCTCTCAGTGCCCATCAGTGCCACCTCTCAGTGCCAATCAGTACCCATCAATGCAGCATATCATTGCCACCGATCAGTCCCCATCTGTGGCGCCTACCAGTGCCTATCAGTGCCACCTATCAGTGCCCATCAGTGCCGCCTATTTATGCCACCTCTCAGTGCCCATCAGTACCCATGAATGCAGCCTATCAGTGCCCATCAGTGCAGCCTATGGCCTCTCTCACGCGGCCGCTCCGGCATTTTTTTTTTTTCACGGACACTGGTGACACTTGTGTCATCCGGTCCGTATATCATCCCATCCGTTTGCGGATGATATACGGACATAATGTATGTCTATGGGGATTGCGGATGTCAGCGGATGACACCGCTGACATCCGATTTTGCATCCGTTCCGTTTTTTAAAACGGAAGAAAAAATAGGGTTCTGTTCCGTTCCAAAAAACGGAACAGAACTGAAAGGAAGCAAATCGGATGTCAGCGGATGGTCAGCGGATGCAGATGTCAGCGGATGCAGATGTCAGCGAATGGTCAGCGGATGCGGATGTCAGCGGATGGTCATCCGCTGACATCCGCAATCCCATTGACATGCATTATGTCCTTATATCAAAATGACCTGTTTGCAAAATTTTTAACAAACTATGAAAAACGTTTGTTTTTGTTTTTTTCATAATTTTTGGGTTTTTTTTTTGTTTGTTTAGCAAACATTACAAAACCTGTGGTGATTGCATACCACCAGAAAAAAAGCTTTAGCAGTGTGAAAAAAATGATACAAATGTGATTTGGGCACAATGTTGCATGACCGCGCAATTGTCATTTAACGTGCAACAGCGCTGAAAGCTGCAACTTGACCTGGGCAGCATGGGGGTGAAAGTGCCTGGCAGGCAAAAGGTTAAAGTGTGCAAAAAATGAAAACATTGTAGTGAAGAGAATTATTCATTTTTCATGTGAAATGTATTTTCAGTAGTGCTGAGCTCACAGCGAGACCTCCTCCTCCCCTATACTGGAGGGGCAGGGAGGGGGTGTTCTCGGTGCTGTGTTCGCCTGTACCGCTTTCAATAAAGTTTATTGATCGGGAGCTCCGCAGTAAACAAACATGGCGGCGGGTGAAGTGACTGAGTAGAGGCGGGGAACTGAGCCCTGTACCGAGCACCATGGAGGGGCTAGCGGGCTTCATGGAGGATAGTGACGAGCACCGGGCGGTGACCATTGTCGGCTCCGAGTTAGTGGAGAATTATACGGTGAGTGGGCGGGGCCTGTGTTTTACATAAAGAGGCCCTGTCATGGCGAGTCCTGGCTTGTGCTGGGGGTTCTGTCACCTCATTATTATTGAGGACATTATTAGGGGGCGGGAATATACACAGAAATACATCACATAGGATCCCAAGTCACTTCCACTGCCCTCCAATGTGTCCTGAACGTGACATAGATATCATTGGGGCTCATTAACACAGGACGCCATATACTTAAAGCGGGTCTTCAGTTCACTATGTTAAGTGGCGCTACCCTGGGTGCCACCATTATGAAGTGTGAGCAGATGTGCCCAGTCTTCAGGTCCTGCATTTGAGCGCTCGCTGTGGAAATGACATGCGTGTGCAAAGACGGGAGGTTTTCCTGGCAGGTGGATGTGGTGCCCGACTCTCTCAGGATCCCAGTGACACATCTGCACACACACACTGGAGGTGGTGACAAAGTCACGCCTAGGTGAGAAGAGCACAAATAATGAAAAGTGTCCCTTGCTAAGATAGAGAGGGGATGATATGGAGACAGATAACTTCAAAGTTAGGGTGGGGGTCTGCTTTAAAGTAGAACTAGGGATTCACCCAAATGAAAATTCTGGGCCGAAACAGAAACGGAAAATTCAGGATGCCCTTGGCCGAAAACCGAAAAATTAGGATGCCCTTGGCCGAAAACGGAAAATTCAGGATGCCCTTGGCCGAAAACGGAAAATTTAGGATGCCCTTGGCCGAAAACGAAACTTCCCCCCCCCCCCCCAAATGATTTTACAATAGATAGAAGAGGTGCATACACCAGAAACAGGCAGTAACGTACACCTGTAGCTGCCACCCTGTCGCAGCATATGTACTGTGATGGGTTGGCAAGTGGGTAATTTAATTACAAATGGTATTTGTATTATGCAGCATGAGGGGGTTAATGTAGATGAAGATACCCGCCTGCCAGGGAAGTGAAGGGCTCACTTCATTACAGCTATTAGCGCCCGCCCGCCCGGTATGTTCATATACACTTCACCTGCGCTGCGCAGCGCCCCCCTTCCCCGTGTCGGCCATTAATTTTCGCCATCTTTGACCCGTTTTCGGCAGAAATGGGATAGGCCCATTTTCGTCCGCCGAAATTTCGATGCACCACTAAGTAGAACTACAGAAAAAAACTTTTTTTTTTTTTTTATATAAATAAGGGAGGGTTATAACCCCTGTCAGTTTTTTGCCATTGGAGTGATTTCCCTTCACTTCCTGTCCCATAGCCAAAAGAGGAAGTGAGAGGGAGTCCCGGGGTGTCACCAGGGACCAGCTCAGGTGTGTCTGAGCCCTCCAGGAAGCTGTCGCCTAATCCCGCCTATACTGATTATCTTGTGGCTGTGATATTCCACACCCATCAGGTATATATATATATATATATATATATATATATATATATATATATATATATATATATATATATATATATAATATGGGAATGCCTCATCCACTAATAATCGGCCCAGTACTGTACATTGAAGTGGGTTTGGACAAGGATCCAAATATGTCTGAGGTCATCCCAGCTGTCACCAGGGTCACTAGAAATAGTTTCCCCATTGGAAGATTTTCTGGTGACAACTCAAAATGTGGAAAATGTCTTTTACTTTCATTTTGAGTGATAAGTGCAAACAGGACAGTTAGAGAGGTTGAATCTCCCTAACACCGTACAGAAAGCAAAAAAATCCTGACCGGGCTTCTAATCCCTCTCCACTCTATCCAAAACTTCAAAACAATAAATAAAGTTCTGCCTTTAGTTCTACTTTAATTATAAATTGTCATCCAGAATGACGCATTTGCAGCAATGAGAACTGAACATAATGATTGTAAACTAGATGTAAATCCTTAGTGCTTGTTTACACTCTTGGTGGGGGTTGATAAAAATGGGCCATGATTTTACTGTCTCCCTACCTTTCCCTACCAGCTACCTTTTAAATAACACCATATGGGATTATACAAACGCCTAGCACAACTTGTAGGTGGTAGGCTGGCAGTTGGGGCACAGTGTTCCCTCTACATAAACCCTGTTCAGCTGCCCAAAAAAAAAGCAAAAAAAAAAAACCGGGCACATGCACAACTGAATGCTTGTTACCCGCACCTGTACAGTTCTCTGAAAAAGAGGTCCGCCACAGATTGCTTTTCAAAGACTGCCACAAGTGTACTAAAGTAGTGTGTATAAACAAATGACACAATTTTGTAACCAAAAGTTTTCCATTTTTTTTTTTTTTTTTTTTAAATTCTCTGCTGCACCTCCATCTTTTTGCAGCCACTTCTTGTTTACATGCATCCCTGTGATGCCTGAAGACTGGTTCACACCAGATGCATTCCAGTGTGTTTTTTCATCTCCATCAAAAATGCATGGACAGTGTTTTAACCTAGATTTCTAAACGCCCTCAAACACAAACGCATCAAAAAGGACCTGGAACGCACATATCCTCAATTGAAACTTTTAAAAAAAAAAAAAGAGGGGAAAATAATGTACCGAATTGCTTTAAAAATGCACATGCAGAAAAGTCATTCCTTAGGGCTCATTTACATATGCAGTGCTTTTTTTCTGCCGCTCTGAAAAGTGACCTTAGTTGGAACAATTTTCAGAGACATTGACAGGTGGCTTGGAGGCGATATGTTGCCTGCTGAACTCCCACTTTAACCATTGAAAGCTTGTAGCACTGCACCCCAACCATGTACATTACATGTGATTTTTTGCAAGCCCCTGTTTTTTCTTGAATAGGTGACTTTTTGTGGCGGTTCTGGTACTGGATCTTTTTTGCTGTGCCAAGAAGCAAAGCATAGCAGCCGCACCAATATGTACTATACCCTCCCTTAGACTCCATTCACACTACCACGACTTGTCAGACGACTGGTCAGCCTGAGAAGTCGCAGTCCATTGTGTGCTACGGGAACCGTTCTAATAGGAGCGACACAAGTCGCTCCGACTTAGAAAAAGGTTCCTGTACTACTTCGGGGCGACATTGGAGCGACTTGCATAGACATTCATTATATGAAGTCCGTGCAAGTCGCGGTGCACACAACTTCACAGGTCGCCCCCGAAGTCATGCCGCATTAGTGTGAACCGCCACTTAATGGGAACAGGGCCTTGGAGCTCGTTACATTTGGCCCTTGTGTATGTCAGCCGGTCCGACAGAAACCGCCTTATGTTGGACAAGCATGCTGGAAATCCAGCAGCCGACTGACTCCCAATTGGCGCTCTCAGCCAATTGCTGAGAGCCCTGATCGGAGTGTTCTGGTGGGGTGGGGGGGCAAGTCCCTTCACTGCAGCATTTTAGTGTGAACGGGACAAATAGAAACTATTGCTTTCTGTGCATCCCAGCGTTAAACATGTGTGTGTGTATGTGCGATCAACACAGAAGGTGGTCCATTCAGGCCTCATGCACACTGGGCATAAAAAATGCTGCTTATACAGGCGTTAGGCATTTTTTTCTTTGTCTGTAGAAGCAACTATAAGTTAGCCTATGTGTCCCATGTACATTTAGGTGTTTACAGG
The DNA here is from genome assembly GCF_965119305.1 of Pelophylax lessonae. Taxonomy (NCBI): domain Eukaryota; kingdom Metazoa; phylum Chordata; class Amphibia; order Anura; family Ranidae; genus Pelophylax; species Pelophylax lessonae. The sequence continues at coordinate 86,851,697 of NC_138775.1, read as the reverse complement.
CTGAGAATAAAAAAACATCAAAAGTGCCTTTTTAAAAAGCTTTTGGGCAGAATAAAGGCTTGATGCCCCTAAACGCAGCCTTTAGGCATGTTTAGGTACGTCAAGCATTTTTTCTGTGTACATTTTTCTAGTGTTTTGAGGAAAAACACATGTGAATAGATCCTCAGGCTCCATTCACATATGCAAATGGCGCTGTTGGCACTTACATGTGGGCAATCCAGAAGCAGTTTTAGGCAATTAGCAGACTGTCTGCATCCGGGGCCAATCACTTACAGGTAATCTCTCCATGAGCGAGATTAGCTGTGGGAGCTGTCAGAATTCATTTCTATGGGGCTTCCTTCCACAGCTAATGGCCGAGAACCCCTGCTGGGTCGCCCACAGGTTATCACTAATGGCCCCGTTCACAAGTGTGACTTGGGTCCTCAGTCTGGGTAGTAAAAATTTCTAGGTTGCAGCATCTTTGATGTGGTTTAATGAAAAGGAAGTTTAAAAAGAACTGAAAGGTGACGCATGTAAAACCTCCCTAAAATGCAACATCCTGCACTGCAAAAGATGTGAAACAGCTCCTAGGATGGGTTTTACTGGTGGTTACAACAGTAAACTGTCGAAAGCCCATGTGATATGTTAACGCAGGAGAGTGGGAGAGACAGGGATAGAGCGTTGTCAAACTTTAAAAGGAAGCGCTGGAGCAAAGACTATCATTAAATTAAAGCTGAACTCCTGGAATTCAACCATTTTGTAATATGTCCTGGCTTACTATACGTTAAGTCCAATGAGGTGCATGTCGCCTTGTGGACTTATATCTTTTATTTACCAACAGTGTAATCTGGGATGTAAAGCTATTACATCCTACCAGAGATCCAACAATTGACCTTCTGGTCTCAGCTCCTGAATATACAGTCACTTGCAGCTACTGTGCCCCCCCTGCCAGATTACAGAGCACTTTATGTGAACCTAGTCACTGAATACAAAGTCTTTGAAGAATGGGCAGCATCATGGAAGAGAAGACGGGTCTCTTCTCCCAAAGCCCCAGGAGTGTGTACTCCCAGAGCTACCATAAAACTATCAGATGTAAATAAATACGTCCAGGGGGTGGCATACACCTCGTTTTACAGTGCCTACAAATATTAGAAAGTGTCTGAATTCCTGGAGATTAGCTTTAGGGTAAATTGGACCATAGCTTAGTGTATTTGCAGGGATTTTTCTACACTTTCCAGCACAGGAAAAATGCATGGGCAGAAAAAAATATCCATTGTTTTTAATAGGACCTTAATGTTTAAAGACACCTTTTACCTGCATTTTGTCAGCAGGCTTTCTTCACACGGCCGTTTAGCCACATACACTGTGTTCCAGCAGCAAGAATGTGCTGATTCTTACAGCTGGAATGACGGGTGGATGTGGATATCGGCAGGTGCTCAGCCTGTACAGAGTAGTGACAGGCTGACAGCAGCCGTTGCTCACATATAGCCGCACAAGAAGCAGATACCTGCGGTTAGGAACGGGTGTAGAAGCTTAGACACCTCTGACCGCATCTAGGCTTAGACACCCGTTCCTATCCGCTTGGTGTACTTTGCGAATAGCAAAGGTGACTTTCAGCCTGTCAATACTTTTTACCCTGCTTGACTGCTATTTGCACCAAGACACTTACAGTTTGCTAAAATTTGAATGGTACTATGCAAGAATATAGTCAGGAACACTCCCTCAACTTTGCAGTGACCTTTATAAACCTATTAGCCACATGCTTTTGTTTGATGCATTTAACTGTGTAGAAGTATTTTATCTTCATGTCCACACTGGTGTTATGGTCATGATACCGTTATCATATTTTTATACTATAGTAAAGGGTGTTTTAAATTGAGCTTTTTATACTTTTTAAAAAACATTTTTGATAATTGTAAATACCACATTTTATGTCAACCTTTTTTTTCCCTCCTATTTATTAAAACAAGATTTCTAGTCTGGGAAAATAGATTTTGGCAACATTCACACTGTTGTACTGCAGTAGTACACGCATGTTTATGTGTGTTATGCAGTGCACTAAGTCCCGGTTCACACTATTGCGATCAATACGGGAACACTGCGAATATACTGCGTGTGTCTGCATCGCATTCGCAGGACACGGGCAGTTCACACTGCCATATGCGATACGCTGGGGGTGTCAATTCAAAGTTAACAATACCCCCAGATCAGATTGCATATCGCAGTGCGATCTGACAGTTTGCACAGCAATTGGATCACACTGGTGTGAACCACCATGCGATCCGATTCTGCTGCGGAACAAAAAAAGGGTCCTGTGCGTGTTCACTGCGATTGCGGTGCGAATTCAGCCATACAAACTGTATGGCTGAACTTGCACCGCATAGACATTGCATGCGATTTTTAGGAGCAGTGCGCTCCGGATCATATGCAATGTCTGTGATCGCAATAGTGTGAACTGGCACTAAAGCTGATTTCCATATTTTCTTTCTTTCACTTTAGTTATTTTGAACCAAGGTGGTCCAAATTAACTATTTTCTTCACTAAGGCCAGCCATACATGGAGCGAATTTCTAAATTTGCTTTATTCACCCATCAACACAGACAGTGTTGATGCAAGAATGCCTCCTGCAGGGCTATTGTCTTCTCCCAGCAGGAGAAAACAGTGAATATTGCTAGCAGCTGCTAGTGATAATCGAAGGTTAATCTCGGCATGCTAGTTGTACCCAAGTTGATGGATGGATCAACTTGGTACATTGGACCTGTCCATACAGAATCTCAGCTGGTTCAGCAGGAATTTGAACCGTGTTTGGCCTGCCTAATGGCGCTTTTCCACTGCATGGAACTGAACAGTTCGGCTCGCTTTTGTGCTTTTCCGCTGCTGGTACCGCATGGTACGGTGTAGGAACGGTTCGCTACGGTACGGCGGCGCTTTTCCACTGCATGGAACCAAACGGTACGGCTCTCAAAAACAGTACCACCTCGATTGTGGTTCCAAGAGGTACCATATCCCACAATCCTTTGCATGCAGTCACTACTAGCCACTGATTGGTCAGAGAATCGTTGTTATCCCACCCACTTAGTTTTAGTACTACTTTAGTGGAAAAGCAAACCATACCGTACCGTACCAAACCGTTCCAACACCGTACCATGCGGTACCAGCAGTGGAAAAGCAAACCGGGCCAAGCAGGGCCGAGTAGAGCCGAGCCGGTACTTGCAGTGGAAAAGTGCCATAAATGACACAGCTTGGTCCAGATCAACTATTTAAAGCAAAAGAAAACATGGAAATCAGCTTTAACATTGTTAAGACAGCCCATGCATTTGTAAAAAGGTGTAAGTATTTTATGTAACAGTGCATTGGCACACATGTTGGCGTGTTAACGTGAATTGTGATGTGCAGAATGAATGGCACTTTATCATGCCAACATGCATAATGCGTATTACCCAGGATTGTGCTGCCAATGAGGCAGTTGTATCATGCAAGACTCATGTAGGTCCCTGAGGTTGGAATGTTCATACATCATGAGCAGCTCAGAAATGCTGAGTTTGGTAAAACCACCGGCTTAGTGTTACTGAGCCTCATCACTGACTCAGAGCCTGTAGAAGTGCAGATTTAAAATCAGTAAGCACTGTGCTGCAGGCCACTGCATCTGTTTGGGTCACAGGTGAAGTGGCTGGGCAGAGACATTTACTCCATGACCCTGAGGCTGCACTTTTAACAGTTTCCATGTCAGCCATGTGAGCTGACTGCACACACACAAACAGCGCTAGCGCCACCAGAGGTGGCCATCTTTGCCACGGGGGGAAAGTGGGGAAAAACTGGCTGCCTCAGGCACTATGTTCAGTCCTAGCATTACTGCAACGCAATAATGTAAACGGGGCCTTTCACACTTTAAATTCAGTTCGTTGGTGCATTAATTATTTATTACTGAGTGTGTTTAACTACATTTGTGAAGGGATTCAGCATCACCATTTCTCTTTGTTCTGCTTTATTTTGCAAGTATATTTCTGATTGAAATGTTTGCAAGCACCTTCATTTCTGAGCAGACATCCCTGAGGATAGATCTATTGTTCATATTGTATTTTTGCAAACTGAAGGTTTTTTCTTCCTCAAGGCTCTGTTCACACTAGTACAATTTCAGATGCAACTATAGTCACAGAATTACATACTTTTTTTTCAATGGAGCCCGTTCACATCGATGCAACTTGATGTAACACAATTTTGAAAAAGGGTCCTGTACTACCTTTGGTGTGATTCCAGCGCAATTTTTTTTGGCCCCATAAAATATACAAGCCACATGCAAGTTGCACTGCATAATCTCACTAAAAATTTTATAATGGCAGGTTTGAACCCAGCCTAAGACAACATTGGTATTTTCTGAGCAAACTGAGATGAACATGTAAAATGTACAGTATGGGGGCTGTTGAGATATAAATATTGGGACATCAACCCAATTCTAATCTTTTTGGCTCTATACACCACCACAATGGATTTGAAATGAAACAAAGAAGATGTGCTTTAACTGTAGACTTTCAGCTTTAATTTGAGGGTATTTACATCCAAATCAGGTGAACGGTGTAGGAATTACAGCAGTTTGTATATGTGCCTCCCACTTTTTAAGGGACCAAAAGTAACAATTGGCTGTTCCATGGCCAGGTGTGGGTTATTCCCTCATTATTCAATTTACAAGGAGCAGATAAAAGGTCCAGAGTTCTTTTCAAGTGTGCTATTTGCATTTGGAATCTGTTGCTGTCAACTCTCAATCAGGGGCGGACTGAGAACCCTCAGGGCCCCCGGGTAAAATAAATCAAGGGCCCCTTCGAGGCCCCACCCATGTTCCGCCTCCATCCACACCCTTGCCACGCCTCCATCCACATCCACACCCCGCCTCCATCCACGCCCCACCTCCAGCCACACTCACACTAAAACAATACAACATAGCTCTCTGATACCTAGGCCAAGTTGGCTCCTCTTACCTTAATTACAGTTGCTGGCTGGCAAGCTGTGGTATTGCTGGCTACTGCTGGCAGGCTGTGGTCTTGCTGGCTACCGCTGGCAGGCTGTGGTCTTGCTGGCTACCGCTGGCAGGCTGTGGTCTTGCTGGCTACCGCTGGCAGGCTGTGGTCTTGCTGGCTACCGCTGGCAGGCTGTGGTCTTGCTGGCTACCGCTGGCAGGCTGTGGTCTTGCTGGCTACCGCTGGCAGGCTGTGGTCTTGCTGGCTACCGCTGGCAGGCTGTGGTCTTGCTGGCTACCGCTGGCAGGCTGTGGTCTTGCTGGCTACCGCTGGCAGGCTGTGGTCTTGCTGGCTACCGCTGGCAGGCTGTGGTCTTGCTGGCTACCCCTGGCAGGCTGTGGTCTTGCTGGCTACCCCTGGCAGGCTGTGGTCTTGCTGGCTACCGTTGGCAGGCTGTGGTCTTGCTGGCTACTGCTGGCAGGCTGTGGGCCTGTGGCTGGCACTGGCAGGCTTGCTGGCAGGCTGTGGCTTGCTGGCTGTGGCTGGCACTGGCAGGCTTGCTGGCTGGCTGTGGCTTGCGGCTTGCTGACTGTGGGCCTGTGGCTCGCACTGGCAGGCTTGCTGGCTGGCTGGCAGTCTGTGGCTGGTTGTGGGCCTGTGGCTGGCTGGCTGGCAGGCCTGTGGCTGGCTGGCTGGCTGGCAGGCCTGTGGCTGGCTGGCTGGCTGGCAGGCCTGTGGCTGGCTGGCTGGCTGGCAGGCCTGTGGCTGGCTGGCAGGCCTGTGGCTGGCTGGCAGGCTGTGGCTTGCTGGCTGTGGGCCTGTGGCTGGCACTGGCTTGCTGGCTGGCAGGCTGTGGCTTGCTGGCTGTGGGCATGTGGCTGGCACTGGCAGGCTTGCAGGCTGTGGCTTGCTGGATGGGGCCTGTGGCTTGCTGACTGTGGGCCTGTGGCTTGCTGACTGTGGGCCTGTGACTGGCACTGGCAGGCTTGCTGGCAGGCTGTGGCTTGCTGGCTGTGGGTCTGTGGCTGGCACTGGCAGGTTTTCTGGCTGTGGTTTGCTGGCTGTGGGCCTGTGGCTGGCACGGGCAGGCTGTGGCTTGCTGGCTGTGGGCCTGTGGCTGGCACTGGCAGGCTTGCTGTGGCTTGCTGGCTGTGGGCCTGTGGCTTGCTGGCTGTGGGCCTGTGGCTGGCACTGGCAGGCTTGCTGGCTGGCAGCCTGTGGCTTGCTGGCTGTAGGCCTATGGCTTGCTGGCTGTGGGACTGTGGCTGGCACTGGCAGGCTTATTGGCTGGCAGGCTGTGGGCCTTTGGCCAGGGGCGGACTGAGCGGACGGGGTACTTCGGAGGTGGTCCGAGACCCTGGCCGGGAAGGGGGGGCCTAGCCGGCAATGGGGCCCACCGCCCAGTACAGAATTAACTCACCCGGCGAAACGTAGTGAGAGGAGGGGAGGGGCCCGGCTGCTGTCGCTGCTTCAGTGAGAGGATTAGTGCTGGATTTCCATGGTGTCTTGTGTGCGGGGGCGCGTCGGCATCTCATACTGATGTGACGTTGATGTGCCCCGCCTCCACAGGCCGTGATACTGGTAACGGTCGGTAACCTCACTGGGGACGAGTTCCTGGATGCCTGCGATTGCGAAGGAGTGCCCTCTTCATCTTCTTCAGTCCCTGCTTCATCCCTGGATCCCTGGTGGTTTCTGTTTGATGTAAGTAGTTCTTGTAACATATGGCCTCTATGTGAAATCCAGCTCCACTCAATGGTCTCTCCTCTGAGGAATGATGTGTACATACATTTGCATTATCCCACACAATTTTAATAAAAATATATGATTCATATATTTTTATTAAAATTGTGTGGGATAATGCAAATGTACACATTATTTCTCAGAGGAGAGACCATTGAGTGGAGCTGGATTTCACATAGAGGCCATATGTTACAAGAACTACTCACATCAAACAGAAACAGGGGATCTGAGGAAGTGGGAGCGCCTTTTCAAATTGCAAGGCATCAGAAACTAATCCATGCTCAGTCCGCCCCTGCTCTCAATATGAGATCCAAAGAGCTGTCACTATCGGTGAAGCAAGCCATCATTAGGCTAAAAAAACAAAGCCAACCCATCAGAGAGATAGCAAAAACATTAGGTGTGGCCAAATCAACTGTTTGGAACATCCTTAAAAAGAAAGAATGCACCGGTGAGCTCAGCAACACCAAAAGACCCGGAAGACCACGGAAAACAACTGACGTGGGTGACCGAAGAATTCTTTCTATGGTGAAGAAAACACCCTTCACAACAGTTGGCCAGATCAAGAACACTCTCCAGGAGGTAGGTGTATGTGTGTCAAAGTCAACAATAAAGAGAAGATTTCATCAGAGTGAATACAGAGGGTTCACCACCAGATGTAAACCATTCTTGAGCCTCAAAAACGGGAAGGCCAGATTAGAGTTTGCCAAACAACATCTAAAAAAGCCTTCACAGTTTTGGAACAACATCCTATGGATGGATGAGACCAAGATACACTTGTACCAGAGTGATGGAAAAGAAGAGTATGGAGAAGGAAAGGAACTGCTCATGATCCATTCCAAAGCATACCAGCTCATCAGTGAAGCATGGTGGTGGTAGTGTTATGGTGTGGGCATGTATGGCTGCCAATGGAACTGGTTCTCTTGTATTTGATGATGTGACTGCTGACAAAAGCAGCAGGATGAATTCTGAAGTGTTTCGGGCAATATTATCTGCTCCTATTCAGCCAAATGCTTCAGAACTCTTTGGACGGCGCTTCACAGTGCAGATGAACAATGACCCGAAACATACTGCGAAAGCAGCCAAAGAGTTTTTTAAGGGAAAGAAGTGGAATGTTATGCAATGGCCAAGTCAGTCACCTGACCTGAATCCGATTGAACATGCATTTCACTTGCTGAAGACAAAACTGAAGGGAAAATGCCCCAAGAACAAGCAGGAACTGAAGACAGTTGCAGTAGAGGCCTGGCAGAGCCTCACCAGGGATGAAACCCAGCGTCTGGTGATGTCTATGCGTTCCAGACTTCAGGCTGTAATTGACTTCAAAGGATTTGCAACCAAGTATTAAAAAGTAAAAGTTTGATTTGTGATTGTTAATCTGTCCCGTTACTTTTGGTCCCTTTAAAAAGTGGGAGGCACATATACAAACTGTTGTAATTCTTACACCGTTCACCTGATTTGGCTGTAAATGCCCTCAAATTAAAGCCGAAAGTCTGCAGTTAAAGCACATCTTGTTTGTTTTATTTGAAAATCCATTGTGGTGGTGTATAGAGCCAAAAAGATTAGAATTGTGTCCATGTCCCAATATTTATGGACCTGACAGTAGGTGTCAGAAACCCTCAGCACTGCTTCAGTCCTTATATCATTCTATAGTATCCCCAGATGAGTCCGTCCCTCATAGATGTCATAGAGGTCTTCTGTGACACACATTTATAGTAAAATAAAAGAATACAGGTTTTACATGTGTAATATATCTGCTACAGATTTACAAACAATACTGGAAAAATGTGGTTTGTGTTTTTTTTTTTTTGTCACCTAAAAAAAAAAAAAAAAAAAAAATTCATACATGTCACGTCTTCGCTTTTTTTTTAGGTATATATAATTGAAGTCCAGACTGGGGTTTATAACTGGAAAGTGAAACATCGTTACAGTGACTTTTATGATCTCCATGAAAAAGTAAGTAAAACCAATATAGTAAGCCTGCAACTATCCAGGATAATTGAAACTGATCACATGAAGAAACTATTTTTATTAACCTCTTGCCGGCCACCCGCTGCAAATATACTGCGGCAAGGTGACTCGGCTGCGCGAGAGGGGAAGCTGATCTGCCGTCACCTGCGATCACTCCCCGGGGAAACAGAACAGTGCTCTGCTGTTATACACACGGCAGACGGTTCTGTCAGCAATCAACACAGGGCTCCTATGTTCCTCCTATTTACGAATACAGGTCCCTGTGTTGATTCCATAAGCCCATCCCTCTCACAGTTAGAAAAAACCCCTAGGCATACATTTACCCTTTGATCGCCCCTGGTGTTAACCCCTTCCTTGTCAGTGTCATTAGTATAGTAACAGTGCAAATTTTTAGCACTGATTACTGTAGTAATGTCACTGATTTACCCCCCCCCCAAGAGTGTCAAAAATGTCAGTTAGGTGTCCGATCTGTCTACCGCATTGTCGCAGTCACGCTAAAAATTGCTGATTATTACTAGTAAAAAAAATAAAAAAAATGTTTAAAAAAAATGACATAAATCTTTCCCCTAGTTTGTAGATGCTATAACTTTTGCGCAAACCAATCAATATACACTTATTGGGATTTTTTTTTACCAAAAATATGTGGCAGAATTGGCCATCTAATGAAACAATTTAGATTTAAATTTTTTTTATTGGTAATGTTATATAGCAGAAAGTAATATATTTATTTAATTTTTTGTTTTCAAAATTGTTGCTCTTTTTTGGTTTAGAGCGCAAAAAATAGAAATCACAGGGGTGATCAAATGCCACCAAAAGAGAGCTCTATTTGTAGGAAAAAGGACATCAATTTTATTTGGGTACAGCATCGCACAACCACGCAACTGTCAGTTAAATTAACACAGTGCTGAATCGCAAAAAATGGCCTGGTCTTTAAGGGGGTAAAACCTTCCAGTCAGTGGTAATGGACTTTGAATGTATTGCGGCAGACAGGGGCGTAACTACAGGGGTTGCAGGGGTTGCAATTGCTACCGGGCCCCATGGAGCAAAACCAGTGGGTGAACTTCCAGGATCTCAAAGGTCACACTTGCGACCGGGCCCTGGCATTGCACCACTGTGGGGAGGCCCCAAGATTGCAGGAAGGGGGCCCACTGCAGAACTTGTGAAAGGATCCTGCTGCGGGACCATAATAAAAGGCCATGCAACGAGAGTAAAGAGCCCCAGGATTAGTGGGAAGAGCCCCGGGCTTGAAGGGAAGGGCCCCGGCCAGGGGTCTGGGGGGCCCTTCATGGTTTCTTGCATCGGGGCCCTGAAGGTTCTAGTTACGCCTCTGGCGGCAGGTGGTACTTCATCAGGACTAATACACCTACAACAATACTGTGGTATCCTTCCACCGACGCAGCTCTGCACACGCTGCATATTGAATGCCCTGAGGCAGGCACCACCATTCTGATACAGATTTTTCATGTAGAGGGGTAGGAGAGAGCACAACAACCATATACCATGTTCCACAATATCATTTATTTATTTATTTTTGCTGTATTTTGATGCATTGGCTGCTTTCTGTTTACCACTTGGGGCATTTTTCAGCAACATGATGTACAACCCCAATGCCACAAATAAAGTTGGGACGCTATGTGAAATCTACATAAGAACAGAATGCAATGACTTGCAAATTTCAACAACCCACATTTTATTCACAATAGAAAATATGTCAAACGTTTTAAACTGAGAAAATCTACAAAAAAAAAAAAAAGAAAAGATAATTTTGAAATTTATGGCAGCAACCCATCTCAAAAAAGTTGGGACAGGGCCATGTTTACCACGATGTAGCATCCCCTCTTCTTCTTTTACCAAAACATCTGGGAACTGAGGAGACCAGTTGCTGAAGTTTTGTGAGAGGAATGTTGTCCTATTCTTGCCGGATTCTAACTAGTCAACAGTCCTGGGTCTTCTTTGTTGTATTCTTCTTTTTTTTTTTTTTTCAAGATGGACCAAATATATTCAATTGGTGCTCTATCAGTATCAGTGTCCACTATCAGGTAGATATAGGAGGAGTCCCTTGTAGTGCATTAGCACATCTCTCCCAGCAAGGAGTGTTGTCTCCAAGGGTTGGAGAGGCTGGATTCACCCCTTTTTTATGGATAGTGTAGGACCCACTGATAATGGGGTACTTTGACGTAAGTGGTGGGCTTGAGCACGATATGGCCATATGGTGGGACTAAATCCACATTTTTATTTATGGATTGTCTCCATATTTGATAGTCATTTCTTTTGCATGTGTGCGCTATTCTTTTTTAATATACATCCCAGAAACATGCCTGTTTTTAATGCAAGGCCCTCTGAGGGCCCGAAGATCATGGGCCTACAGTATTGTGTTTCAGCTTTGTCCCATGCGCACAGAGATTTCTCAAAATTCTATAAATATTTTGATGATATATTTAATGTCTTTGCCATTTTATGATGAGGAACTATTATTCTGAAACTGTTCAACAATTTTTAGACGCAGTTCTTCACAGATTGGTGAACCTCTGCCCATCTCTACTTCTAAGACACTCTGACTCTTTAAAATGCTGTTTTTATACCCAGTCGTGTCACTAGCTTGTTACCAATTAACCCAGGACTTGACAAATTTGCTTGGAATCTAGGTGCCAGCTAAAAAAGTTAGAAACCAGTTTTTTTTTTTCGCGCATGCCGAATGGCCAGCTTCTGTCGGACCGCCTGCCATATACACGGGCTGAATGGCAGCCAGTTTTTATTTAACCGGCTGATGTTGCCCGGCATTCAGCCCGTGTGTACCTGGCTGGATGGTGTGAGGTGGTTCACTAGGGAAGGACAGTGCAGCAAGGTGGGGGGCGATAGGAGATCCAGTAACATGCCACCTTAGGCCGCTTTCATACTGGCACCTCTGCTAAGCAGAATCTGCTTGCTCTGCTTCAACACCTTCAACCTCTTCTCTTTGGAAAGAGATGGGCGGGCAGTGAGAGCAGGCAGGGAAAGCTGCCAGTGACTACTTGTTGCAGCCCCAGGCACCACAAGAGCGCACCAGTTCTCCAGTGTAAGCATCTCGCTCCAGCAGGCCGAAAAGCCACGGCCTCAATTACCAGCTGGCGCGGCATCTTAGTCTGTGCACCTGGGGGCGGGGGCTGCATGGCATACATCCCAACCTGCAAAAACGAATTTCATGGAGGTGCCACTCCGCGACCCCCACCCCCCCGATTAATTTAACACAACTAGAGGATGATCAAATGAAATACAATCAGTATACAGAAGTTTACTTCTTCTGAGAGATATTAAAGGAACACTCTAACCACCATGACCACTTCAGTGATTTGAAGTGGTCATGGTGGTAGGAGTCAGAAACACTGCACATGCTGGGATATTTAAAATTTATGTGCTGGGGGCTAGTTGCACCCTTAGCACATATGACGTACTGCTGGCGGTTACTGCTGGCTGGAAATGCTGGCTGCTCTGAGAGACCTCAACGGAGTGTGAGGATTGGTGCTGGAGGAAGCATGCAGAGCGGATGCTTCCTGTATCTCTCCTCTCACAGGCGGAGTGCATTTGATATCACTCCGTCTGTGACGGGAGGAAACATAGGCTGCATTCTGACAGCCCAGAGCTGGGATATCGCACGGCACTTGCGAGTGTCAAAGAGCCGCAGCCTGCATGTGGGAGACTCCTGCACCTCGGAGGAGACTTGGGATATCTGGCATGGGGGAGAGGACACCTGCCGCAGTATAGCCCGGGCGCCAGGACGCTAATTCTAGTCGCCAATGCGACCTGGCGTCTGAGGTTTGTCCAGCCCTGAATTAACCCAATTCGTTGCAAAATGTTCTTCCAGCCCTTCCTTGTTAATGCCACTTACTTTGCCAGCTTTTTGCTGTCTTGTCCCAACTTTTTTGAGACTTGTTGATGTCATCAATTTCAAAATTACCTTATTTTTTTTTTTTCTAAAATGATACTTTTTTTCAGTCAGTTTGATATGTTTTCTATTGTGAATAAAATATGGGTTTATAAGGTTTGCAAACTTATTGCATTCTGTTTTTATGTAAATTTTACACAGTGCCCCGATTTTTTTTTTTTTTTGGAATTGGAGTTGTACTGTAACTGTACAAGTCATACGAACATGAGAATTTCCCCTGCAGCTGGTTACATTAAACTTATTTGGAGACTGGTGGTAAGAGTTTAGGTTGGTTTTCAGTGGTTTTATCTTTCTTTTTTGGAGGTTGTATTATATCATATACCCATTGGGGATGTACTGGTTTATGCATTCAAATTTTTTTGTATTCATTATTTATAGTAAGGCAGATATCATTTAAAGTTAACCCCTTTCCGCCAACGGAACGCAAATATGCGGCCTCGGCTTCAAGAGGTTGTACCGGGGTGATGCCTGCAGCTAGAGACATCACCCCGGTACTGTTTTTTAGAGCCGCTCTGCTGTTTTTACAAGAAGTGGAAGGCCCGAGTGACCACCCGACACGTCTGCAGGCTGGCCGAATACCCGGACAAAGCCATATTCGGCTTTGATCGGATCTCCGATGTAGAAACCCGGAAGCAATGTCATGACATCACTTCCGGTTACTAAAGCCTTAAATGCGACAGATTTAAAAAAAAAATTAATAAAAAATGACAGTACAAAGGAGGGATTTGGGGTCTTTTAGACCCCAGATCCCTCCATAAAGAGTACCTGTCACTGCCCATTACTCTGAGGACATTTTTACATTCCTTGTGACAGCAAAAAAAGCCATTAAAAAAAATTTTTTTTTCTTTTTACACTGTCCCTTTTTAAAAAAGAAGAAATATATTTAAGCGCCCGATCCCTCCGTACTCATGTGCAGAAGCAAAGTTGTGTCTGCATATGTAAACAGTGTTTAAACCACACATGTGAGGTATCGCCGTGATCGTTAGAGCAATAATTCTAGTACAAGACCTCCTCTGTAACTCTAAACAGGTAACCATTAACATCTCCTATGGAGATTTTTAAGTACCGTAGTTTGTCACCATTCAACAAGTGTGCGCAATTTTAGGCATGACATGTTGGGTATCTATTTACTTGGCGTAACAGCCTCTCTCACATTATTCAAAAAAGTTGGGCTAACTTTACTGTTTTTTGTTTTTTTTTCTTAATTCATGAAAGTGTATTTCTTTTAAAAAATTTTATTTGAAAGACTGCTGCGCAAATAAAGTTTGAGATAAAATATTTCAACGATCGCCGTTTTATCCTCTAGGGTCTCTTCTAAAATATTATATAACGTTTGGGGGTTCTAAGTAATTTTCTAGCAAAAAATACAGATTTTAACTTGTAAGTAGTGTTGAGCGAACACGGACTGTATTATTCATGTTCGTACCGAATAATTGGATTTTTTGTACCCGAACACGGACACGGACACTTTACTGTATGTTTGGGTAAAAATCCGTGTTCGGTCGTTTTATTTCCGGGTTTTGCATGCTTTGGCGCTCTTTTCATGGCGGGCTTTCAACAGCCAATCAACAATCGTTTAACTGGTGTGCCTTAAGCCATCCCAGCCATGCCTGCAAATGTCTCAGTAGCTGTGATTGGCCGTCTGAAGCATGTGACCAAGTCTTTATAAGTTCCAGGCAGCCGCAGCGTCTTCATTCTGCTGCTTAGATCAGGGACAGAGCACACATCAACGTGCTGGCTGCTGATTAGGGAAAGACAGGCAGGAAAAAACCATTTGTGTCCGGATAGAATTGAGGGACAGGTCGGAGTGTTTAGGCAGGGCGAGTTGTAGGCATTTTAGGGATAGAGTCTGCTGAATTATAGGGTCAGTGTCTTCTACAAAGTACAATCGATATTGCTGTGTGGGGGGTGGGGTGACTCTGCACTCAATCCTGATCTACGATCTCTTCTCAATCCTGTTAGGGAGAGGCTGCTGCTGAATTTTAGGGAAACTGTGTTCTACAAACTACAATCGATATTGCTGTGTGGTGTGGGATAGGAGATAGGCAGGTGTCAGTGATCCACATCCATTTTTCTGTGTGTGAGCTGCAGTGAACACAATCTTTTTGGGCTGCAGTGAACAACGTCCTTTTTGGGGTGCAGTGAACAAAATCCTTTTTGGGGTGCAGTGAACAAAATCCTTTTTGGGGTGCAGTGAACAAAATCCTTTTTGGGGTGCAGTGAACAAAATCCTTTTTGGGGTGCAGTGAACAACATCCTTTTTGGGGTGCAGTGAACACAATCTTTTTGGGGTGCAGTGAACAAAATCCTTTGTGGGGTGCAGTGAACACAATCTTTTAGGGGTGCAGTGAACACAATCTTTGTGGGGTGCAGTGAACACAATCTTTTTGGGGTGCAGTGAACAACATCCTTTTTGGGGTGCAGTGAACACAATCTTTGTGGGGTGCAGTGAACACAATCTTTGTGGGGTGCAGTGAACACAATCTTTGTGGGGTGCAGTGAACAACGTCCTTTTTGGGGTGCAGTGAACAAAATCCTTTTTGGGGTGCAGTGAACAAAATCCTTTTTGGGGTGCAGTGAACAAAATCCTTTTTGGGGTGCAGTGAACAAAATCCTTTTTGGGGTGCAGTGAACAACATCCTTTTTGGGGTGCAGTGAACACAATCTTTTTGGGGTGCAGTGAACAAAATCCTTTGTGGGGTGCAGTGAACACAATCTTTGTGGGGTGCAGTGAACACAATCTTTGTGGGGTGCAGTGAACACAATCTTTTTGGGGTTCAGTGAACACAATCTTTGTGGGGTGCAGTGAACACAATCTTTGTGGGGTGCAGTGAACAACGTCCTTTTTGGGGTGCAGTGAACAAAATCCTTTTTGGGGTGCAGTGAACAAAATCCTTTTTGGGGTGCAGTGAACAAAATCCTTTTTGGGGTGCAGTGAACAAAATCCTTTTTGGGGTGCAGTGAACAACATCCTTTTTGGGGTGCAGTGAACACAATCTTTTTGGGGTGCAGTGAACAAAATCCTTTGTGGGGTGCAGTGAACACAATCTTTGTGGGGTGCAGTGAACACAATCTTTGTGGGGTGCAGTGAACACAATCTTTTTGGGGTGCAGTGAACAACATCCTTTTTGGGGTGCAGTGAACACAATCTTTGTGGGGTGCAGTGAACACAATCTTTGTGGGGTGCAGTGAACACAATCCTTTTTGGGGTGCAGTGAACACAATCTTTGTGGGGTGCAGTGAACACAATCTTTTTGGGGTGGAGTGAACAAAATCCTTTTTGGGGTGCAGTGAACAAAATCCTTTTTGGGGTGCAGTGAACAAAATCCTTTTTGGGGTGCAGTGAACACAATCTTTTTGGGGTGCAGTGAACACAATCCTTTGTGGGGTGCAGTGAACACAATCTTTGGGGGGTACAGTGAACACAATCTTTTTGGGGTGCAGTGAACAAAATCCTTTGTGGGGTGCAGTGAACACAATCTTTGTGGGGTGCAGTGAACACAATCTTTGTGGGGTGCAGTGAACACAATCTTTTTGGGGTGCAGTGAACAAAATCCTTTGTGGGGTGCAGTGAACACAATCTTTGTGGGGTGCAGTGAACAACATCCTTTTTGGGGTGCAGTGAACAAAATCCTTTTTGGGGTGCAGTGAACAACATCCTTTTTGGGGTGCAGTGAACAACATCCTTTTTGGGGTGCAGTGAACAACATCCTTTGTGGGGTGCAGTGAACAAAATCCTTTGTGGGGTGCAGTGAACACAATCTTTGTGGGGTACAGGGAACAGAATCTTTGTGGGGTGCAGTGAACACAATCTTTGGGGGGTACAGTGAACACAATCTCATACTTCTGAAGATTTGAGGGTGCTGCCTGTTCCATACTCCTCCTCCTACTCCTCAACCATCCTTTTAGGGGTACAAACAATAGTAATTGGGGCCTAGTGTGGTGGTGTACGTGTGAGATACATACACTTTCTTTTTGATCATATTTTCTATTCCGCTATTCAATTAAAACCTTTGGGGATCAATTAAATTGCGTGATAGTCTGTGTCGGTACGTGTGAGATCCACCTTTCCAAGTTTTTGGGGTTCATCTCATACTTCTGAAGATTTGAGGGTGCTGCCTGTTCCATACTCCTCCTCCTACTCCTCATCCATTCCTTTAGGGGTAGAAACAATAGTAATTGGGGCCTAGTGTGGTTTTGTACGTGCGAGATACATACTTTTTTGGATCATATTTCCTATTCCGCTATTCAATAAAAACCTTTCTAGGGCAAGATCTTAAATTACAGAAATATGAGGAGACCGTCAAATAAGGGCCGTGGTGCTGCTGGTAGAGCTCCTGTTGCAAGGAGAGGACGTGGTCGATCTGTGCCAGCTACACGCACAAGTGAAACACCTTCCTCAAGTGTGAGTAGGCGACAGAACCTGCATCAGTATTTGGTAGGGCATCATACGCCCCTAGAAGTGATGAGGCCAGAACAAGTGGAGGCGATAGTAGACTGGTTTGCTGTTGACAGTGCCTCCAGTTCCTTCACATTGTCTCCCACCCAGTCTACTGCAGAAAGGTCACAGTTGGCACCTGCAGCCGATGTCCAACCGTCTTTCACCTCACCCCCTTGCAAATCAGGCAAGCAGTCTGAGCCCCAAGCCATACAGCAGTCTCTTCTTCTTTTTGATTACTCTGTCAGCAGGGTTTCCCAGGGCCATCCACCTTGCCCTGCCCCAGAAGTGGAAGAGATTGAGTGCAGCGATGCCCAACCACTTATTTCTCAAGATGAGTACATGCAAGGATCATCGCAGCACGTCTCCGATGATGACGAAACGCAGGTGCCAACTGCTGCGGCGTTCAGCATTGTGGAGACCGACAAGGAGGGCAGGGGTGAAGACTGGGTGGAAGATGATGTGGAGGACGATGAGGTCCTCGACCCCACATGGAATGAACGTCATGCAGGTGACCTGAGTAGTTTGGAGGAAGAGGCGGTGGTCGCACAGAGCCACCAGCACAGCAGAAGAGGGAGCAGGGTGCAGAAGCGGAGCGGCCGTGCCCTAGACACTACGCCCGCTACTGCCCAACGCAGCAAGGGAACGAGCGCACCAAAGTCAGCTCAAAGGAGTTCTCTAGCGTGGAAGTTCTTTAGAAAATGTGCTGATGACAGGACACGAGTGGTTTGCACCCTGTGCAATCAGAGCTTGAAGCAAGGCATAAACCTTCTCAACCTGAGCACAACCTGCATGATCAGGCATCTAAGTGCAAAGCACGAGCTGCAGTGGAGTACACACCTTCAAAACCAAGAAACGTCTCTGGCTCATCCTGCTTCCTCTTCTGCTGCAGTCTCGGCCGCTCCAGCCACATCTGTAGTGATACCGGCACCTGCCACCCCGCAAACAGACGATCTGTCAGCAACACCACCACCTGGGTCACCAACAACCATCTCCACAATGTCCCATGGAAGCGTTCAGCTTTCCATCTCCCAAACACTTGAGAGGAAGAGGAAGTACCCCCCTACCCACCCGCGATCCCTGGCCCTGAATGCCAGCATTTCAAAATTATTGGCCTTTGAAATGCTGTCATTCCGTCTGGTGGAGACGCACAGTTTTAAAAACCTTATGTCGGTGGCTGTCCCACAGTACGTCGTGCCCAGCCGCCACTACTTTTCCAGGCAAGCCATCCCTTCTCTGCACAACCAAGTGGGGGGAAAAAATCAGGTGTGCACTGCGCAACGCCATCTGTGCCAAGGTCCACCTAACTACCGATACGTGGACCAGTAAGCACGGTCAGGGGCGTTATATCTCCCTAACGGCACACTGGGTAAATGCAGTGGCGGATGGGCCTGAGGCGGATAGCAATTTGGCGCATGTCCTTCCACCACCGAGGATTGCAGGGCGCTTCAGTTTGCCTCCTGTTCCTAACTCCTCCTACTCCGCTTCCTCATCCTCTACCGCCTCCTCATCCGGACAGCGTAACACCTTCACCACCAACTTCAGCACGGCCAGGGGTAAACGACAGCAGGCAGTTTTACAACTTGCCTGTTTGGGGGACAAACCACACACCGCGCAGGAGTTGTGGAGGAGCATGGAACAGCAGACAAATGAGTGGTTGCTGCCAGCGAGCCTCAAGCCCGGCCTGGTGGTGTGCGATAACGGGCGAAATCTCATAGCAGCTCTGGGCCTAGCCGGTTTGACGCACATCCCTTGCCTGGCGCATGTGCTGAAATTGGTGGTGCAGAGGTTCCTTAAAAACTACCCCGATATGTCAGAGCTGCTGCAGAAAGTGCGGGCCGTTTGTGCGCACTTTCGGCGTTCTCACCCTGCTGCTGCTCGCCTGGCAGCGCTGCAGCGTAACTTCGGCCTTCCCGCTCACCGCCTCATATGTGACGTGCCCACAAGGTGGAACTCCACCTTGCACATGCTGGAAAGACTGTGCGAGCAGCAGCAGGCCATAGTGGAGTTTCAGCTGCAGCACGCACGCGTGAGTCGCTCTGCGGAACAGCACCACTTCACCACCAATAACTGGGCCTCCATGCGAGACCTGTGTGCCTTGTTGCGCTGTTTTGAGTACTCCACCAACATGGCCAGTGGCAATGACGCCGTTCTCAGCTTAACTATCCCACTTCTATGCCTCCTTGAAAAAACAATTCGGGCGATGATGGAAGAGGATGTGGCACAGGATGAGGAGGAGGAGGAGGATGAAGAGGTAACATTTCCAAGGCTTTCAGGGCAGTCATTCGCAAGGGGCTCCGAGGGTGGGTTCCTGCACACACAAATGCCAGGGACACAATTGTCCAGCAGGGGCACAGTTCTGGAGGATAAGGAGGATGAGGAGGAGGAGGAGCTGGAGGAGGAGATGGAACCATGTTCACAGCAGGGTGGCACCCAGGCCAGCTCATGGCCTTCACTGGTGCGTGGCTGGGGGGATACAGAGGACACGGACGATACACCTCCCACAGAGGACATCCTTTCGTTGCCTCTGGGCAGCCTGGCACACATAAGCGATTACATGCTGCAGTGTCTCCACAACGACCGCCGAGTTGCCCACATTCTAACTTGTGCTGATTACTGGGTGGCCACGCTGCTGGATCCCCGTTACAAGGACAACGTACCGTCCTTAATTCACTCACTGGAGCGCGATCGCAAGATGCGCGAGTACAAGCGCACGCTGGTAGACGCCATGCTGCTGGCATTCCCATCTGACAGCGGGGCCGCAGTGGAAGCACAAGGCGGAGGAGGAGGAGGAGGAGGAGGAGGTCGCCAACGCAACCAGGGCACCGCCAGCACCTCAGAAGGCAGGGTTAGCATGGCCGAAACGTGGAAAAGCTTTGTCAGCACGCCACAACAAACAGCAGCACCAGCAGCTCAGATGGAACGTCTTAGCAGGAGGCAGCATTTTACCAACATGGTGGAGCAGTATGTGTGCACACGCCTACATGTAGTGAATGAGGGGTCTGCCCCCTTCAACTTCTGGGTCTCCAAATTGGGCACATGGCCTGAGCTTGCCCTTTACGCCTTGGAGGTGCTGGCGTGCCCTGCAGCCAGTGTATTATCTGAACGGGTATTTAGCACGGCTGGGGGCGTTCTAACAGACAAGCGCAGCCGCCTGTCCAGAGACAATGTGGACAAGCTCACGTTCATTAAAATGAACCAGGCATGGATCCCACGGGACTTTTCCGTACCTTGTGCAGAATAGCAATGGATACCGACCTTACCCACCCATTGTTCCATTTTTGCTCTTTCTCACTCTTTTGGGGTGTACCCTCATTTAAAATTTGTGAAAAGAAGCAGTGTTGGCTACCTCGTCCTCCTCCTCAGGGCCAGATTAACGTAGGGGCTATTGGAGCTGCAGCTCCAGGCCCCTACCTTTTTATATAGGCCCCGGGTTGGCCATATTCACTGTTACCGCTCTTCTGTCACTTGTAAACACAGAAGTCTGGCTTCTATGCTCGCTTCCCCAGGCAGCACCCTCAGAACCTCCCCACACAGCGCGAAGGCCGGACAAGGAGGGACAGTTGCCGATGCATGGATGTGTTTATGGGCTTCAGAGACAGCATCCCATGTTGAATTAGGCATGCATGGCTGCACCCTTCCTCCTCTGGGTGCATGGCAAGGCACGGCCCTTAAGGCCCTTCAAAATCCTCAGCACCAAGCCCATGATGCTCTTAATCCGGCCCTGGTCCTCCTCCACCGCCGCTTCCACCTACACCGCCCATAGGTGTGCGCAGCCTATTGCATTAAGGTGTGCACCCCAAAGTTGAAATACACATGCATGTGTTTGCCAGCAGGGAGAGTAATGTATCGGGGCCATGTACCTGTAGGCAAAGAGAAATAGAGCAGAGCAGGTCCGAGGGAGATCTTTCCCATCTCCTCACTGGCAATGCTATGTGCCCTAGGTGATTAGGGTGTGCCCAGGCACACCCGGCACACCCTGTGCGCATGCCTATGTCACCGCCACATCCACCACCACCTCAACCTCCCTCCTCCTCCATATGGGCCTCGTCCTTTAGAGATGAAGAAGAACATTGTTTTATTTTTCTGTTTTTTTTGTTGTTGTTTTAAGTTATTTCCCTATCCACATTTGTTTGCAGAGCACTTGCCATGCTCTTAATTAAGTTTTGCTGCCATTTGCAGCACTCTAGCCCTTTCCTTTGGTGTTTTAGAGCCATTTTAGTGCCTTAAAGTTCGGGTCCCCATTGACTTCAATGGGGTTCGGTGTCCGGGAAAAGTTCGGTAAAAGTCCGGGACACGGACCCGGACTTTTTTTTAAAGTTCGGCCGAACCCGTCGAACACGGACATCTAGGTGTCCGCTCAACCCTACTTGTAAGCAATAAATATCAGAAAAAGGCTTAGGCATGAAGGAGTTAAGGGACTGATGGTGTTTTGGAAGTATCTTTTTTAATTTTTTTTTTTTTTTCTTTAGTTTCTTTTTTTTCTTTTTCTGTCAAAGTTGTGCTGGTTTGTTTTCATTGTGTCCAAACAGTCTAGACTCAGGAGGAAGGATGGGAAGGTTAAATTTTAAAGGAAAAATATTTGCTTGTAACTTACCTTTGACCTATGTCTCTTGGCCTGCTGGTTATGATGTCCGAAGATCACATCTACTTTGTCTCATATATGTTCGGTTTAAATGGTCAAACAGGTATACTGTAAAAGTTATACTTGTTAATGCATGCAATTTATTATTTGAAGAGCTATTTCATTATGTAATTTGTATTATGATTTTTTCCTCATCTCATGTAGCTAACAGTAGAGAACAAAATAGAAAGGAATTTGCTCCCTCCTAAAAAGATAATTGGAAAGAATTCCAGAAGCTTGGTGGAAAAGCGTCAGAAGGACCTGGAGGTCTATCTACAGACACTGCTTGCAAAGTTTCCTATTACTGTTCCAAGAGCTTTGTCACATTTTTTGCACTTTCACTTATATGTAAGTTCCTTACTGATTTTCATTTTAGGGACATGTAACTTATTTTTGGTGGCATGGTCCAAAGTTAAAGGGTCATTTAAAACCATATTACCAAATGCTGTAGATGAAAAAAAAAAAATGCCCCATGTTCCGTTTTCCATATACTGTAGTCACCTGACATCTGTTACTTGCTCCCCACAGTACTTTGTGATCTGGGGGAGAAGCAAGCACAAACCCACATCTGTCATTCCTGGAAGTGTAATGTGTTGTCTTGTACCCACAGGGAGCCAATTGGCTAGCAGGGGGAAGAAACCCCCATCAATCAGATGCCCCGCAAGCAGGTTCAGTGATCTTGTGGGGTGGAGGAGATAAATTTAATTTAACATGCTGGCTCCATTTGTGAAGCTGACAAAAAGGGGGGCAGCTTCCAGAGCAAAAAAACAGGAAGTGATTGTCTTTCTCTGCCTAAGCCTGTGGAACATGCACATGAAAATGGCAGTGCAGCAGCCAAAAGGATTGTCTGCTATTGCATTGCCACCTACAATAAGGAAGTCCATGGCAAAGGCAGGATCAACCAGGCATTTATAAATCTGGAAAAGTTAGATGACAGAAAGCTTCTGCAACAAGGTACAGAACAGTCTTTTAGACAAAAACGCACAGAATATTTTTTGGCTTTAATGACACTTTACTGTTTTATCATTTCCCCCATTCTAATAGTTTTTTTTTTTTTTAATTCCAGTCTTGGAGCACTTTATGAATTCTTAGAGTGGAGGAATCCCTTCAAATAGCAGTAACCCCTGTCACCCAATCAGTGATTAGCTATGATCATTCTATCTGCTTTACATAGTTACATAGTTACATAGTAGGTGAGGTTGAATAAAGACAATAGTCCATCCAGTTCAACCTGTGTAGGTGTGTGTGACTGTAATCATCTAACATAGCCCTCAATCTCCTGATCCTTGAGATGTAAGTCTAAGAGTCTTTTGAAAGTCACCATACTACCCGCAGAAACCACCTCTTGTGGTAGACAATTCCACAATCTTGTAGCCCTAACAGTAAAGAACCCCCCACGTTGCCTGAGGTTAAAACGCTTCTCCTCTAATCGCATTGTATGTCCTCGAGTCCTCATGCAATTCCTTCGAATGAACAGCTTTTCTTCTAAGCTGAGATCCCCATTAAGATATTTATAGATTGCTATCATGTCCCCTCTCAGACGTCTTTTCTCCAGGGAAAATAAATCGAGCGATTGCAGCCGCTCTTCATAGGTAAGGTCCTCCAACCCCCTAATCAGTTTAGTTGCCCTTCTCTGGACTTTCTCCAGCTCCAACACATCCCTCCTGAGGACTGGCGACCAGAACTGGACAGAATACTCCAGATGCGGTCGGACCAGAGTTTTATAAAGTGGAAGGATTATAGTCTTATCTCTGGAATACATCCCTTTCTTTATGCATGCTAATATTCTGTTGGCTTTGGAAGCTGCCGCTTGGCATTGCATGCTGTTGCCTAATCTATCATCAACTAAGACTCCCAGATCCTTCTCCATTTTTGATTCCCCCAAGGGTTCCCCTCCTAACGTGTATTGTGTTTTTATGTTTTTGGTCCCCAAGTGCAAAACCTTACACTTCTCCACATTAAACCTCATTTGCCATGTCGTTGCCCACTCGGTAATTTTGTCCAGGTCATTCTGTAGGATATCTGCTTCATGCTGTGCAGTTATTGCCCTGGCCAATTTTGTGTCATCTGCAAAAACTGATAACGAACTACTGATCCCGTCCTCAATGCTGTTTATGAATAAATTGAACAAGGTTGGTCCCAGGACTGAGCCCTGGGGCACCCCGCTTACTACCTCAGACCAGTCTGAGTATGCGCTGTTTATTACTACCCTTTGGACACGGCCTTTTAGCCAATTCCGTATCCAAGAGCAAACCCTGCTGTCGATACCTGCAGACCTTATTTTATAAATTAAGCGCTTGTGGGGAACTGTATCAAACGCCTTAGCGAAATCCAAGTACACCACATCCACTGGTCTCCCCCTATCTAGCTCACAGCTTACCTCCTCGTAGAATGCTAAGAGATTGGTTTGACAAGATCGCCCATTTGTAAACCCGTGCTGGTTACTACTGATGATGTTTTTGTCTTTAGCATACTCTACGATATAGTCCCTTATCATCCCCTCCAAAAGTTTACATATTATTGATGTCAGACTGACAGGCCTATAATTTCCCGGGATATGTCTCTGGCCCTTTTTGAATATCGGAATCACGTTAGCCTTCCTCCAATCCCCTGGTACATCTCCTGTCCTAATACTGTCAGCAAAGATCAGGAACAGTGGTCTAGATATAACCATACTGAGTTCCTTGAGCACTCTCGGATGTACGCCATCCGGGCCTGGTGATTTGTTTGTGTTAAGTTTATCCAGTCTTTCCCTGATTTCCCCCTCTGTTAGCCATAGTGGCAAGTCCTGTGTATTACTACTAACCATACAGTCATGGTCAGTGTACCCTTCCTTTTCCTGCGTAAAGACTGACGAGAAAAAAGAATTCAGCACGGTTGCTTTTTCAGTGTCCTCTGTAACCATCCTCCCATCATCGCTAATTATGTGTGCAATATGCTCTGCCCTAGTTTTTTTGCTGTTGATATATTTAAAGAATTTCTTTGGGTTTTTTTTACTATCCTCCGCTATTTGTCTCTCAAAGTTGATTTTAGCCATCTTGATTTCGTGTTTACACTTCTTATTTTCCTCCTTGTATTGCTGGAAGGCCGATACGGTGCCCTCTGATTTATATTTCTTGAAGGCCAATTTTTTTCCCCTAATAAGTTTTTTAACGCTACGGTTTAGCCAGCCAGGTTTGGCTTTGTCTCTTCTAAATTTATTCCCCATAGGAATGCACTGCAAGATGCCTTTGCTTAATATTGTTCTAAAGCATTCCCATTTTTCCTCTGTGGTCAGTGATCCCAGGGTTTGGTCCCAGTTTACCCTTTCCATCAATGAGTACAATTTTGGAAAGTCTGCCCTTCTGAAGTTTAGGGTTCTTATGTTCCCCACTTGCCTTTTTATATTGTTATTTATACTAAATGTGATCATCCTGTGATCGCTAGAGCCCAGGTTGTCCTGGACTCCTACCTCCGAGATTATGTCTGGGTCATTAGTGATCAATAGATCCAGGATAGCATTCTCTCTAGTAGGGGAATCCACCAACTGCGACATGTAGTTATCCTGTAAGGTTTCCGTGAATAGCCGGGCCTTATGCGAGTGTGCAGTCCCCTCTTCCCAGTCAATGTCGGGATAATTGAAGTCCCCCAATATGATGACTGATCCTAGTTTTGCCGCTTTACCTATTAGTGCTAAAAATTCCAGCTCTACCTCCTCCCCTTGGTTAGGTGGCCTATAGCAAACCCCCACAACTACTTTTCCCTTATCTTCTTCCCTATCGAGTTCAACCCACACAGATTCTAAATCCATGCTCATCCCATCCGTAATGTCACTCCTTTCTAGCACCTTTATATTGTTCTTGACATAGAGACATACCCCTCCCCCTCTTTTACCAACCCTGTCCTTCCGGTACACCGAATACCCTTGGATATTGGCCAGCCAGTCATGTGAGGGGTCGAACCAAGTCTCCGTTATTCCCACAAGGTCTATGTCCTCCTCATGTACTAACATGTCCAACTCATCCATCTTATTAGCTAGGCTCCTGGCATTAGCATATACCCCTCTTAGTTTTACGGAAGTTAAACGTGATTGGCGGTTTTGTTTATTTCTGTTTGGTCTGCTGTTTTCCCGCACAGACCCGCCAATTGATGTTGTTGACCTACTGTCGCTATTGACCCTACAACTGCCTTCAGTCCTCTGCTCCCTCCTGACTGATTCTATTTCTGAGCCCTCCCCCCCGTCTCCTAGTTTAAAAGCCCCTCCAACTCGGTGGCCATCTTTCTCCCCAAAAGAGCTGTACCGTCCCCATTAAGGTGCAGCCCATCCTTACTAAAGAGCCGGTAGCCGACTGAGGCTTTAGGTTACTGTATTTCACACACTATCATTTCTCCTTTAAGCTGTTTAACATTTATATCTTTTTTATCTAAGCCAGAGCAGAAAAACTACATCTGAACATGTTTTATTAATCTAGGACTGTGAAAAGTCGTAAACATCCACTGTGCCCAACTGGAAATGTTCACAATATGCTTGTATTTTTAGAACTTCAGAAACATTGTCACGCTTTACCCTGCTCGGTTTTTAAGGGGCTGTTCATACTAGAACATGGTGCAAAAAGGGCATTGCTCATGCATGTTTCCTGCACAGCACGTGAACGTGCTGCCTTTAGTAGACGTGCTGGTTTCTATACGCATCTTTGAAACGCAGCGCATTTGCAGCCGTCAGACCGCATGGTACAACAGTACAGAACCATTTGCAAATCTGCCACAATCTGCAAGAATTGCTGGTGTGTTTTTAGCACCATATTGAAATAAAGGGTCGTGGAAACTAGAATGTGTGGGAATGTGAGCGTTCCCGTGTGACCTGGCCCTAAACGTTTCAAGCCAGCAGGTCCTTTCAAAATAAAAAAGCATCTATAATTTCTCTGATGGTTTGTTTCTTCTGCTTTCATTCAGAAATCCCCATTTAACATATCTGGAGCCTGGCATTCGAAAGTCGAAATTGGAAAATCTAAAAATATTCCCAGACTTGGGAAAATCCTGGAAAATGTTTTAAATTCCCAGAATTTCGCAACTTGGAAAATGGGAAAACATTCCGGAACTCGGGAAAATCCTGGAATTTCCAAAACTTGGGAATTTTCCAGGACTTGGGAAATTCCGTGATTTTCCAAATTTTGCTGGAGTTTTCCTAAGTTCCAGGATTTTAGAGTTACAGGATTCCGGGATTTTTCCAAAATTCCCAGAAAATTACGGGATTTTCCAAAATTTGCTAGGAACTCGGGAAAAATCCTGGAACTTGGGAAAATCCCAGAGTTCTGGGACTCGGAACCTGGAATTCCGAGACATGGACTTGAAACTTGGATCTTGAAATTTGGATATGGAATTTCAGTATTTTGGTCATCAACTAGGTCTTTCTATGTTCAGTAAAAGGCTGAGCCAGTGGTATAAAGTGATGAAAATTCTGCATTTCTATATACAGAGTTCTTTACATACAGTACCTTGAAAAGGTATTCACACCCTTTGAAATTTTCCACATTTTGTCATGTTACGACCAGAAACGTAAACGGATTTTATGTGATAAACTGACACAAAGTGGCACATACTTGTCAAGTGGAAGGAAAATAATAAATTGTTTTCAACATTTTTTACAAATAAATACCGTATCTGAAAAGTGTGGCGTGCATTTGTATTCAGCCCCCTTTACTTGATACCTCTAACTAGTGGAACAAATTGCATTCAGAAGTCACCAAATTTGTAAATGGAGTGCACCTTTGTGTAGTTTATTCTCAGGACAAATGCAGCTGTTCTGTGAAGCTCTTAGAGGTTTGTTAGAGAACCTTAATGAACAAACAGCATCATGAAGGCCAAGGAACGCACCAGACAGGTCAGGGATAAAGTTGTGGAGAATGTTAAAGCATGGTTAGGTTATAAAAAAAAAAAAAAAAATATCCCAAGCTTTGAACATCTCATGGAGCACTTTTCAATCCATCATCCGAAAATGCAGAGTATGGCACAACTGCAAACCTACCAAGACATGGCCGTCCACCTAAACTGACAGGCCGGCAAGTAGAGCATTATTCAGAGAAGCAGCCAAGAGGCCTATGGTAACTCTGGAGAAGTTGCAGAGATACACAGCTCAGGTGGCAGAATCTGTCCACAGGACAACTATTAGTCTTCCAAAAATCTGGTCTTTTTCGAAGAGTGGCAAGATGAAAGCCAGTGTTAAAAGTAAGCCATAAGAAGTCCCATTTGCAGTTTGAGAGAAGCCATGCAGGGGACACAGCAAACATGGAAGAATGTGCTCTGGTCAGATGAGACCAAAATTGAACTTTCTGGCCTAAAAGCAAAACGATGTCACCCTGAACACACCATCCCTACCGTAAAACATGGTGGCAGCATCATATTGTGGGGATGCTGGTGACAGTTAATGAGAAGATGGATGGAGCCAAACACAGGGCAATCTTAAGGCCCGTACACACGTACCGATTGTCGGCCGTAAATGTTCGGCCTACGTCCGATCGGCCGATTGTCGACAACCGACTGCGACTTTTCGGCCGAACAAAATCTGGTCTGCATGCTATAAAATTTTTGTTGGCCAACAACAGAACGGCCGATTGTTCGTCAGTCAGTACAGATTTCAGCTAACAAACATCAGATGAGCAAGACTGGGCATGCTCAGAGAAGAAAAAACACACCAAAAGTAGACCAGAACATGACATCACTTCAGCAGTTGGTTGTTGTTGGCCGACAAAATTCGTGTGCACTAGTCTAGAGCACATTTCAACCAACACAACAACACTGGACAAAAGACGGCCGATCGTTCGGCCGATAATCGTTGCGTGTGTACGGGGCTTTAGAAGAAAATCTGTCAGAGTCTGCAAAAGACTTGGGACTGGGGCGGAGGTTCACCTTCAAGCAGGACAACGACCCTAAACATACAGCCCGAGCTGCAATGGAATGGTTTAGATCAAAGCATATTCATGTGTTAGAATGGCCCAGTCAAAGTCCAGACCTAAATCCAATTGAGAATCTGTGCCAAGACTTAAAAATTGCTGTTCACAGACGCTCTCCATCCAATTTGACAGAGCTTGAGCTATTTTGCAAGTAAGAATGGGTACAAATTTCACTCTAGATGGTGCAGATCTACAAAGTATTGACTCTGGGGCTGAATACAAATGCACACCACACTTTTCAGTTATTTATTTGTAAAAAGTTTTGAAAACAATTTATCATTTTCCTTCCACTTCAAAATTATGTGCCACTTTGTGTCGGTCTATCACATAAAAGCCCAATAAAACACATTTACGTTTTTGGTTGTAACATGACAAAAATGTGGGAAATTTCAAGGGGTATGAATACTTTTTCAAGGCACTGTAAAAAGAGTAATGAATTCGATTTACAGGCTTTTTCATCTGCTTTGTTTTTTAATATTGATTCCTTATAAAAGTGGAGTTCCACGTAGAATTAACCTGTATTCAAGACCTAGAATAGAGTAGACCATCATAGCTGATAGTGGAATTGTTGTTTTTTTTTTTCTTATTAATTTTAACTTTGTTGCTAAAACTGTAGTCTTTGCTGATTACCTGTTTGAAAGTAATGTAGTATATATCTGCAGTATTTAACTATTCTACGGTATGTGTATTTATATGTGTGTGTGTGTGTGTGTGTGTGTGTGTGTGTGTGTGTGTGTGTGTGTGTGTGTGTATATATATATATATATATAAAAAGCCTGGTGTACACTGAGGCATTTTTAGTAGTCATATGATGATTCAGTTCATTTCCTTTAGAGATTTGTGGTTGTCACATGCTTCCTGACAGTTTCATAAAAGATTGTTTGTGCTTTCAGGAAATTCATGGAATCGCTGCTGTTCTGGCGGAGGAACTTTACCATAATGGTAATACATGTTAAATTATTTATTTATTTATTTTTTCCATTTGTGAAATTTAATTACAGCCTACATGTGAACATTCATAATTTATTGGCTCCTGCGGAATAGAGATCTGCAATATCCTGTCTGCAAACACCACTCAGTAAGCAGTCTAATTAAAGCAGAAAATAGGATTCCTAGTCCTCCGTTTTCTCCATTCCACTGTTGGAGGCTCAGGGCCCTTTTACACTGATGTGTTTTTGCTGCGTCTTTAGATTGTAATGAAAAATGTTTCCCTTTAAACCCTATGGGACTCTTCACACCACTGTGCTGCAGGTGCAGTGCGTTTTCAAAAGTCCTGCTTGCAACATCTTTGATGCTGTTTTTAAAATGGCCCCAAAAATGCAGGTCCCCATCGAAGTAAATAGAAAATATGCTAAAAATGCATCAAAAACTAAATTTTTTTTTTTTTTTTTTTTTTTGGGGTCATTTTTTTTTTGAGGCACATATTCAAGTTTCACTGGTGCATGCTGGGTAATAGGCAAACGACTTGGAAATGTATAAAAAAAAGTATATGCATTTTTTTTTCTTTTAAGCGGAGCAGTGTGAAAGCAGCCTAAGGGCCCCTTTCGCACAGTCGGACCATTCAGATCCGCCTGTCAGTTTTTTTGGCGGATCTGAACGGTCACCCCATGCATCTCTATGGGGCTTCGGATGTCAGCGGAGACATGTCCACTGACATCCGATCTGTCAAATCTGGACGGATGGAAACCCTATTTTCCATCTGTCCAGTGGATAGGATGGGATCGGATGAGAACGGACCGACGGTCCGTTCCCATCCGATTTCCCCCATAGAGATGTATGGGGAACTGACAGCTGTGTCTCCGCACACAGCGCGGAGAACAGCTGTCATCCTTCTGCTCAGCGGGGGATCAGCGGATCGATCCCCCGCTGAGATAAACTGAGTCCGTTTGACAGACGGATAGTGTGAAAGAGCCCTAGATGTGACCACAGTTATTGGCTTCATTCAGAACATTGTCTCTGTGGCTGCAGGTGATAAGACCGCATGGAATCTTTTAGCACTGACAGATCTCTCCTCTGTGATCATTCAATTAGTTATCAGTCTGTTGTGTTATCACTTCTGTTCCCATCTAGAGTTGGGTACTGAACATTAGCAATCATGGTTTGCTTTTATTGTACTGCCTATGGTCAGCCGAAGTACCATGTATTGAAATCAATAATTACAGTTCAATAAAGCAAGATGCCTGAAAGCAAAGCTGATCAAAATCACCTTTTAGGCAAAGTAGCCAGAGCGGAATAATAAGTCACCCAAATAGACTTCGGTGTGATTATCCATTAAATTGTTGAGCAAAATTCACAAAACTGTTTACAAATCAAACCCATGCATATTCGCTTCTTCCTGGTTCTGAGCAGCTTTGGCATTTATTCTCAAAGTTTCATTTCATTCTTTTTCATTGTGCATAACTATTTTTGTTTTTAATTTTCCACTAGGTGAGCAATTACTTGTAGCAGGAGAAGTGTTTCATATGAGACCTCTACAGCTGTATGCTATAACACAATTGCTACGACATGGCAAACCAACATGTATTAATGGAGATGCCAAAACTGACCTTGGGCACATACTTGATTTTACATGTAGACTTAAGTATTTAAAGGTAAGCTATAGGTAGTCTCTTTATTTCTATTTGCAGGTGATACAAAAGGGATATACAGAACTGTGCCACAGGTTCAAAAAACCTATCTAAAAGTGGACAGCGCTACCATCAATATACCCAAACAATATTGAATATATACAACTCCTCTAAACAATATACAGTATAGCAAAGTGCAATGTGCTTAATATGCAAATACATATGTATGTATGTGTGTGTGTGTGTGTATGTGTGTGTGTATATATATATATATATATAATATATATATATATATATATATATATATATATATATATAATCAATGCAATCAATGTTATATATGTAATCATGTGATCAAATACTACCAAAAGAAGGCTCTATTTGAAGGGAAAAAAGGCATCAATTTTATTAGGGTACAGCATCACACGACTGTGCAATTGTCAGTTAAAGTAACGCAATGCTGAATCGCAAAAAATGCCCTATTCATTAAGGGGGTAAAACCTTCTGCTCCAGAAGTGGTTAATGTCTGTGGCAGTCAGTTTCCTCTCCAGTGTCAGCTTGGTCTCCGCAGTATCACAGTTCTGTTATAAGTCGCTGGTCGCCACCATTAGTAGTATAAAAAATTAAAATTAGAAACGCAAACCAATCAATAAACATGTAGCAGAAAACATTTTGGTCAAAATCTATGAAGAATTATGATTTCATTTTTTTTCCTTGGATATGTTTTATAGCAGAAATTTTAAAAATTGTTTTTTCCATTTTTTTTATTGCAAAAAAAAAAAAAAATCCAGTGGTGATACCACCAAAAGAAAGCCCTATTCGTGTGGAAAAGGTGATATAACATTTGTCTGCGCAGGCATGCAGCGCTATACCCAATTGCCAGTTGAAGGAGTGCAGTTCCGAATAGCAAGTGGTTAAACTTTAACACCAAAAATACAACAAAGAGTCCGTGTGAAAAATGACCTTTCGTGTAGATTTAATATTGGTGGAAAGTGTGTCATCTTATGCAGTGTAATTGTTCTGAAAGCCTTGGTTTAATTACAAAAATATTTTTTCGTGTTTTTTCAGATCAGTGGTTCAAAAGGTCCAGTTGGAACAAGTAATATACAAGAACATCTACTATCATATGATCTATCAGTATTTAAATCACTTTGTCAAGTAGAGGTAAGAAATATACCAAGTGATCATACTTGTTGCAGCGTCGTTGATCGTATATTTTGCATAATTGCAGGACTGGCACTACTACAGTAAGGCTACATTCACACCTGAGCGTAGCGTTTTCGCGCGGTTTTTACCGCGATTTACAGGCATTTTTACAGGCGTTTTTTGTGCAGGCGTTTTTAGATTGAATAGAGACCAATGGAAAACGCCTGTAATCTGCCCAAAAAGAAGCTCATGTACTTTTTTGGGCGTTTTGCTCACAGCGTCAAAACGCTCAGATGTGAACAGGGGCCATTGAAATGAATAGGATTTGTCTTGTTGAGCGTTTTGAGAGCTTATCCTAGAGCAGAAAAACTCCCCAAAAACGCCCCAAAACGCTTACATGTGAACGGAGTCTAATTGTTGTCTGCCTTCTATACATGTCATTGTTTCTTATTTGGTAAACATTGCTGTCAAGATAACTCAGTGCTGTACACTTCTTATGAACCCTTTTGCATACTCTTCTAATGAGCACATATTTAGCATCTAACTTCTAGTCGGTAGTCCGTATTTCTTGATCGTACATCACAGGCTGACAAGTCCGTCTACAAAGTGTTAAGCAGCGTCCTTCAAATGGTAGTAAACTCTTACACCATTTGTACC
This sequence comes from Pelophylax lessonae, assembly GCF_965119305.1. Classification (NCBI taxonomy): domain Eukaryota; kingdom Metazoa; phylum Chordata; class Amphibia; order Anura; family Ranidae; genus Pelophylax; species Pelophylax lessonae. The sequence continues at coordinate 86,818,778 of NC_138775.1, read as the reverse complement.
TGCAGGTAAGCCTATAATAAGTTTTTAGACTTCCCACATGGCTTCGCCTCATGTGCCCAGAAAAAAACCTGAGAACTACTCCCCTTTGAGGTATATCAGTGTGAAACCAAGCACACAAAGTGCTTACCATAGTACCATACCAGTACTGCTGTACAATACCACAGTGCTTGCACTGCCAAAACCAAAACTCGAGCAGGTAGAGGAAACAAATATTGAAACAGATGTTTTAATGAGTTTTACTTTAAGTCCCAGTTCACACTATTGCGATGCGGGAACACTGCAAATATACTACGTGTTCCCGCATCGCATCCGCAGAACAGGCAGTTCACACTGCCATATGCGGTACGCTGGGGGTGTCAATTCAAAGTTAACGACACCCCCACATCATATTGCAGTGCGATCTGACAGTTCGCACATGAATCGGATCGCATGGTGGTGTGAACCACCACGCGATCCGATTCTGCTGCGGACCAAAAAAAGGGTCCTGTGCAAGTTCACTGCGATTGCGATGCAAATTCAGCCATACAAAATGTATGGCTGAATTTGCACCGTACAGACATGTGCTTTTAGGAGCAGTGCGCTCCGAATCATATGCGATGTCTGTGATCGCATTAGTGTGAACAGTCACTTACAGTTTTTTTTTTTTTTTTTTTCTTAGCTGGGCATTGATGCACCATATGTTTTTTTTTTTTTTTTTCCATTTTGAGTGAGCTATAGGGAGAACAAATATGGGATCATTGATCTGTAAAGAAGCTGCAGTAATCTGCAGCAGTTTTAGCAAAATATCTCCGGTTTCTAACCTTTCCTGTAGCATTTTTTTTCATTCTTCTGGGGCAATAAATATGTTATAATGTAATGTGCATATTATTTATGCTGAATAAACTATGCAGCCCTGGGGCCTTCTTTATCTAATACCTTTTGATCACTATTCCTGTAGTGCAATCTCTATACAAACATACAGTATGAAGTTACAGTAGTAGTTTGAATGAAAAGCATATGCTAGTAGTGGGGAATGTTTTACCACCAAATTAAACAATTTTGGGCCAAGTTAATTACATGGTCCATTTATTCTAAAAATATTCATTCATGCCATTCATGTGGATGTTATGTGACAAATACCTAAATACTGTCGCTGACTAAGTACATTGCTTCATTGAAATGGTATTCCCTGATGGGCTGTGACTTCTTTTAGCAGGATAATGCTCCCTGCCACACTGCAAAAATGGTTTAAGAATGGTTTGAGGAACACAACAATGAGTTTGAGGTGTTGATTTGGCCTCCAAATTCTCTAGATCTCAGTCCAGTCAGGCATCTATGGGATGTGCTTGAAAAACGAGTTTGATCCATTGAGGCCCCACCCCATAACTTCAGGATTTAAAGGACCTGCTACTGACTTGGTGCTAGATACCACAGCATACCTTCAGAGGTCTAATGGTGTCCAAGCTTCAACGGGTCAGGGCTGTTTTGGCAGCAAAAGGGGAGGCTGAGCTGCTCCATATCAGTGGGTGGTCATAAGTTATGGCTGATCAGTATATAGTGGGGCCATTTATTATGAAACACAGAGGCTTTTCTGTATGATAATGTTTCCTTTGCTACCTGAAATTGCTTGATGCATAAATATGGGTTATGTAATATTTAAAAGTATCTGTATATTGAATATAGAATTGTTGTAATAGACCAAGTTTTATGTAGAAAAGGTATATGTAGGAAATTTAAAAAGTTAGGTAGCATGCTCTTTGACTCGAACGTTATTGCAATTTTTGCTTTATTATTACCCAAAATGGTGTAGCGCAACTCTCCTAAAAAATCAATATAAATACCGAATATCCATAATATACAAAAACATCTATAAACAAATACCAATGTGCATACAAAAAATAAATGTGCATTCAAAAATGTATTTTTTTTTTTTGGGTAATCTTCTTTATATGTTATACACAGTGCCTCCAAAGATATATAAATTATAGTCCAATAAATGTCCAAATGTGCAAATATTTAAAAAACAGTGAGTAGTATTCAGCTTCAATCCACTGACATCACCACTGTGACATGCATTAGGTAGAGTGAATCCACCACCACCCGTAGAGGATGGCCTCTCACCTCACTGACATGACCCCTACTTTACCAGTAGGTCACACCACGCAGTTTTCCCTCTCTGGGGATGAAGCAAAAATGGCAACCCCTTCCGAATCCTCACTGCTTTCTAATCACATGAGTGGATGGATGGCTGAATAGATCTCCAATCACAGCAATACATATGCTGGGGGAGAGAGCACACGACCCTAGTATTCTCCGTTTTTAAAAGGATAAATATTGCACATACAGAAAACCGCACTATAGGCAGTGCTAACCTTATATCGCTCGTCTTTGGCACTCCCTAGCGAGACAACTTGGTGCAGAGATGGCCGCGGGATGACGTCATGTATGTATGACATGTCATGTGTGTCCAATGATTGGGACTTCCTCAGTAGCCCTACTGAGGCTTAGTGATGAGCAGAGGGCTAGAGCTGAAGGTGGTTTTCTTGCTTAAAAAAAAAAAAAAAAAAAAAAAAAAGGTGTTCGGGCCACATGAAATGGCTTGGCAGGCTGAATTCGGTCTACAGGCATGATGTTTGCACATGTGCTCTAGATGTAAGACGTGGCATGTCTGACAATGAGGTGCTAGATTTTAGAGCATTCTTGTTCTGTTATGTTTTTAAAGATACTAGATTTAGGAAAATACTGCAATGCTATTTGCTGGAGGTGATGAATATTGGAGAATCCTTGTCTTATGTACTAGATACAGGAGGTGCTGGATATAGTAGGGTTCCTGCCTCCTGCATTTAAAAAAATCCATGTCTTATATACCAGATAAAAGAAATGATCCATATGGCAAGTCCCTGTGTTCTATATTAGACACAGGAGTATCTGGGTATATAGGATAATCGCTGTCTCCTATACTAGATACAGGATATGCTGTTTATATTAGAGTCCCTGTACAGCATATGTGCCAAACACCAGGCCCGCGGGCCGTTTGATGTGGCCCTCGCACCCCTCCTGCAGCTGCAGGAGAGTTCCAGCCCTCCTTTGGTCCTCTAGTCTAGACCCTGCACTTTCTGCTTCCCAGCATTGCCCCAACTTCTTCCCAGCAGCTGTGCAAAGTAAGGTGGGTTGTACTATGATGTAAGGGAGGGTGGGGAGCTTTTGACTTCTGATAGTGGGGGGTCTTTTGACATCTGATGTAGGAGGGGGTGGGGTTCTCTGGACATCTAGTCTTACAGAGTAAACCGGCCCTTTGAGGGGAATGATAATGATGATGCGGCCCACAAAGAAATTGAGTTTAATACAGGATGTGCTGGTTATAGGATAATCCCTGTCTGTTATACTGAATACAGAAGATGCTGTTTGAGTCCCTGTACAGAAGGTGCATGTGCGAGAACCTTTGTTCTAAACTAGATGTGAGGCATATGTGATACCCTCACTTTTTTTTTTTTTGGTTAATTTGGAACATGTTATAGCAGAAGTCCCGTTTTTTTTTTTAAGGTAAATGCAGGAATTGTTGGACATTGTAGGGACACTGTCTTTGTTTCCTGCAGTTACAAGTGCTGATGGGTCAGCCTTGGATAAACTTTCAATAACCTTGTGATATTTTCAACTCTCTAGTGTTTGTCAGTTTTTGTTTTTCTGTTTCTCTTGGAATGCTTTCCATATATTTGCCGATGGGAATAGTGAATATGTTCCAGTAATATCTGTCTTACAAACAGCTGACTGTCAGCAGAATTCACTTAAGCGGTACTTTATTTTAAGCAGTCAGCACAGATAATAAGCTAAGTGTTCAGGAAATGTCTGAATCGACCATTGTTCGTAAACTGAACATGAGCACGCGATCATGCTAATATTCTGTTTTTCAGATCTGTCATTCGGATGCAAGACTTATCAAAGGCTTCACTTCTTGCAAGAAGACACTGGAAACTATGACTGTTCAGTTTTCAGCATCATCAATGAAGGTGTCATTTTTAATGCTTCCAAAAAAAGGAATATAGTTTTCTTTCTTGTAGTAAGAACTATTACATCAGTCAAGTTCCACCCATGTGGTTTGTATTTGCATTTCCTTTAATCTACAGAAAGGGATCAGACAAAAGCTTTCTATCTGGCCCGGCTATAATGTACTGATTCTGTGGTGCTGAGAATCGCATTCCACATAGCTGGATCATTATTTCCTTTTAAGTACCAAAGACCTGCTTGACATTGAGAGGAAACCCATACTGTATACTATATCTGAGTAGCATCAATTGGCCTTGTCACATTTTTTTTTATTGTGGGCCCCTGGAAATTGTCGTCCCTTTTTTCTTCGCATGCAAACTTGGGTTAAATAAACATTCATCTTATTGCACCCAATAACTGTAGGCTCCACTCACACTAAATATATATGGACTGTATATAATGTAGCACTGCCCCTTGAGGACTGCTGGATAACACACTTTCGGGTCCCCCTGGGTTACCGTTAGCAACACTGACAGTCACAATTTAACACTTTACTTCTTGGCTCAGTCAATGATCAGGGGCTTGTAGTTGTTTTTGGTGTTTATTTTAAATAGGGATGGGAGAAGGGAAAAGTGGGATACTCCAGGTTAACTATTCACAAGATATGAGGACTCCTGTCTGATGATGCAGCCAGGCTGCTGATTCACCCTGCCACTAGGTGAATTTGGGTTAAGTCTCTATCCAGAAGACTTGATGAATTAATTCTCTTCAGGATACTCTCCTAGTATCCCCTTCCACTTGACACACTGGCACCCGTCCTTTGACTATCCTACTCCGAGGTGGCCCCCTTCAGGTCAGGCCCCTTGACACGATCCGCTGTACTCGCGATACTATTTTTCGAGGGTCTCCAGTGTCTCTCCCCCTCTAGTCAGTTCTCTTGGACCTCTGGGTTCAGTTCCGTTCCTTTGATCCCCAGGCCGACCACATGCGACCCGGTGCCTCCACTACAGAGGAGGAGGCAGCCGCCACCCTCCCTCCAGAACTCTGCTCACCAGCCAAAGACCCTGCAGCACACGTGTGCCTGGCTTTTATACAGTATCCCATAATGCACCGAGACAGCCGGTCTCTGCCAATCACCGTGATTGTATCAAAGCCTGTGCACGCATTGGTCAGGTTTCCTCCCACTGTCCAACATGCCTCCCTATTGGACCAGTGTGAAACACTATCCAGACCCAATGAATCACACACTCAGCACACTGAGCACACCTAACTCACACCTAACTCACAGATCCTGCTCTCTTGTAGGCAGAAAGCCATATAGATTTGCCTGCTGCTCCTCTGAGAGGCAGACATTGCCAAAAACTATACTCACTCTCTAGCACCTACCTAGGAGGGTGCTACAATAACATGCCATATTACGATATACATATATACAATAATATATATTTGCCATATTACAATGATACATTATCATGTGGAAATAATCCATGAAGTAACAATGCAAGCACCTTCTAGCTATGGGGCAAATGACAAGTACCCAAAAGCCAGAGCTGTACCCAAACCCTGCTCCTGATGAGCTTTAGGCCCAGTAGCTGTTGTCACTGGTTCACATGGATTGCTTTGGCAACACCTGCTTGTTTTTTTAATAATGATTGAACGGTGAAAATTAGTTTTTAAAGCATGTTTAAATTATGTCGAGCTTTATTCAGTGTACATCTTTATTAGCCCTTCATTTGATGCACACTCTTCTGTTGATCAATGAATTCTGCCTTAGCTTTTTTGCTTCCTGGGTCAGCTGCCCACTCCCTTGAAGATAATCATTCACTGTTCAATAAAGAGGCAGTGGGATGACACAGGAAGCGGAATTGCTGAACAAGCGAATTGAATAGTTTTGTCAGGAACTCTGGCATGTTTAATTGTTTGAAAAAGCAATTTTCAGCAAGAAACATGACAGTGGTGACCCCCAACTGCTATTCAATTAACAAAAAAAATTGCTGCAGCTCAGACTGCAATGAACTGGACCGGGATCTAGGATTTTTGCTATGGTGTCTGTCATGAGCCACCTACGTTGTGTGTTGTAAATATCTTACTGTGGTACTTATATCACCTGCCTGTCTGTGCAGTGTGGAAAATGTGCATAAATCGCAGCTATGCAGAAATATTTTTTGACCGCTAAGACCCTGTTCAGACAGGGGCAACACGACTTGATGGGGCGACCTGTGAAGTCGCGGTGCACAGCATGCACCGCGACCTCGGCATGACTTGCACGGACTTCATATCATTGAAGTCAATGCAAGTCGCCTCCAGGTCGCCCCAAAGTAGTACAGGACCCTTTTTCTAAGTCGGAGCGACTTGTGTCGCTCCTATTAGAACGGGTCCTGTGCTAATCAATAGCGAGCAACCCACCGCGACTTGTCAGGCGATCAAGTCGCGCTAGTGTGAATGGGAACTAAGACAGTCAATCCAAACAGTTATTCCATATTGGTTTAAATGTGTCCTGCCAAGAAACAGAAAATATTTGTATTTCATGTAGATTTTTGGCAGTTTACCCAGAGTTTTACTTTAACATTTACCAAATTAAAAACCTAAATGTTGATTGCCATTGGAAGCTGAAGGATTCTTTTTGTGCCTAGGATATCCTGGTGCCTGAGGCTCTTGAATTCGATCATTGGGAGGCAGAAGGTGCGACATCAGATTGTCCTATAACAGCTGTAGTGCCGAAATGGAGTACACTGACCACTGTGGATATGAGTCACAATCAGATCTCTTGTATTGATGATTCTGTGGTAAGAGACTGCATTCTTTTTTTAAAAAAGGTTCCAATAATTGCTTTGCCTTTTTTATAGGTTTTCTATCTGTTGGCATGACGTGTATTATTACATATGTTTTTTCGTGTGCACTTTGTTTACAGAAAATTGCTCCACAAATAGAATTTCTGGCCTTGAGTCATAATGGCATATCCTCCATAGAAAATCTGCAGGTAAGTAGTCTTTTACTCTTGTTGAAAGGTGTATATTTAAAGATAAACTCTAAACGTTTTACATTTACTACCTATATGTTTAAAGGCTAAGTTTACCTTTTTAAAGTGTCATTAAACCACATCATAAAAACTACCCATGAATGCTTTATTACTTGCTGTTCTTACTCATATAGTATGCTCATGTGGAATCCACAATAGTGTGCCACATCCCAAGGACAATAGAATCAAAGAAAAGAATTCCCCTAGAGGTGGGACTTTATAGGCACTAATATATTGACCAATTTATAAATACAAAGGCATTATTAGAAAACAATTGTGTTTTATTGAAATAACAAATTACATATCAATTTAAAAAATAATGGCAAGTCGTGTACAGTATATTAGAACACATAACAAGTGGCTACCGCTTTGATATAAGGTGTAAACCCTTTTTTTTACACCTTATATCAAAGCGGTAGCCACTTGTTATGTGTTCTAATATACTGTACACGACTTGCCATTATTTTTTAAATTGATATGTAATTTGTTATTTCAATAAAACACAATTGTTTTCTAATAATGCCTTTGTATTTATAAATTGGTCAATATATTAGTGCCTATAAAGTCCCACCTCTAGGGGAATTCTTTTCTTTGATTCTGCTGTTCTTACTCAGTCACTATGGGATTCCTTTTCTATATTCAGCAAAAAACCTGGTTGATCCTGCTGTTCTCAGTCTCCCCCTTTTGATCATGTCCCAACTGCAGTTGGGAATTTTGCACAGCATTGTTAGCAGCTGTGCACATGCTTTGTTTTCAGTGAGTTTCTATGCTGAGCATTTCCTCCCTATCACATCTGAGCAACCCATGTGACTATAGAGTCACACATGTGGGAGTATACACAGTGGTAAATGACAGCCAACTCCCTCCCTCCTCTATACACACTAACCAGCTAAACACAATGGAAGTGGGAATTGCATCTTGATTGATGGAGGCTTTACCTCCCTGGTATTCTAAAACGCAGGCTGGAGGGGTGTGAACCAGCCTGTGACATGCAGAAATCGGCTCACACCATGTTATTGTGTCAAAAAATAGCCTTAAGGGTTAAGAATATCTACAGAGCTTGCTGAAACATATAGTGCTGTGTGCAATAAATTGATAAAAATACCTATGCTGATAAATTATTGTGCAAACAAATCATACATAACACAGCTAGATAAATTCATAAATAATTATCCCAACAAGAAAACTTCATAAAAAATTGCATCAACAAAAAATTATATATATATATATATATATATATATATATATATATATATATATATATATATATAATAATGGTGCAAATAAATCCATTCATTTGGAAAAAAAAAAATCAATAAAATATTCCAAGTTATACGTATGAGTGGTGCAGATTTTCCGTAAATAATTAATATTTAATCAAATTAAACTGCAATTAATAGTCCATAATGATGAAATGTAAACAAATCCGCGCTTAGGATAATTCTAGATTCCTGGTATTTAGTATTGGCTGCAGCCCACCTTTATACTATATTACTAAGAATATAGTGAGAATGAAGAGAAAGGAGGGGGAAGGTATATGGCGCTGCCAAAAACTGCTGATGTTTCTATATGTCCAAAATTTAGGCGTTATAGATACATACAAAATAAATCACCACTATGAATAAAGTGTCCAGTGCATCCTATGTGTCTTCCTATTGAATGTGCAATACTAAAAGATAATACAAATAAATAATAAATATTTGTGCTGAAAAGTGGATATAGAATAAGTGAAAATTGGTATGATGAGAAAATTAGATGAAATGTATGAATTAAAAAATAGATAAAGGGGTGGATTGTACAGAATAAAAATAAATATATAAAAAAATATAAAAATGGATCCACTTAAAGTATGACTTAAATAAGGTGCACAATAGGTAGATAAATATTATAGCAGCAATGATACAAGAATAAATAAGTCCGTTACACCTAAGAAAGAACAAATAGTCCCACAATGCAAGAAAATTCCTAAAAAACTTGGCAAAAAAAGGTGACTTGAGTGCAGGTGTTCTGATGAAATATTAAAGGTGCTCAGGTATATGGTGACCGTTCAGTGCTCCCCGCACCCCTTGGACCGCACTCACCAGAACTATGTACCCCTGCAGGGGTATCAGGCCTTGTCTATAATCCTGGATCTTCTCCACTGACCATCAAAGTGGTTGGGTGGTCCGATTATCTACCCGAATCTTGTGAACCAGGTTCCTTGATGTTAGGGTCCGAAGGTGTATCGATATATGGGGGAAGAAGGCTCACATAGAGTAGTACTGCTAAGTTTTAAAATACTTTATTGTATATAAAAATTAGGTACTCACAAAGGGAATAGAGGGCAATGGCATAGAAAGCAATAATAGCGCACTTCCGGGACGCCGTGCGTTCCACAGGGCGGATGTGCGTTCCACTTAGGCGGATGTATAATAGTCCATAATGAGTAAAATTCTAGGTGACTGTAGTAGCAAAGTCCAAATAGTTTCCTTGTGCAAAATAAGTCTTCCAGTCTTTAATCAAAGTGCAGGTGCTCAGTGTTTAAAACTTTATCCGATGTGGCTTTGTGACTATAGGTGGCATAGGTTCCTTTTTCCACAGTGAATATTATAAGGATGGGTGACTTACCAGATGTAATGGGTCTTATGTACCTTATAGCACTAATAAGACCAATCATTCTTGTAGGCCCACAGGGCCAAGGTAGGTTCCCTTGTGCTGCTCCTGTGTGAGGTAGTAGTGGATTCCTCCTCACCTTTTCCTCACATCCAGTATGGGGCCAGAGTATAGAGAAAAACATTGCTCCAATAGTGTATTATAGTTTAAAATGAGTTTTTCTCTTACGTCCTCCAACAGTCGCCGCCATCTTCATATTCGTCACAATGGGGTATTAGACTTTGCTCCGTAGGAGTAGCTAGGCAACAGAATATGTCAATATTAAAGCTTTTAACATATCCCCACCCCAGGGGGTGGTCCCCTCAGTCTATACCCTCCTGCTTCCTGTTTCATACCTCAGTTTCAATGTCTAGCTTGTCAGGAGTAGCTGGATGTCTCTATGCTGGGGCATTTTGTCTCAGCCTTTCTCTTCTTTTTTTTTGATTTTTGTTTGAGTTTTTTCTCTCTCTTTACTTAGCTGTTATTTTTGTCAGCATTAGTTAGTTCTTCTGATGAAGAGGATCATGCGGGCTGGGTCTCGGGCTGATCCCCCTGGTCGCAGGTTGTGGGTCAGTGGCTTCCCAGCCTGCCTTCGAGCGTTCAGTCAGGTAATGCTCCTGGCACAGTGAACGACCCATCCCTGTTCGGTGCAGGGATGCTATGGTGAGGTGGCTACCTCACTGGACGCTGTGCGGTTTCTCAACCCCAGTTTTTTCTGCGTCCTGGATGCGACTCTCCCTGTCACATGTGCAGTGGCTTGTTCGCCTGTGCGGGTTCCCCACGCCATCTAGGAGGTAAGTGTATCTGTGTGGGGACCTGTCTGTTTGGGGGGTGTCAGTCTGGGACTGTGTAACCCTGCCTCTGATCACACTATTAAGCTCCCTGTCTCTCTGGCTGCATGCTGTGGGCTGCAAGGAGGGGGGCTGTGCTGCACTATCTGTGTCAGACTGTGAATGTGTGACAGGCTGTGTGCTGTGGGGCATGATTATATCGTGTTTGGGCACATTACAGCGACCGCTGCGGCGGTCCGCCATGTTTTACTGTACTGTAGTGTTTTTCAGCGGTCCTCACTGTGGTGGAGGAGCGGCGTTTTCGGCGCCAAACGGCGCCATTTTGGCTGCGCTCGCTCCGGCCGCATGTTAACGCTGCAGGCGGCCATTTTCTTGTAGCCTTCCATAGGCTTTGATAGAGCGCCCTGAGTTACATCACTCCTTTTCCCTGGGCGCACCGATCGAGGCAGCAGCAGTGGTCTATCCAGGTTTTTTTTATCCTCTCTATCCCTATATCCTTGCCTGAGTTGAGCTTTTATCCCTGTGGGGGTCTTCTTGTGCTAGTGTGTGTGTGCGGTGGGCTGCGCTCGCCGCGCTTGTTAAAGGGGCAGTTAACCCTTTATTCTCCAGCATATTGTTTGGGGGCAATGGATTCTCAGGGAAGCAAATCTCCTACCACTTAGTGGGAGGCCAAGGGACTGCTGTTTCCCCCCCAGGGGGGGGATTTGGCTGAGGTTGTGGCTAACCTTGCTGCTCAGGTGCGAATGCTTGTGGCTGCTCAATCCACAAAACGGCATAGAGTTTTCAATTTCCTCTGGTTCAGAGGGTGATGGTGATGGGGCTACTATGGCTGGGGTCTCCTTATCGGGGTCCCGTTCCTCCCTGGATCTTGTGGGGTCCGAGGTGGAGGCTGAGGTTGAAGGGGTTGATAATTCTCCCCCTGGCTCGCCTGAAGAGCTTGCACTCATGGATGAATTGGTTGCTTCTATCAAACAAACACTGCGTTTGCAGGATGAACCATGTCCTCCTGCTGCCCTGGCAGCTTATGGGACGCAGAAAAGATGCAAGACATCGCAGGTCTTTCCCTGCACTGATGATTTTCAACGCGCTGTTAAGGAACAGTGGCGCAATATACGCAAGCCTTTTGCTGTGCCAAGTAGGTTCAGCTGCGTTATCCTTTCACGCCCGCTTCTGATGAACGGTGGTGTGTACCGCCTCCGGTGGATCACGCGATAGCGGTTTTGAATAAGTCCACTGCGATTCCTGCAGAGGATACCCCGGTGTTCCGGGATGCCACGTACAGGAGGCTGGAATCTCTTGCCCGTCATACTTATTCTATTACGGGTTCTATGCTAAAAGCTCTATTTGCTTCTCTTATGGCAGCCCAGGCTGTCGCAAGTTGGACGCAGGTGCTTAGACGCGTCTTGGTGGCTGATTCGGCCTCACTGGCGACATTGGATATGGTGGATCTAATCCATCAGGGTGTCATGTAGTTTTGTGATGCGGACTTGGATATAGTGCCGTTGGCTGCACGTGTACACAGTGTGGCGGTATTGTCTCGCCGCCTGGTTTGGTTGCAGTGTTGGTCTGTGGACCAATCTTCGCGCAAGACCTTAGCCTATCTGCCCTATGATGGATCTCGCCTTTTTGGAGAATCCTTGGATACACTGATAAAGGGGTTCACGGGTGGTAAGAGCACGCTCTTGCCCCAATCCCACAAGGCTAAGGCGGCTCCTGGTAGGAAGCATGCTTCCTTTCGGCCCTCTCAGGGGTCCTTTCGTGCCTTTCGGTCGCACTAGAAGGACAACCGTTTGAAGGTCAAGGCTCCCAAAAGGAGCCGTGGTCAGGTAAGCGGAAGTCCGGCCAGTCCGGACCCGCTGCCCATAACAATGCGGCCCGAAGGGGCGCCCTCACCCAGTTCTGGGGTGGGGGGGCGCTTGCTCGGTTTTTCTTCAACCCTGGCTGGCCCGTGTTCGGGACAGGTGGGTTCAGGAAATCGTTCGTTCTGGCTACAAGATCGAGTTTTCTCTCTCGGCCGGAGAGCAGATTTTTTCCCTCAGGTGGTTCCGGTGCCCCATCGGGACAGATTTCGGGGGTTCTCTTCCAATCTGTTCACTGTGCCCAGGAAGGAGGGCGAGGTAGTCCAATTCTGGCCTTAAAGGCTCTGCACCGCTTTGTGCGGGTTCGCAAGTTCCGCATGGAATCCCTGCGGTCGGTGGTGGCTGCCCTGGTTCCGGGGGATTTCATGGCTTCCATCGACTTGAAGGATGCGTACCTTCACATCCCGTTTTTCGAGGGTCACCAGAGGTACCTTCGATTCGCCATTGCGGAGGATCACTACCAATTCGTGGTGTTACCTTTTGGTCTCGCTTCGGCTCCACGGGTTTTCACCAAGTTGCTTGCACCGGTTCTGGCTTTGTTGAGAGCCCAGGGCATCTCTGTCCTGGGGTATCTGGAAGATATTCTGGTTCGGTCTGCGACCAGCCAGGGTCTGGAGGAGGACCTGTCCATCACGATGCTGACTCTACAGGAGTTTGGTTTAACGATAAATTTTCCAAAGTCGACGCTGTGTCCGTCGATTCGTCTTCCCTACCTGGGATTGATTCTGGACTCGGTCCAGGCGAAGATCTTCCTACCGGACGACAAACTCAGGACTCTTCAGGAAGAAGTCAGGTCCCTCAGGGACGTTCCGTGCTCGTCACTCCGGACGTGCATGAGATGTCTGGGATTGATGGTCTCGGCTTTCGAGGCGATTCCCTTCGCCCAGTTTCACACGCGGGGTCTCCAAGCGGAGATTCTGTCCAGGTGGGACGGGCGACCGCAATCTCTGGATCTCCAGATTTAGTTGAGCCATCGCACCAGAAGGGATCTTCTGTGGTGGCTCCAGTCCCCGACGGTGTCAGGGGGCAAGTCTTTTCGTCCTCTTTCATGGACGGTGATCACCACGGATGCCAGCCTGTCGGGCTGGGGTGGTGTTCTGGGCGTTCTGTCCGCCCAGGGGACTTGGTCGGAGGAGGAATCCTCCCTTCCGATCAACATTCTGGAATTGCGTGCGATGAATCTCTGCCTTCGACGTTGGACGGACAGGCTGCAGGGCTGTCCGGTTCGGGTGCAGACGGACAATGCCACGGCGGTGGCTTACGTCAATCGCCAAGGGGGCACCAGGAGTGCCCGAGCGGCTCGGTAAGTGGCCGACATTCTGTCTTGGGCCGAGACACACGTCCCGGCGATATCGGCGGTTCACATTCCGGGGGTGGAGAACTGGCAGGCGGTTTATCTGAGCCGCCAGTCCCTGGACCAGGGGGAATGGTCCCTCCACCCGGATGTCTTCCAGATGTTGTGCGCGAAGTGGGGTCTTCCGGAGGTAGACCTGTTCGCGTCTCGTCGGAACATCAAGGTGAAAAGGTTTGTGGCAAGGACGCGCGATCCTCGGGCAGACGCGTCAGACGTTGGTAGCTCCGTGGCATCAGTACCGACTGATGTATGCGTTTCCACCGATTCAATTGCTGTCCAGGTTCCTTCGCAGGTTGAACTCGGAACCAAAAACACAGTGATTCTTGTGGCACCGGACTGGCCTCGCCGGTCCTGGTACGCAGACCTCGTGCATCTGGCGGTCGACGCTCCGTGGCGTCTGCCTCTTCGAGAAGATCTCCGGTCTCAAGGGCCGATATTCCATCCTGCTTTACAGTCGCTGGCTTTGACGGCCTGGCTGTTGAAACCGAGGTCCTGAGGGATAGGGGTCTCTCCCCTGAGGTCATTCACACTTTGATCGACGCAAGGAAATTTTTCCTCGGGGAAGGTCTATTACCGTACTTGGAAGGCCTATTTTGCCTGGTGTGAGTCCAGGGGGTTTTCACCTCGCACGTACTCGGTGTCTAGGGTGTTGTCCTTCCTTTGAAAGGGTGTTGCCCAGCGTTTGGCGCTAGCTGCGATCAAGGGTCAGGTGTCTGCGATGGCCGTTCTTTTTCTACGTCCTATGGCATCTAACTCCTTGGTTGGCACTTTTGTTCAAGGGGCATCTGGTCCCTCCTAGGAGGGTACCTCTGCCTCCTTGGGACTGGAATCTTGTTCTGTCCGTGTTGCAACATGGTCCTTTTGAACGGATCAGGTAGATCTCGTTGTCTATGTTGTCCAAGAAGGTCAACTTTTTTGGTGGCGATCACTTCGGCTCGCAGTGTGTCGGAGCTGGCAGCTTGTCCTGCAAGTCTCCGTATCTGGTCATTCACTTAGATAAGGTGGTCTTGCGACCTAACCCTTCTTTTTTTCCTAAGAGGGTTTCGGAATTTCACCTCAATGAGGACATTGTCTTGCCTTCGCCTTGCGCGAAGTCTAAATATCCGACGGAGGTGGAGTTGCACTCCTTGGATGATGTTCGGGCGATTAGGGTTTACCTAAAATCGTCTGAATCATTTCGCAACTAGGATTCTTTGTTTGTCCTTCCGGGGGTCCTCGGAAGGGCGTAGCGGCGTCGGCTTCTGCCGTCGCCAATTGGTTCAGACAGACCATTGAACAGGCCTATGCTTTGCAGGGAAACGTTTCCCCTATGCCTGTGAAGGAGCACTCTACCGGATCTCTGAGTACGTCTTGGGCCTGTCATCATAGGGCTTCTGTGGCCCAGGTGTGGAGGGCGGCGACTTGGTCGACCGTGCACACCTTCACACAATTCTATAGAGTGGATGTTCAAGCATCGGCGGATGCTTCCTTTGGCCGCAAGGTTCTTAGTGCGGCGTTTCCTTAGGGTCCCTTGTTTTGGACCTTTGGCTGTTTGGGATTTCTTTTTATCCCTGGTTTATTTGTTTTTTTTCCTGGGTCATTGCTCCCGTTGAGCAAGTTTTTTCTCATGTTGCCCAGCTGGTTTCCTTCCTTTGGTAAGGTTCCTTTCTTTGATGTGGAGACTGCGTTGCCTTTAGGCGCGGCTACGTTTCCCACCCCTCATGTTTGCACTGCTTTGGGACGTCCCCATTGTGACGAATATGAAGATGGTGGCGACTGTCGGAGGACGTAAAAGAAAACGGAATTTTTGTAAAATCTTACCTGTAAAATTCCTTTCTCTGAGTCCTCCGACAGTCGCCGCCCCCGCCCCTCTTTTGGGGTTTAGGTACTCTACTGCTATTCTACTGAAACTGAGGTATGAAACAGGAAGCAGGAGGGTATAGACTGAGGGGACCACCCCCTGGGGTGGGGATATGTTAAAAGCTTTAATATTGACATATTCTGTTGCCTAGCTACTCCTACGGAGCAAAGTCTAATACCCCATTGTGACGAATATGAAGATGGCGGCGACTGTCGGAGGACTCAGAGAAAGGAATTTTACAGGTAAGATTTTTACAAAAATTCCGTTATTTCCGATCCATGGGTAAATAGGATAAAAGGCAAAAGAATTACAGTAACCGTGACAGTGCTCCGCTTTGCTGCAGAGTGACGAGCGGAGTATTCCGGCTTGCGCT
Organism: Pelophylax lessonae; assembly: GCF_965119305.1. Classification (NCBI taxonomy): domain Eukaryota; kingdom Metazoa; phylum Chordata; class Amphibia; order Anura; family Ranidae; genus Pelophylax; species Pelophylax lessonae. Next base: position 86,802,948 of record NC_138775.1, on the reverse strand, counting down.
CCAAGCTGTGTGCTGACGTCACGCCGTGCGTTTCCTCACTTCCTGTGATGTTTTCAAAGGACTTTGAAAATGTCACACAAATCTTTCCCCTAGTTTGTAGACGCGATAACTTTTGCGCACACCAATCAATATACACTTATTGGGATTTTTTTTTACCAAAAATATGTAGCAGAATACATATTGGCCTAAAACGATGAGAAAATTTTGATTTTCTTTTTTTTACAATTTTTTTTTTTTGTTTATAGCGCAAAAAAAAAAATCGCAGATGTAATCAAATACCACCAAAAGTAAGCTCTATTTGTGGGTAAAAAAAAAGGACATCAATTTTATTTGGATATAGCGTCGCACAACCGCGCAATTGTCATTTAAAATAACAGTGCTGTATCGCAAAAAATGGCCTGGTCATTAAAGAGGTTGTAAACCTCAGAAAAAAAAAAAATTAAAAAAAGAAAAACCTGAAAGACAAAGGCATAATGAGCTAGTATGCATCACATACTAGCTCATTATGAAATGCCTAAAAACTAAGTGCCGCTCGCTCCCTGCTGAGACGGCTGACCTGTTCGGCTGTCCTTCTTCCTGGTTCGTGTCCTCCGGCCGTCTGATTGGCCAGAGGCACGATGACCTCACTCCCGCGCATGCACGCGGGAGCCGCCGTTCATGGCACAGGGCTCTGAAGGAACGGCACAGGTGTCCTTTTATTCAGGGCACATGCGCCGATGATGTCATCGGCTGCATGCAATGTAAATATCTCCTAAACGGTGCAAGCCTTATTATAGGCTTACCTATAGGCAAAAGTCATGAAGGGGAGTTTACATCCTCTTTAAGGGGATAAAGCCTTCGGGTCCACAAGTGGCCAAAAAGCATGCAGCTCTGCCCTATATTGACTTCTTGAGGGTGACTATGTAACAAACAGACTTTATTTTGCTTCTCAATGGCATGAATTAGTAAGTGCAGTGTTCTCCACTCCCCTTTAACCCTTTTGCTGCCAGGGCCTGTGCTCCACTTTTAAACTTAGCTGGCGAGGCTATTTTTGCAATTTTTACTTTGCTTTTTTATTTTCCCTTACAGCAGAGTTTGTTAAAGACCCCCCCCAAACCATATATTTTCTGAATGCACATGACCAGTAGAATACAAATAGGGTGCTACTGATTTTTAGGGAACAATGATATTTGGGCAAATGTTTATCAAACAATATTTTTACTAAAAATACACTAAAATCACTACATACACTACATACAAAAATACACTAAAATATTAGCAGATAAAAACACAGCGCATTTTACAAAATCCCTGCTAAATATAAAAGCTAACCTGTATTGAGTCAATAACCACTATATGTACATTTCTCTATCGCTCATTGACAGACGTAGTCCTCGGTGATACAGCACCTTCGGGTTATGTTGCCTCCACAGGAGCAGGACTAGACAGGAAATTAAAATGCTCTGGCCACACCCTAGGGGCAGTCCCAGAGGGTATATCCTCTCTCTCTCTGCCTCAGCAAATCAGTTATTTTCTGTCTAGTTAGGAGTAAGGACCTAGATACCTTGCTGGGATCTTCGGTCCTGGCAAGATTTTTTTCTTAAAAAGATTTTTTAGACAGCTTTTTTCTCCAGTGTTCCTGTGAGATCTTCAAGCAAGAAAGCTGAACTGGGCGACGGGCTGGATGTTGAGATCCGGTGGTCACCCCAGTTCAGCCTACGAGCGCGTGCAGGCCATAGCTCCGCGCTGGGTCGGCCGCGACAAAGTCCCATTAAGGGACTGACCCCGCGAGTTAAACGTCTCGCTGAAACGCCAAAGACCATGAGTCACGGCGTCCGTATTGGTCGACAGCCCTCCCGCCCCGGTGGAGAAGGGTACTGTCAGGAGTTGGTGCCCGCCTGGTTCCGGTATGGTGAGTAGTATGTTCCCCCTTTTCCCCCTGACGGGTCTTGTGGTGAACGCGGGCCCCTCTCTGTATGGTAAGATAGAGTCCCCCTCTATCCTATAACATGGCACAGATCCCCCTACTTTGAGTGTGATTTTATGTGCAAAAAGCCAGGAGGCTTGGTTTGGGAGCTAACAATCTAATTGTATACATGTTTAAAAGATTGTAATCAGTGGCAGTCTGGGAATCTTACTGTGATAAGAATAAGGTACCTACCAGTCAGAAGCCACGGACATGTAGACTGCCTTCCTAGTCAAATCTCCAGCTATAGCAGGCCTTCCGAACGGCCATGAGGTCCGCCAGGGCCGGTACCGCCAACCACGCCAAAAATCCCCATGCAGAGATAGTGTTGTGTGCCGTGCAGCACACCGCTATTCGGTACAGGCCGCCGCCATTTTTTTTGCTGGATTGCACGAGCCGCCATTTTGGCGTAGCCTCGTGTCTCCAGCATGGGGGCGGCCATGTTTGAGGTGATCCAAACACCTCGTGGAGCTTGGGGAGGCGCCGGAAGGCGTGCAGAGGGGCGGAGCCGCCTCCTTTCTTCCTGGGCAGCCAGCCAAAAGACTTCCTGTTTGTCAAGACAGCGCTGTAACCTGTTGCAGTTAAACTCTGAGCATCAAGTGGTGAGCCTGGGGGTCTATCTCTCTCTCTCTCTCTCTCTCTCTCTCTCTCGATCGATAGGGATCCCTAGCAGGTAACACTAAGGGGCTTTTGTGGCGCTGGGGGTCTGTGAAAAAAAAAAAAAAAAGTTTTTTATTTTTGAATTATATTATCCGGGAAGTTACTGGAATAATCATGGACCCTGCCACACAAATTCCCCCACCTGTTTCCCTCGAGGGGGCCACGGGACCCGCCGGTGCACAGAGTGTAGAGGCATTTACAGCAATTTTGGAGTCTATGGTGGCTCGGGTGGAGGCGGCCTGTCAGGGACGAGGGTCAAGGAAGCGACCCCCGCCTACCCCTATATTATCTGACACCTCTGACTCAGATTCAGAGATGGTCACTGCAGTTGCAGGTCCCTCTGCAAGGGCTGTTACCTCAGGTAAAGCTCCCTCAGACAGTGAGGAGGACGTTTCTTCTCTCGCTATAATTCAGGAAGAAGCATTGGTGGACGCACTAGTTGTGGCAGTGCAGGAAACCTTAAAACTTGAGGTTTTACCGGCAGAAGCAACTGATACAGAGATTCCTTTTGGTACTAACAAGCCCATCAAAACGGTGAAGGTTTTTCCTGTACCCAAGTGTTTTGGTAATAAGATTAAAGGAGAATGGGAGCATTCTAAACGTACCTTTACTATTTCCAAGCGTATTGCTAGACGCTATCCGTTTGAGGAATCCATCATTAAGAAATGGACGGTACCACCAGTGGTGGATCCACCTATTTCCAGGCTTAATAAAGCCACGGTTATCCCAGTGGAGGACACTTCGTCTTTTAAGGATCCGGTGGATCGAAAGATGGAAGCAGAGTCCCGCACCATCTTCTCTCTGATAGGGTCAGCTTTTAGACCAGTAATTGTTATTGGTCTAGTTTCCCAGACACTTACGGAATGGGCGAGATTGGTACGCCAAGACCTTAGGGGAAAAGATATTCCCCAGGAAACATCTGATTTGATGGAACAGATTATACAAGGGCTACAGTTTATCTGTGACGCAGCCTTGGACACTACTCCCCTATTAGGGCATGCATCTATGTCAGCGGTAATCCTCAGACGTGTGCTGTGGTTAAAATGCTGGTCAGCTGACCTAGGTTCCAAAAAGACCTTGACGAATCTCCCCTTTCAGGGGAATCGTCTATTTGGGGCCACCCTAGATGAAATCATTAAGGATGCCACTGGGGGCAAGAGCACTTTTTTGCCACAGGCTGCTAAAGCTAAGGGACCTCGTAACAAGCGAGGACCTTTCTTTACCGCCCATAAAGGGTTCGCACGCCCGGCTGGAACAAGCGGGAAAGGCAAGACTCCTCCAGGAGGGTTCAAGAAAGGCTGGTCGGACAAACAGAGGACCAACTCAGCCAAACCCGAAGCAAAGGAGTACACAGCCTGAAGGTGCGCCCCCACCCGGTTTGAGGGTGGGGGGACGTTTTCACCGGTATTCAGGACATTCGATCGAGCATCAACTACTACTACCGGTGCGATTCTTCCCTTCCAACATTTAAGTACTACAGGGAGCGGTAGTCACCGTTCCCTGAATAGATCTTTTCCTTTACCTTTTCCTAAGATTAGTCTCAATTCCCCACAGGAATCGGATCTGGTTGACCAGACAGGCCAAGAAGCCTCTAGCCGGGTGACTTCGGTCCCTGAGGTTCAACCAGAAAAGATCACCCTTCCTGATAGCAATCAGGTATCTGATAAATGTGTGGGAACAGAAAACGACCAGACTTTCTCGGATGGTCGGGGCCAAATAGCTCTAGGGACGCCTGGTTCAGATCCAGTCAGCACCAGTGGTCCTAGAAATTCTAGGCTGGCCTCGTCAAGCCGGCCTGGCCGACTTGGACAGGCTAGTCGCAGACGTTCCGTGGGAACTTCGTCTCAGGGAGTGTCTGTGGTCTCAAGGACCAATTTACCATCGTGCTCTACAGTCGCTGGTTTTAATGGCCTGGCCATTGAGACCGAAGTACTGAAGGACAGAGGTTTGTCAGCTTCAGTCATTCCTACCCTTATTAAAGCAAGGAAAGCGACTTCCAGCAAGGTCTATTATCACACATGGAAGACTTATATTGCGTGGTGCGAATCTTTAGGATTTCCTCCACGTACCTATTCGGTGACTCGAATATTGGCTTTTTTGCAACAAGGGGTTGAGCAGAAGCTAGCCTTGAGCACCATCAAGGGTCAAGTTTCAGCATTAGCAATCTTCTTTCAGAAACCTTTAGCTACCAAGTCCTTGGTGCGGAATTTCATCCAGGGGGTGCGGCACCTGGCTCCACCAGTCCGCGCGCCCTTACCGCCCTGGGATCTTAATTTAGTTTTGTCGGTTCTACAGAAACCTCCCTTTGAAAACATCAGGAAGATTCCCTTGTTTACTTTATCCCAGAAGGTGGCCTTCTTGGTGGCTATCACTTCTGCTCGCAGGGTGTCAGAGCTGGCTGCATTATCATGCCAGTCCCCATACCTAGTGATTCATAGGGATAAGGTAGTACTTCATCCTAAGCCATCCTTTCTTCCTAAGGTGGTTTCAGATTTTCATCTGAATGAAGATATTGTACTACCTTCCTTGTGTCCTCAGCCCAAGCATCATCGGGAACATGCGTTGCATTCCTTGGATGTGGTTCGGGCAATCAGAGTATACCTGAAAGCTACGGAATCATTCCGTAAGACGGATTCACTTTTTGTGATCACGGATGGCCCCAGAAAGGGTTTGCCTGCATCTGCCGCGACCATTGCCTAATGGATTAGACAGACGGTGGTACAGGCTTATTCTATTAAGGGTCAGAGTCCTCCGTTCCCTGTTAGGGCGCACTCCACTCGAGCGCTCAGTACTTCCTGGGCCTTTCGCCATCAGGCGTCAGTGGTCCAGGTATGTAAGGCGGCCACCTGGTCGTCGGTACATACCTTTACAAAATTCTATAAAATTGATGTGACGGCATCGGCGGATGCCTCATTTGGCCGCAAGGTTTTGCAGGCCGCAATTTGAGGAGACCGGTGGTCTACCTCGAGAGTTTTTTTCTGTTTGAAAAATTTCTTTTTTGTTGAGTCTCATCATTAAGGATGAGCATTGTAAACTTCTAGTTGGCACCGGTTGGGCCTTCTAGATTGGGATTTGATTTCCATTTTCCCACCCCTCATTTCTGATACTGCTCTTTGACGTCCCGAAGGTGCTGTATCACCGAGGACTACGTCTGTCAATGAGCGATAGAGAAAAATGGATTTTTGTAAAATCTTACCGTAAAATCCTTTTCTCTTAGCTCATTGACAGACGTAGTCCCCGCCCCTCTGTTTTGGAGTTGGGTTGGGTTGAAATCTCTAAAGACTGCTTTTTGACATAACTGATTTGCTGAGGCAGAGAGAGAGGATATACCCTCTGGGACTGCCCCTAGGGTGTGGCCAGAGCATTTTAATTTCCTGTCTAGTCCTGCTCCTGTGGAGGCAACATAACCCGAAGGTGCTGTATCACCGAGGACTACGTCTGTCAATGAGCTAAGAGAAAAGGATTTTACGGTAAGATTTTACAAAAATCCATTTTTTAGATTGCGTCTTTTGCCAAATGGTGAAAATCGAACATACGCAAAAATGGAAATATACAAATTTCTCAAAAAAGCTAGAGGTTTTCATTGTTCCCTTACAGCTTTCAGTGTTTTGTTAAAGACCCCTCAAGCCATATATTTTCTGAAAGCATAGCACCAGTAAAACAAAAGGGAGGTGCTACTGATTTTTAAAGCACCACGATATTTGCGTAAATGTTTACCAAAGTAATATTTTCGCAAAAAAAATACCACACTAAAATCACTTATAGCAGATAAAAACATCGCACATTTTACAAAATTCCTGCTAAATTCCTACTAAACATAAAAAGCTTAACCTGTATTGAGTTAATAACAAATATTTGTACATTTTTAATTGCACATTTTTGCAAAATGGTAAAAACTGAATGTACACAAAACTGTAAATAACCAAATTTGTCTAAATCTGGAGGTTTTGTTTTTCACTTTTAGCTTTCAGGGTTTTTAAAAACCCCTCCCAATCTATACATTTTCTGAAAGCTAAAGACCAGTAGAATAAATGGAAGGTGCTACTGATATTTAAGGCCCCACGATATAAGAGCAAATGTTTGCCAAAACAATATTTTCACTAAAAGTGCACTAAAATCATTAGCAGATACAAACACAGCAAATTTTACAAAATCCCTGCTAAGTTCCTTCTAAATATAAAAGCTAAACCTGTATTGAGTTAAAAATAACAAATATTTGTAAATTTTAAATTCCGCCTTTTTAAGAAATAGTGAAAATCGGAGGTACGCAAAAATGTCTCTAAAAATCTGGAGGTTTTCCTTTTTCATATACCGCTTTCAGAGTTTATAAAAGACCCCCAAAGCATATATTTTCTGAAAGCACATGGCCAGTAGACTAAAAATAAGGTGCTACTGATTTGTAAGGCACCGCGATATTTGCGCAAATGTTTATCGAACCAATATTTCCACTAAAAATACACTAAAATCATTAATTGTTGATTCATACATGGCAAAATGTACAAAATTCCTTCTAAATATAAAAATTAAAACTATATTGAGTTAATAAATAACAAATATTTGAACTCATTTTTGTACATTTTAAACTGTACCTTTTTGTGAAATGGTGAAAACGAAATGTACGCAAAACTGTAAAAAAAAAAAAAAAAATTTACCCCAATAAATCCAAAGTTTACCATTTTTTTCACTTACAGCTTTCATAATTTGAAAAGTTCTCTCCGGCTTGGTTCACACTGGTGCAATGCGGAAAACCCTGCAGATCCAGTGCGGGTTCCCACATCGCACCTGAATCGCCGGTGTAACGTTAAAAAACCCTACCCCGTGAAAATTCCCTACCCTCGTCACTTCCTGTGAGGGTACGTCATTCAGCTGAGCAGCTTCCCAGTGCACATGCTCACAGCTGCGGCGGGTAGGGAATTTTCATGGGGTAGTGTTTTTTTAACCTTACACGTCATTTATCAGCTGTTGCAGCGCGTCCCACTGTGCATGCCCAGCCGCTAAATTAAATAATCTCGGAGACATCCCTCATCAGCAGGTGTGGCGTCCCAAATGAGTGACTGTTACGTTCTAAAACACTGTAGCCGTGATTTGTATTTTCATAGACCCGCTGCCGATTAAATTTTCCTGGAGCAGAGATGAGGGAAGTCTGATGGGTTGGAGCCGAGATGATTTCGCATGGCAACAGCTGATGAATGAGGCGGGGTTCCGTGAAGAAACCCTACCCCGTGAAAATTCCCTACCCTCCGCAGCTGTGCACATGCGCACTGGCAAGCAGCTCAGCTGATGTATGACGTACCCTCACCGGAAGTGACGAGGGTAGGGAATTTTCACAGGTAGGGTTTTTTTCACGGAACACCGGCAGTTCACACTGCCCTCTGTGAACTGCTGCGGGTGTCAATACAAAGTTAATGACACCCCAAGATCATAGTTCGCACTGAGATTTGCAAACTGATTTCAGACAGGAATCGAATTGCATGGGTAGGAACACCCATGCGATCCTATTCTGGTGCAGGGAAAAAAAAGCACGAGTTTGGTCTAAATGTGATGCGAATTCAGTCATACAGTTTGTATGGCTGAATTTGCATCGCACAGACATTGCATATGATCCGCACAGCAATTCGGTAAGAATCATATGCAATGTCTGGCAGTGTGAACCGGCCCTCAAGCCAGACAAACCACCAAACAAAGCGCATGCCTGACCTGTAGAATAAGAATGTGCTATTGATCGCTAACTTATCGCTATTTTCACAAAAAATATACTAAAATCATTAATAGTGCACATAAACACAACATAACACAAAATTCCTGCTAAATTACTACCAAAGCATCATTCACATGTGGCATACTTAAGTATACGCCCATGGAGGGTCATGTTTACCCGCACAGGAATGCACAGGTGTTCCGTGCATCCCTGTACAGGGCCCGCTTGAAAAAGTTTTCAATCCAATCGGTCTGCTTGTGTGAAAGGGGCCTAAGGCCTTGTTCACACCGGGCATACACAGCGTACCTTTACAGGGATGCACAGGTGTTCTGATCGTGTGGGACTAAGTCTGCCAGGGCAATTCAAATCAAAGCTGTGTCACAGTGGGAGATCTCGGCTCTGTGTGGTGATCCGGGTCTCCTCTTGCTTTCCTTCTAGTATCCCCAGACCTTCTCGTATTTATCACGTCTGTAAGATACCAATTTTGGACAGCTGCTGCATCAACACCTATGCTGCTTATGTCAGTAAAGAGGAGAAGGAGGTGTTGACAGTTTCTTCAGTTGCTGCTTAGGGGGGACAGCAGCTATTGGAGTAGGTTTTCTAATTTGTTCGGTCGATCATTTCTTCAAGAGCAATCAGCCGTCAGGTGTATGTTGGAAAGAGGTTTAAAATGGACAGATTAGGCAACTGTCAGCTCATGTTTGCCCAAAGCAAAGATAACAAACTAATTAACATGCTTTTCAAACCATCTCTCCCAGTACCAAACTGTAAACAATGAGCATTAATTCAGACTCCATGCACACTGGCTTAAATATCACCGCTTCTAGAGGAGTTTTGTGTTCTGCCTTTAGAAGCAGCTCAATGTTATCCGATTTGTCCATGCACATTAGGACGATTAGAGGTATATTTTGAGGTCAACATTTCGAGGCAGGAAAAAACCCTTCTGGTTTGCGTTTCTGATTGGAGCTTATTACTGGTAGAAAAAAGGCAAAACTTGTCTGAACTTTGTACAAAAAACTTTCTATACAAGCATTTTTTTTGGCCTAGGGAACTGGCATTTTTTTTTTTAAATCCCAGTGTGCATGGAGCCTCAGTCTGGACTCTGATAGCCAGAGTTGTCCTGACCCTTGACCTACTGAAACAGGGTTTACATGAATAGCTTTTCATTCAACCAGCGGGTTGAAAAAAAACTGCCCCCCACATTCACACATATTGATGCAGGGATCCCCCCCCGTCACAATACACTGATAAGATCTGCAGTCATTGACTGCATGCATTAATCGAATGCTGCTTTTCCAGCAGTTCTGTTCAACATAAGGTGGCCATACTGGCCAAACCAGCTGTATTTCGGCATGCGTATACCCAGCTTTACTCCCCTTTTCTCCCCTTCCTATTTGTGATGCTGCAGTCCATTTTATAATGTTGTGGAATATACTTGACAGGCTTTGGAATATAAACCGAGGCAGTCACAGGTGTATGCTGATGTGTTCTGGTTAAATTTTTGAAATGTAAACTTGAAAATATATGCCCAATCCCAAAAGTATGCATTTTTCTACTTCCAGTCTTGATGAGATGACTTTGAGTACTGTGTTACTGTACAATGATTGCTTACATTTTTTTAGTGTTAAAAACTGTTAACTTCACTTTTTTATAGCACTTATACAACTTGATTCACCTGGATCTGTCCTACAACAAACTCTCTGGGCTGGAAGGCATTCACTCAAAGATTGGAAATATAAAAACGCTAAACTTAGCTGGAAACCTGCTAGAAAGTCTCAAGGGGCTCAATAAATTATATTCTCTGGTCAACCTGGATTTAGGCAACAACAAGCTTTCACAGGTAGTCACATTTCTGTTTAATCATCTGTAACCTCATAAGCGCTTTAGGTGTTTGTACTTCAAAGGCAATTTTTTTTTCTTTGGTTTGCAAAACTTTTCTGGTACTTATTGACATCCTGCGTTTATCCTCCATCATCCTGGTGATTGCCCCGTTCTATGCGGTAAATCCTTGACACCACATCACAAAAGATAAGGTCTTCTCTACTCTGGATCACAGTGGAAGTCCTGATATAGCTCTGCAAGCTGCAGTTGAAAATAAGTTAATAACTGCTATTATCATTAGCTGCTCATACATCATTTTGATGACAGAAAATGCTATAAAAATGTTGTATTTTGTTCATTGACAGACACAGCTCCATATTTTCTTGACCGATAGGTTTATGCTGCTCTCCATAGGAGTAGGACACTAGGCGGAAACGATTTGACCACGCCTATAGGGCAGTCCAAGGGTTATACTCCCACTTCCTGCTATAGGACTTTTGTTTTTTTTTTCTGCCTAGTCAGGAGTAAGGACCTAGTTCCTCCCTGGGATCTCTGGTCCTAGCCTTTTTTCCTTTTTTAAACAAAATTTTTTTCTTTTTATTATTTTTCTGTTCCTGTGAGAACTACAATAAACTGCCAGACTGGGCGATGGACTGGATATCCTAGATCCTTAAGGTCGTCCCAGTCTGGCCAGCGAGCGTGACCCGACCTTAGCTTTGCGTTGGTTTGGCCGCGACATAGCCCCACTGAATGGGGGCTGACCGGCGAGTTAAAGTCTTGCGAGGACGCATAGCCCTGGTCACGATCTTAGTCATGACCTGAGTCTCAGCGTACCTGTGGCCCGCAGCACCCCCATGCCAATATGGTGGGTGGTCTGTCTGGAGTGGTGCCTGCCTGGTCCCATGGTGCGGTAAGTAGTGTCCCCCCGCCCCTCTGGTTGCCCCTCGGGGTGGACGTGGGCCCCTCCCTGGGTTGGTCGAACCCCTGAGTTGCCTTTCTTCCCACTTTACGCTCCCCCCCCCTCAATATCAGGGTCCCTCTGTCGATCACCCCCCATTCACCCATACCTATCCCCCCCTCCCGGGGCAGCCATGCCTGATTTTGGAACGGGTGTTGAGCGGGTGCTGGGAGGGGGTACAAACATGGCTTTTTGGGGGGGGAGGTGGTCCTGGTGGGGGATCCCTAGTGGGGGTCCCCTTTTGCTGTCCAACTGTACCTGGTGGTCCTTGGAGGGTCCCGGGAGCCACGGTTTTGGAGACTATGGGGAGGTGATTCGGTGGTGGGCCTCTAGTAGCAGTTCTATGAACTTCCTCTCTGATCAACGCACCACGTGCAGCCTGACACTCTGCATCCGCATCTGTGAAGGGGGTGGTGAGTCCCTACAGGGGTTATTTGGCTCTGTCTTGCTGCTATAGCGATTTTAGTGCACTGGGACTTATAGTATTGCTGATGCAGCGGTGGGCTGGTACTTTTTCACAGCAATTTTACACATTTTGTTGGCGGTTCCAGGTTAACCTATGGAGTCACCTCCTGACCCCCTCTTAGGCTGTAGGGCCTGCGAGGTCCCAGACCACCTTGTCTGCTATGACGGCCATCCTACATTTACTGGTGTCTAAAGTAGATTTGGCCCTCCGAAATAGGACGAGTAAAAAGCATCCTCCGCCTTCAGCTGCATCCTCTGCCTCCTCAGATTCTGAGATGGATTTGGCCGCCGCGAACGCCAGTCATCCTACTGGGTATACGTCCACGCACCCTGAGTGTTCTGATAGTGATGATGACTCCTCTTCCACTAAAGTCGCTCATGAAAAGGCTATTGGATGCTTTGATTGTATCAATGTGGGGAAATTTACAATTGGAGGAGGCAGCTACTACTGCGTAGGTGCAGTTTGGTACCCGCAGAACCTCCAACCCGGCAAAGGTATTCCCGCCTATTTTTAGAACATTGTCGCAAGTCAGTGGGTTTCCCCTAAGCACTTTGCTAGAAGGTATCCATTTAAAGTGTCCCTGCTAAAGAAACTGACAGTACCACCCGTGGTGGACTCCAGGTTTCCAGGTTGAATAAAGCCACCCTCCTTTCCGGTGGAGGACTCTCCGTCCTTTAAGGACCCCATTGACAAGAGAGCTGAATATCTATTACGATACCTTTTCACCATGGCCAGGATTTGCAAGGTGGACAACCTCCTCCTGACCTGGCGGAGCTGGCGGACCAGTTGGTCCATAGGTTGCAGTATATCTGAGATGCCTCTCTGGATGCGGCCAACTTAGCCTGCTGGGTGTCCGTGACGGTGGTGACTCTGCGCCGCATGATGATATGGCTGAAATACTGGTTTGCGGACCAGGCTTCCAAGAAGGTATTGACCTCCCTTTTGTGGGAGACCGCTGGTTCTGAGCTTCCATAGAGGAGATCATTAAGGGTCTTACAAAAGGTTCAAGAGTACTCTGCTTCCGCAGTCTGCCAGGAGTAAAGAGACTCGTCGCAAGCATGGTCCTTTCTTCAAGGCCCATAAGCGGTCCTTTTGTCCTTCGGATCTAAGGACCAGGGATCAAAATCCACCCGTAACCCCGCAGCGGGCTCCAAGAGGCCCTGCTCTGGGTAAGTCCAGATCGGCCCCTCTGGGACCGCAGACAAGCTTGCTTCTGCCTGAAGCGGCGCCCTCACTTGTACTTGGGGTGGGGGGACGTCTTCGCTTCTTTCCGGATCTGTGGACTTCAAGACAAATGGGTCCACGAGTTCATTTGGTCCGGGTACAAGATCGAGATTCAGTCCTTGCCTCCGGCAAGGTTCTTTCCTTCCAATCTGCGTTTGTCCTCAGATCGTGTACAATTTCTTCTTGGGGCGGTACAGTATCTGCTCTTACAGGGGGTCATTGTACCAGTTCCGGAATCGGAGTGCTTTCAGGGGTTTTATTAAAACCTCTTTACTGTTCCCTGGAAGGAAGGCAAGGTCCGTCCCATTATGAATCTCAAGGCTTTGAACCGCTTTGTGCGGGTTCAGAAATTTTGAATGGAATCCATTCGCACTGTGGTGACATCCCTTCATCAAGGGGATTTTCTGGCCTCTATCGATATCCAGGCCGCTTACCTTCATATCCCAATATATGTCAGGCATCAGCGTTTACTTGTTGTGCCGTGGGTGAGGAGCACTATCCATTTGTGGCATTACACTTTGGCTTGGCTCCTCGGGTGTTTACAAAAGTGTTGGCCTCAGTGTTGGCTTTACTGAGGCAGAAGGGGATTGCGGTGCTGGGGTACCTGGACGATCTCCTGCGAGCAGTCTCCGAATGCCCTGAAAGACAATCTGGACATTTTGATGCGAACTTTGCAAGAGTTCGGATGGAGACTGAATTTTCAAAAATCTGTTCTGGTTCGGTCCACAAAACTGGACTATCTGGGCCTGACCCTGGACACGACCTTATCCCGGGTGTTTCTTTTAGAGGTGAAACTCAGGAAGTTGCAGGATGCGACACGGCTCCTGACGTCCAACTGGCGATTATCCCTCAGGGCTTGCATGCAAATGTTGGGCCTGATGGTCTCCACCTTCGAGGCAGTTCTATTTGCTCATTTCCATACCAGGTCTCTACAGAAGGAGATCCTTGTCAAATGGAACAAAAACCCACAGGCTCTAGACAATCTGATCCTTTTCAGCTGGAGTATGAGGGGATCCCTGATCTGGTAGCTCTGCTTTGAAAGGGAAAATCCTCTTTCCCCTGTACTGGACGGTGGTAACAATTGATGCCAGCCTCTGCGCATGGGGAGGTGTCTTGGGTACGGATCCAACTTGGGGGGGTTTGGACTCGGGAGGAGTCAAGTCTGCCGATCAATATCCTGGGAATTCGGGCGATCAGGCTTTCCTTAATTCATTGGACGGATCGTCTGCAGGGGCGCCCGTTGAGGATTCAATCGGACAATGCCACGGACGTGGCATATGTCAATCATCAATGGGGCAACAAAAGTGCCATAGCAGGATGGGAATTAGCCAGCATTCTAACATGTTCCAGCCATCTCTGCTGTACATATTCCATGTGTGCAAAGATTTGACAGGCAGATTACCTAAGTCAGCAGAAGTTGGCTTAGGGAGAATGGTCTCTCCACCAGGTGGGGGGCTCCCGATGTGGACTTGTTGGCCTCTGGTCTCAACAGGAAGGTTCAGAGGTTCGTAGCAAGGTCTCGGGATCCTCTGGCCCATGCCATGGACGCTCTTGTAGCTCCTTGGAGCCAATATCGTCTAATGTACGTACATTTCCTCAGCTGACTCTTCTGCTGAGACTTCTGTGAAGGATCGAGGCAGAAGGGATTCCTGTCATCCTAGTGGCACCGGACTGTCTTCTCAGATCCTGGTACGCAGACCTAGTACGGCTGGTTGTCGATGTCCCTCTGAAACTCCCTCTTGTTAACTCAAGGACCGATCTTCCATCCTGCTTTAGTCGCTGGCTTCGACGGCCTGGCTATTGAAAGCCAGGTGTTGAAGGATAGAGGGATGTCTGAATCGGTTATTCCTACGTTGTTAAAAGCTAGAATATCTACTTCTAGGAAGATTTGTCATCGAATTTGGAGGCCATGCATTACTTGGTGTGAGTCTCTGGGGGTTTCCCCCCATTCCTTCTCGGTGTCTCGTGTCTTGAAGTTTCTCCAAAGAGGTGTAGATCAGCGTTTTGGCCTTGGGTACCATCAAAGGCCAGATATCGACCCTGGCGATATTTTTTCAACGCCCGTTGGCCACAAATTCCTTGGTTCAAACCTTTGTTCAGGGTGTCCACCCACCATCTGGCTCCCCCTGTGAAGTCTCTGCCTCCGTGGGACCTCAGTTTGGTGCTGTCGGTTCTTCAGAAACCGCCCTTTGAAAATATTTGTGAGGTTCTTCTGCTCGCTTTGACACAGAAGATAGCTTTCTTGGTGGCTATTACTTCTGCGTGCAGGGTGTTGGAGCTGGCTGCGTTGTCCTGTCATTCACATTACCTGGTGGTTCACAGAGACAAGGTGGTTCTTCGTACCTGTCAGTCGTTCCTTCCAAAAGTCGTCTCTAGGTTTGCATTTAAAAGAAGACATTGTGTTGCCTTCTCTGTGTCTTAAGCCTAAGCATCCTAAAGAGATTGCCTTACATTCGTTGGATGTGGTTCGGGCAATCAGGGTGTACCTGACAGCGACTGAGTCCTTCAGGAAATCGGATTCTCGGTTTGTCCTTATGGGTGGACCCCCCTAAGGGGATGGCCGCGTCTGCTGCGACCATTTCCAGATGGATCAGACAGACGGTGGTGCAGGCTTATTCCATTAAGGATCAGGATCCTCCTTTCCCTGTTGACGTGCATTCTATGAGGGTGCTTGGTGCATCTTGGGCCTTCTGTCATCAGGCGTCAGTGATGCAGGTGCGCAAGGCGCCCACATGGTCATCTGTGCACACTTTCATAAAATGTTATAAGGAGGATGCGTTGGCTACTGCGGATGCTTCTTTTGGCTACGAGGTTTTGCAGGCCGCTGTTGGAGATTTTTGTTATTTTTGTCAGGTGAGCTCCAGTTGTTCCTGGTTGAGCTCTTGTTTTCCAAAAAACAACAATATCTCTCCTGCGCTCGAGTGGTATATGGGAAGGTGAATCTTCTAGGTGGTTTTATGACACAAATGAAGTGGTCTTGCTGCCCCCCTCAGAACCAAGGGTATCCAAAAGGCACTTCAAGAAAACAACAAGAGAAGGGCACACCGACCTTGTGCATTACTACTTAAAAGTTTATTAAAATCAAAGAAGGGTAGCGTACAATATACTCACAAACGTAGCATATGAACAAGCATATAGGAAATGGGCACCGCTCGCTTCCAGGACACTTCTCTACTGCTGGATAGCATGATGGCGTCCTCAAAACCTGATGTGGCTTACGCGTTTCGAGGGAGGACCCTCTTCCTCAGAGCCAAAACCGCGATTTTGGCTCTAAGGAAGAGGGTCCTCCCTCAAAACGCGTAAGCCACATCAGGTTTTGAGGATGCCATCATGCTATCCAGCAGTAGAGAAGTGTCCTGGAAGCAAGCGGTGCCCATTTCCTATATGCTTATTCATATGCTACGTTTGTGAGTATATTGTACGCTACCCTTCTTTGATTTTAATAAACTTTTAAGTGGTAATGCACAAGGTCGGTGCGCCCTTCTCTTGTTGTTTTCTTGTAGTGAGCTCTTGTTTTGCCTGGTTGGCTATGTATAGCCTTTGGGAAGTGTTGGTTGTTTTTTTTTTTTTTTTTTTTTTTGCTGTGTTATTCCCACCCCTTATATATTGACTTTGCTTTTGGACGTCCCATCGGTCAAGAAGATAAGGATATGGTGTCCGTCAATGAACGAAAAGGAAAACTGGATTTTTGTCCTACCGTAAAATCCTTTTCACTGATGTTCATTGACGGACATAGCACCCGACCCTCTATTGAGTTGGGTTTTATGTTCTTCTGACACTGCTTGTCACAAAACTGAATTCCTATAGCAGGAAGTGGGAGTTTACCCCCTGGGACTGCCCTATAGGCATGGTCAAATTTTTTTTCCACCTAGTGTCCTACTCCTCTGGAGAGCAGCATAAACCCATCGGTCAAGAAGATTTGGAGCGGTGTCTGTCAATGAACATCAGAGAAAAGGATTTTACGGTAAGGCAAAGATACAGTTTTTTGGAGCATTTGTGTGGTTATTTGTCCAAAAAAAACTATCCATAAATCCTCCAATTGATTACCGAGCAATTGACTCTAAGAACCATCCCACCTTTATCCATTAACCAGATTTCTTACATGTGCCTTTGCTAAGATGTCCTGGAGAATATGCTATGTTCGCTTTGCATGTTCTAAGAGTTCCTTATGCTGTTATGTTTTCAGGCCTGGCAAATCTGTGTTATATCTGTGCTTTTTTTTTTTTTTTTTTTTTTTTACACAGGTTGATGAAATAAAAAATATTGGGAATCTTCCATGCTTGGAATCTGTGATTCTGACTGAAAACCCTGTGACAATTATCCCTGATTACAGAACAAAAGTTCTTGCACAATTTGGGGACAGAGCCGCAGAGGTAAAGTCATTCTGAAAATCTGATCTTTTGCCCTACATAACCATTTAGGGCGGCAGTAGGTAGACCGATACTTAAGAGATGTGTCAAAGCAGCGATAAAGATCAAACAAATAATGTGCAAATAATTTGAATATGAAACCGCAAATTAAGTACAAAAAGTGCAATATGACACCGCAAATATTTAAACATGCATGTTCCAATAAGAAACTGTGGATAAAGTGCCAAAGAGTGCAATATGGAACAGTATTCAATAAATTAGGGATATACATCCAACACTTAACTGTGCATAAAAGTAACAACAAATGTGCAGACAAACCTGATACATATATAAATGCCCTTATGTCATAATCTAAAGGAAATTGTGAAGTCCATAGTGAGAACAAAGGCCATTAGCATGTGTTCTTCCAACTCAGGTGTAAACAAATCCACCACAGGCTAGCAATAATCGTCGTGCCTCTTACCAGAAAAAATGGGCTAAAGGTTCTAATGGCCAAAATACATTAGATGTTAAAACATGCTGGGCGGTAAGCAAATAAAATATTTCAGAGAACTGTGGGCAGCCCTTTCCTTAATTTCCAAATTGCTGGTTTCACTTTAAAAGTGTATCTAAACCCATGAAAAAGTGTAGTATTTTGCAGCATACTAATCTTTAGATGCAATGGCTGCGTTAGTTTGAATCAGACTTTTGTTTCCCCTTCTTTTCAGCTGGTGGTTTCCTAGGGTGACAACTCACTCACTGCTCACTGTACTGTGTGTGCGTATATATGTGTGTGTGTGTGTGTGTATATAGAGAGAGAGATTGTCACCCTAGGACAGAAAATGTGTTAGAACTTCTCCCTCTCTCCTCATCATAACTTTGTGTGAGGACGATGGAGGTAAGGTAAGCTGGACTAGGCAGGGTTGATAATACTCCTTAACACCTTCACGCCGATGGAATGCAAATATGCGGCCTTAGCTTGAAGGGGTTGTATCGGGGTGATGCCTGCAGCTAGAGGCATCACCCTGGTACCGTTGTTCAGAGCCGACGGTGGGCTCTCTTGTAATGACAACCGATGTGGCTAAGCAGCTGCTCAGCTGTCATTACAAGGAGCGGGAGGGGATGGCCCCCCCCCCCCCCCCACCGGTTTTTGCGGCTCACATGGTTCTCCTGTCTTACCGGGAGGCCCGATTGACCAGCCGACACGTCCGTTGGCTGGCCGAAGACCTGAATAAAGCCGGATTTGGCTTAGATTGGGCCTCCAAAATAAAAAACCCCCGAAGCAATGCCATGACATCACTTCCGGGTACTGGAGCCTTAAAGGTGCCAGATTTAACAAAAAAAAATTACTGCATTCAAAACAGCCAAACTTGGCTTTTTAAATGCTTTTAAGTACAAAGGAGGGATTTGGGGTCTTTTAGACTCCAGATCCCTCCATAAAGAGTACTTGTCACTACCTATTACTGTCACAAGGATGTTTACATTTCCTGTGATCGCAATAAAAGTGATTATTTATTTTTTTTTTTTAAATGGGCAGTGTAAAAAAAAAAAAAATTAAAGCGCCCCGTCCCTCCGCATATGTAAACGGTGTTCAGACCACACATGTGAAATATCCCCACGATCGTTAAAGCGAGAGCAATAATTCTATCACAAGACCTCTTTAACTCTAAATAGGTAACCGTTAAAATGTTTTAAAGTGTCGCCTATGAAGATTTTTAGGTATCGAAGTTTGTCGCCATTCCACGAGTGTGCGCAGTTTTAAAGAATGACATGTTAGATATCTATTTACTTGGCGTAACATCATCTTTCATGTTATACAAAACAATTGGGCTAACTTTACTTTTTTTTTTTTTATTCATGAAAATGTGTTTCTTCCCAAAAATTTCATTTGAAAGGCTGTTGCGCAAATACCGTTTTGACATAAAATATTGCAACAATCGCCATTTTATTCTATAGGGCAGTGGTTCTTAACCTGGGTTCGATCGAACCCCAGGGGATCGGTGAGTCAGTCTCAGGGGTTCGGCGGGGGGGGCAACAGGGCAATTGCTCCCCCCGAGAAAATATTACTGATTGCGAGGCCAACCCCCCCCCCCCCCCTGGGAAATCAGAGCTGCGGTCGGGACGACTCAGCCATTACACATAGATACTTGACGCTCTGCCCCCTGTACCTCCCCCAGCAGGTTTCCAGCCTATCTCCTGCAGGCTGCTTGCTGCTTGAGTGGGCGGGATGGGGATGTACCTGACCAAGGAGATCGCGCCTGCCTGGAAGAGGGAAGTGTGAGCAGCTGAGCAGAGAGAGCCGAGTGAATGTTCCTGGAGGTAGGCTCAGCTAGCTGTACATGGTGGATTAGTTTGCAAGCACCTCTATGCTAAGTCTGCTGAGTTACTGCAGCTTACCATAGAGGTGCTGTTAGCTGACAAATGGAAATGCATGTCCTTTTCATTTAGCTCAATAAGCATTGTGAATGCCCCCTGGTGTGTGCCCTCCTGATACCCCATGGTATGCCCTCCCAACACCTCCCCCCCAGTGTGTGTCCTCCTGACACCCCATGGTATGCCCCCCCAACCCCCCCCCCCGTGTGTGCCCCCCTGACACCCCATGGTATGCCCTCCCAACACCTCCCCCCAGTGTGTTCCCTCTTGACACCCCATGGTATGTCCTCCCAACCCCCCCAGTGTGTGCCCTCCTGATACCCCATGGTATGCCCTCCCAACACCTCCCCCCAGTGTGTGCCCTCCTGACACCCCATGGTATGCCCTCCCAACCCCCACCCCAGTGTGTGCCCTCCTGACACCCCATGGTATGCCCTCCCAACCCCACCCCAGTGTGCCCTCCTGACACCCCATGGTATGCCCTCCCACCCCCCCCCCCAGTGTGTGCCCTCCTGATACCCCATGGTATGCCTTCCCAACTCCCCCCCCCCCCCAGTGTGTGCCCTCCCCCAGTGTGTGCCCTCCCAACCACTGATGTGTGCCCTCCTGACACCCAGTGTGTGGCCTCCTGACTCTCCACTGGTGTGTGCCCTCACTACCCTCCCCACAGTGTGTGTGCTCCTGACCCTCCCCCCAGTGTATGCCCTTCCAACCCCCTGGTGTGTGCCCTCGTAACCCCCCGGTGTGTGCCCCCCTGACCCCCCCCCCAGTGTGTGCCCTCCTGACCCTCCCCTGGTGTGTGCCCTCCAAGCCCCCTGGTGTGTGGCTTTACTGATCCCTGTACACTGTCCTATCCTCTGTCCTGTCAACTCCTGTCCTCTGCCCTATTCTCTGTACACCGTCCTACAGCCTACTGACCACTCTATCCTTACCTACAATCAACTGACCCGTATACACTGCCCTACATGCTACTGACCTCTGTACATTGCCCTACATCCTACTGACCTTTCTACACCGCCCTAAAAACTACTGACCCCTATACACTGCCCTACATGCTACTGACCTCGTTACACTGCCCTACAAACTACTGAGCACTGTACACTATCCTACAAACTACTGAGCACTGTACACTACCCTACAAACTACTGACCACTGCACACTGCCCTACAAACTACTCACTACTTCACACTGCCCTACAGCCTACTGACCTCTGTACGCTGCCCTACAGCCTACTGACCTCTGTACGCTGCCTTACAGCCTACTGACCTCTGTACTCTGCCCCATAGCCTACTGACCTCTGTACACTGCCCTAAAGCCTACTGACCTCTGTACGCTGCCCTACATACTACTGACCTCTGTACATTTTACTTTGTATGATACGTTTAATTCAGTTCTGTAAACAACACTTTTCTGGCAGTGCCCCTCCCGAGACTAGACTCATAAAATCATATTTTATTTTTCCAATTAAGAAGGGTTCGGTGAATGCGCATATGAAGCTGGTGGGGTTCAGTACCTACAACAAGGTTAAGAACCACTGCTATAGGGTCTCTGCTAAATATATATATATAATGTTTGGGGGGTTCTAAGTAATTGTCTAGCAAAAATACAGATTTTAACTTGTAAGCAACATATGTCAGAAAAAGGCTTGGGCTCCAAGGGGTTAAGATAACCCAGGGAGTGTGCACAGAACAGCACTGGATTTCTGGCAAGATCTGCAAATGTGTTTTGCACAGTTATAACAAAACCTTTTCAGTTGTAGACTTAAAAGAAGGGAAAAAAGAAAAGTTAATTGTTAGGTTTTTTTTTTATAAACATTAAATTCTCTGTCGACCCCCTCCTATTCAGTTTTAGCTGTTTAAGATATCAGATGCTAATACTTTTGTATTACATGGTAACTTATTATTTGGCATACCATGATTGGCTTTATGATTTAACTAGCCATCTGTTTCTGCTTTCAGCTAGAAACTGGAAAAAACTTCCATAGGTTGCCCAGTGTTGGGGATTGACCTATTTGGACCCTTGCTGATCAACTGTGCATTGCTGCAGTGTAATAAAATATGAGGCTGTTGAATCATATAGAGCTGCCTGCTTTTTTATTTTGAATGGCCAGAGTTACAGAATACAGGCTGAGCGCCTGGAACTTAGCTGATTTGTGTTCTGAACAGGGCAATCCCCACCATTTATTTATTTTTAGTATGATACAGGATTTATATAGCGCCTACAGTTTGCACAGCGCTTTACAGCATAAGAGTAGACATTACAGTTCCAATACCATTAAAATACAAAAGGGTTAAAAAGGCCCTGCTCATAAAAGCTTACAGCCTAATATGGTGGGGCAAGTGGTACAAAAGGTAATAACTGTGGGGGATGAGCTGATGGAAGAGAGAAAATTTCAGTTGTTATTTGGAGGCGTGATAGGCTTCCCTGAAGAGATAAGTTATCAGGGATCGCCTAAAGGTGGCCAGGGTAGGAGATAGCAGGACAGATTGAGGTAGAGTGCCAGAGGATGGGAGACGTCCTGGGGACAAGCATAGTAGGAGGAGACGAGAGCTAGATAGCAGGAGGTTTTGGATGATGGGGAGTGGAGAGGATGGTTTGGGTGATATTGGGAGACAAAATTGGTGATGTAGGTCATAGTTGTGAATGGCTTTTTATGTTGCTATTTTGAATTTCATTCACTGAGCATTTAACATAAAGACTTCCAGTAGAATGGTCTCTTGTGTTATTGTTGTAATTTAAAACCTCTTGTTGTAGTAATAGGTTTTGACTACATCATTTACAGACGTATAACCTATATTGTAAACATTTTAAAGATCTAATTGGTGTAAGACTGTAAAGTAAATTGTAAACACAAAAGATCTGGGATGCTATTCTTTCCTTTTTATTCAGGTTTGTTTGGACAATACTGCTACAACAGAAAAAGAACTGGACACAGTGGAAGTGCTGAAAGCAATCCAGAAAGCAAAGGAAGCAAAAAATAAACTGAATAATACTGATAAAAAGGTATAACAAAGGACGTTCGTTTTCTAAAACTATTGATTTTTTAAAATTCTAGAATTTTTTATGTTTCTGGTTATGGAAATGTATTTTTGTAACTGGACTAAACTGATTTGGTTACGAATCTCTTTCATTAGTGTCATAAAATTCTGCTGTTATATTTATTGCTTCTCTGCTACTTTTCAGATGTATTATTACTAGTAGATGTAACATTTACGTATTTTAGTATAGTAAAAACATGCACAATTGGAACAATTATTGTATTAGACCAGGCTATATATTAGTACATTTTAGCTTTAAAGATTCAGTTTACTTAATACTTCAGAGCTGAACACATGCTAAGAGTAGTGCAGCAAATTTCCCCAAATTACAGGCGACTCATAACTTTATCAAGATTCAGTAGAAAATCACTTTCCTTGGCTTATAAAGGAAATCTCTCATGATAGATTTATGGGATTTGTCATGGCACGGTGGCTTGACCACTCTATTAAGGTCTTATTTTGGTTTGTGATTTTGGGTCTGTAACCCAGAATGCTCATGCAGATAAGAGTTTGACTTTCCTAATTTGCATAATTGTTCCAGGTCAGAAGGTATTGAAGATAGTGAATTAGTATAACCGTCAACTAGCATTTGCTTGTTTAATTATTATTTTTTTACTAAAGTTTACGGAGTGGTGGGTGTAAACATTTGAAAGCATTGGAACCATTATCTCATGATAAACAGCATCTAGAATATACAATTTGTTCTGGTCAAAGGCAATCCTAAATTATTGTGTATACTCTAGAGAAGTGGTCCTCAACTCCGATCCTCGGGGCCCACTACCAGGCCAGATTTTAAGTATTACCTTGGGGAGATGCAGACTAGAATACTGCTATCACTTAGCAACAAATGAGATCACCTGTGAGGTAATTTAGTTATCTTGCAAACCTGGCCTGTTAGTGGGCCCCGAGGACCGGAGTTGAGGACCACTGCTCTAGAGCAGTGGTCCTCAACTCCGGTCCTCAGGGCCCACTAACCGGACAGATTTTAAGTATTACCTTGGGGAGATGCAGACTAGAGTACTGCAATCACTGAGCAGCAAATGATATCACCTGGGATGTATTTCAGTTATCTTGCAAATCTGGCCTGTTAGTGGGCCCTGTAGGCCAGGGTTGAGGACCACTGCTCTAGAGCAGTGTTTTTCAACTCCGGTCCTCAGGGCACACTAACAGGCCAGGTTTGCAAGAAAACTGAAATACATCACAGTTGATATCATTTACTGCTCAGTGATTGCAGTACTCTAGTCAGCATCTCCCCAAGGTAATACTTAAAATCTGGCCTGTTAGTGTGCCCCGAGGACCGGAGTTGAAAAACACTGTTCTAGAGTATATGTACTGTTTTACCCACTGGTGGGTATTGTATTGGCATCCTAGATCCAATGACTCCTATAATTTGTCCACCGCTGTGGGAGATTTCAGTGTTAACCCACTATTTTATTTTGCAAAAAAATCAGAAGCAACATCTCCTAAACCTGGCCTGTCAATCCAACCCACTTGGGTGGCCATTACAGAGGGTTCTCTCCCTCCTCTTTGGATTTTGATTAAGACCAATTCAAGCAAACCTGCACTAAGAAAAAGCCTGCCATGGTAGATACCTTTTTCTGAAAATGCTAGTTTCCTGATTCCCACTAAAGTTTGGAGAACAAAAAAAACAGAGTAGAGGATTTGCTAACCAGACCTCTTTAAAGTGTAATATTTTAAATGCCCAGAATGGTACCCAAAAGTAGATATTTGGCACTTGTATCTGTAAGGTTGCTTGAAACCTCTAGTACTCAGCAATCTGTATATGCGATTTGAGGAAAACATTTCAGTGTCTATGTAGACCTTTTGTCACTTTAAGTGAGTAAACCTCAAAGCTGGATCAGGAATTCAGAGACTGATGAAGAATTGTTCTAGTATTATGCAAAAGGGGGGAAAAACGTATGAGCAGCCCAAATTCATGACCCAAAAGGGTGAAATGGAATCCTTGAGGCAATACTTCAATAAAAATACTGTCTTGTTTAGTATAGTATTTAAACTGCCTCATTCAGCACCACAAATTACCTCAATGATTCTATGTCACTCTTATCTAGGGAGTTAATAAATATATATATATACAGTGGGTACGGAAAGTATTCAGACCCCCTTAAATTTTTCACTCTTTGTTATATTGCAGCCATTTGCTAAAATCATTTAAGTTCATTCTTCTTCCTCATGAATGTACACATAGCACCCCATACTGACAGAAAAACACAGAATTGTTGGCATTGTTGCAGATTTATTAAAAAAGAAAAACTGAAATATCACATGGTCCTAAGTATTCAGACCCTTTGCTGTGACACTCATATATTTAACTCAGGTGCTTTCCATTTCTTCTGATCATCCTTGAGATGGTTCTACACCTTCATTTGAGTCCAGCTGTGTTTGATTATACTGATTGGACTTGATTAGGAAAGCCACACACCTGTCTATATAAGACCTTCCAGATCACAATGCATGTCAGAGCAAATGAGAATCATGAGGTCAAAGGAACTGCCTGAAGAGCTCAGAGACAGAATTGTGGCAAGGCACAGATCTGGCCAAGGTTACAAAAAGATTTCTGCTGCACTTAAGGTTCCTAAGAGCACAGTGGCCTCCATAATCCTCAAATGGAAGACGTTTGGGACGACCAGAACCCTTCCTAGAGCTGGCTGTCCGGCCAAACTGAGCTATCGGGGGAGAAGAGCCTTGGTGAGAGAGGTAAAAAAGAACCCAAAGATCACTGTGGCTGAGCTCCAGAGATGCAGTCAGGAGATGGGAGAAAGTTGTAGAAAGTCAACCATCACTGCAGCCCTCCACCAGTCGGGGCTTTATGGCAGAGTGGCCCGATGGAAGCCTCTCCTCAGTGTAAGACACATGAAAGCCCGCATGGAGTTTGCTAAAAAAACACCTGAAGGACTCCAAGATGGTGAGAAAGATTCTCTGGTCTGATGAGACCAAAATATAACTTTTTGGCCTTAATTCTAAGCGGTATGTGTGGAGAAAACCAGGCACTGCTCATCACCTGTCCAATACAGTCCCAACAGTGAAGCATGGTGGTGGCAGCATCATGCT
Source organism: Pelophylax lessonae (assembly GCF_965119305.1). Classification (NCBI taxonomy): domain Eukaryota; kingdom Metazoa; phylum Chordata; class Amphibia; order Anura; family Ranidae; genus Pelophylax; species Pelophylax lessonae. The sequence continues at coordinate 86,777,347 of NC_138775.1, read as the reverse complement.
GTGGGGGTGTTTTTCAGCTGCAGGGACAGGATGACTGGTTGCAATTGAGGGAAAGATGAATGCGGCCAAGTACAGGGATATCCTGGACAAAAACCTTCTCCAGAGTGCTCTGGACCTCAGACTGGGCCGAAGGTTTACCTTCCAACAAGACAATGACCCTAAGCACACAGCTAAAATAACGAAGGAGTGGCTTCACAACAACTCCGTGACTGTTCTTGAATGGCCCAGCCAGAGCCCTGACTTAAACCCAATTGAGCATCTCTGGAGAGACCTAAAAATGGCTGTCCACCAACGTTTACCATCCAACCTGACAGAACTGGAGAGGATCTGCAAGGAGGAATGGCAGAGGATCCCCAAATCCAGGTGTGAAAGACTTGTTGCATCTTTCCCAAAAAGACTCCTGGCTGTATTAGATCAAAAGGGGGCTTCTACTAAATACTGAGCAAAGGGTCTGAATACTTAGGACCATGTGATATTTCAGTTTTTCTTTTTTAATAAATCTGCAACAATGTCAACAATTCTGTGTTTTTCTGTCAGTATGGGTTGCTATGTGTACATTCATGAGGAATAAGAATGAACTTAAATGATTTTTGCAAATGGCTGCAATATAACAAAGAGTGAAAAATTTAAGGGGGTCTGAATACTTTCCGTACCCACTGTGTGTATATGTGTGTGTGTGTGTTTATGTGTATATATATATATATATATATATATATATATATATATATATATATATATATATATATATATATATACACATATATGTGTGTGTGTATATATGTGTGTATATATATATATATACACAGTTGTGCTCATAAGTTTACATACCTGGCAGAATTTATGATTTCTTGGCCATTTTTCAGAAAATATGCATGATTACACAAAAAATTTCTTTCACTCATGGTTAGTGTTTGGCTGAAGCCATTTATTATCAGTCAACTGTGTTTTACTCTTTTTAAATCATAATGACAACAGAAACTACCCAAATGACCCTAAACAAAAGTTTACATCCCCTGGTGATTTTGGCCTGATAACATGCAGACTAGTTGACACAAAGGGGCTCCACTGACGTTTCTGGATTCTAAATCATGGGGAAAGCAAAAGAATTGTCAAAGGGAAAAGGTAGTTGGAACTGTATAAAACAGGAAAGGGATATAAGAAGATATCCAAGGAATTGAGAATACCAAGCAACAGCAACTCTAATGAAGAAGTGGAAAATGAGGGGTTCTGTTGAAACCAAACCACGGTCAGGTAGACCAACTAAAATTGCAGCCACAACTGCCAGGAAAATTGTTCGGGATGCAAAGAAAAATCCACAAATAACTTCAGATGAAATACAGGACTCTCTGAAAACATGTTGTGTGCCTGTTTCAAGATGCACAATAAGGAGGCACTTGAAGAAAGATGGGCTGCATGGTCCAATCACCTGAAGAAAGCCATTACTACGTAAATGCCACAAAGTGTCCCGCTAACAATACGCCAAAAAGCACAGAGACAAGCCTCAAACCTTCTGGCACAAAGTAATTTGGAGTGATGAGACCAAAATTGAGTTTTTTGGCCACAACCATAAATGCTACACTTGGAGAGGAGTCAACGAGGCCTATGTTGAAAGGTACACCATTCCTACTGTGAAATACGGAGGTGGATCGCTGTTTTGGGGATGTGAGAGCTACAAAGGCATAGGAAATTTGGTCAGAATTGATGGCAAGATGAATGCAGTATGTTATCAAAAAAATACTGGAGGAAAATTTGCATTCATCAGCCATGACAATGATCCTAAACACAAGGCCAAGTCCACCTGTCATTGGCTATAGCAGAATAAAGTGAAGATTCTGGAGTGGCCATCTCAGTCTCCTGACCTCAATATCGTTGAGCCACTCTGGGGAGATCTCAAAGGTGCAGTTCATGCAAGACAGCCCAAGAATTTACAGGAACTGGAGGCTTTTTGCCAGGAAGAATTGGCAGCTTTACCATCTGAGAAGATAAAGAGCCTCATCCATAAATACCACAAAAGACTTCAAGCTGTCATTAATCTTAAAGGTGGTAATACACAGTATTATTAACTGGGGAATGTAAACATTTTCAGAGTCATTTGGGTAGTTTCTGTTGTCATGATTTAAAAAGAGTAAACACAGCTGATTGATAATAAATGGCTTCAGCCAAACACTACCATCTAACCATAAGTGAAAGAAAAGTTTTTGTGTTATAATTCATATTCTCAGAAAAATGCCCAAGCAATCATAAATTCTGCCAGGGTATGTAAACTTATGAGCACAAAATATGTGTGTGTTATTATTGCTGTATTAGTATTTTTAGCATAAACCTGCCCCACTGAGCGATAAGTTAGCCATACATGAATTGAAGTTTGGCCTGATCAGCAGCAACCAACTAAATTTTGATCCATGTATTGGTAGGGAGGTTGTACAGAAATCAATCTACTGATGGACATCTGCACAACCGCTCTGTCAGATTTTCCTCGCTCGAGCAGCACCGATCAGTGTATTCTGATAGAGGGGAAGTCCTCCTGCTGTCAGAATACAGTAGCTTAGCAGGGAGGAATCCCCACATCGAGTGTGTGTTGAGGGAATCAAGTCAGTTTTTCGTTCGTTCAATCTGCTGGTTGAATAAAAAACCGATCCATCCATGAGCTGCTAAACTCTTTTCAGATCTTAACCAGCTTACAGTGTCTGGAAACATTAAACAATGGGCTATATTTAGCTATACAGCAAATTAGGGATGCACCGAATATTCGGCGGCCGAACATTATTCGGCCGGAAATAGAAAAAATAGCACTTTCGGTGTTCGGCCGAATAAGTCAAAAGGCCGAACAATAGGGCTGAACGATAGTCGATGTGATATCGACTATCGTTCTGTGGCCGTAGGCGATATTCATATCGCCGAGGTCACGATATTTACAGGGGGAAGGGACTCGGAGGAGGACAGGAGGACTCACAGACTTCCGTGTTAGGCAGGGGAAGCCGGGACACTTCAGCGGTGAGCATACATACATTACAAACTCGTGCACTGCAGCCCGCCCCACACATTCAGTGAGTCTTACTCTCCTCCCTAGTTTTTTCAATGGCACATTCAGGAAGCCAATCACGCCGTGATTAGCTGCACAGCGAACCAATCACGCGTGCCTGCACACCTGATTGGTTCCGCTGTGCCGCTACTCACGGCGTGATTGGCTTCCTGAATGTGCCATTGAAAAAACTAGGGAGGAGAGTAAGACTCACTGAATGTGTGGGGCGGGCTGCAGTGCACGAGTGAGTAATGTATGTATGCGGCTGTGCTCCTTTCCAGGCTCCTACTAGTCCACCTCCAGCCTTTTACTACCACCACTATGAGAGACTGTCTGTCACGGTATAATCTGATCGAGTCCACACTGACACTGACTGAATGTCACTGAGTAATTGATGTTACCACATTAACCCTGACCTGCCCAGTGCCCTGTATCTGCAATTAAAATTTACAAGGCTGCCTGCATGCTTCCTGATTTCCATTCCCAGCATCCTTCCCAATCCCTACAGTGTCACTAACATTAACCCTATGGTACAAGGCTGCAGTGTGCACTGAATCCCATTCCCTACAGTAACATTTAGGGAGAGAGACATGAGAGGACAAGAGAGAGAGAGAGAGACATGAGAGGACAAGAGAGAGAGAGAGAGAAATGAGAGGACAAGAGAGAGAGAGAGAGAGACATGAGAGGACAAGAGAGAGAGAGAGAGACATGAGAGGACAAAAAATTGGCAAAATAAATGGAAAAAATGCGAAACACCGCGTTCGGTATTCGGCCTTCGGCCAAACATTTCATTATTATTCGGCTTCGGCCAAGAATTTCATTTCGGTGCATCCCTACAGCAAATAGCAATAGAGTGTAAACTATATTCAGTTCTGTAAGACAGTAATTTCTGAAAGCTCTTTTAAATGCCATTTATATATTCTATACTGAATTATAGCTATATATAATATTAGAAGACAAATTAATTTTAGATTTAATGGTCCATTAAATCTTTTTTTATATATTCCCTATATGGAATGGAGAGTCAGGCCTATTTATACAAATTACTGTAACCAGGTAGTATATTTTGGTTTGTACAAATATTTTATATAGTATTTTATACAATTGTAAATTATCTGCCATACTGCCAGGAATTTTTGTATTGTAATAAGCGAACTAAGGTGAATAAACTGAACCTATTTCTACAGGCAGAAGTTGCTTCGGTCTTCTTTTTTTTTTTTTTTTGAAGACTTGATTTTGTTTCTTTCTAAATGGGCCGCACGGTAATACTTTTTTTAGGTTTGGAAAACAAACTACAAGCCTTTCTGTGCCAGGCCTCTTTGTATAACCAGAAAAGCTATATATTTGAATTTACTATATGTGAACATTTCTCCACTTGTAATGGCAGAATAGGCCTGAATTAGAAATTAAGTTGAAAGCTTACGGTTCGTTCTTCTATATAAGCCAAGTTGTCACGTGTGATGATGTAGTAGGGGATTAGGTACCAGTACATAGGGCATAATGTATCACAATTTCAGTGCTAAGACTTTATTTTTTTACCTCTTTTCATCACATTCCAATTTTTGGAGTAGGTTTGTAGTGGCGGTAAAGAAGACTCACTACCGATTAGTTCTGATCCATCATGGAGTAGAGAAGTTCTAAGGTTTTTTTTATTACCCTTCCACTGCAGGGAAAGCAGATAAAGAGTCAGTTCACCAAGCTGCATGATTTATTTATTTATTTATCTTTTTCCATAAATTGTATTGAGAAATTGAACATGGAAAAACAGAGTTCACAGTAACTATAAGCAACTTGTACATCTAGACTAGAACAATCTTATTTTGTAACAAGTTGAACATTGCCTTTAAGTTAGAGTTGGGTTATAATAACCCATGCTTTAACTAAGCATGATTTATTTTAACTATATTTTTTTTATTTTAGTTCATAAATATGTTCTCAACAAAATGACCAATTTACCTTAATAAATTTTGTCTAAGTGTGGAAAATATTTAACCACTAAAAGTCTGTTTTTTCTGCAATTAAAAAAAATTTTTTATTTCCACTTGCATTTTCTGCTTTTTTCAACGCCTCAGAGAAGCCCACACTTATCACCAGTCAGGATCTTGGGGCATTTTAAGGCTAGAACCTTTTGCGATCATTTTTGTGAACTTTTACATATAAAATACCATAAAAAGTCTATATAAATAACAAGTGTGCAGTACGTCCCATCTTATCTGTACAAAAAATCTTTGGTATAATAATTTACAGTTTTAAATATATTTAAACCATGCAAAGTAATAATAATACCATATGCAGTATACTATACCTAGATAATTGAGCAATTGCCTATTGAAGCAACCCTGACACTTGTATCTGCACTTCTAAGTGACCTTGACAGTACCCTGGTATTCTATACTTCCAAGTGTGTCCATTGCCGCATCCCAAGCTGATGGATTATTTATTGTATTAGGTTACCTGATGAAGAGGTAACTCCACCTGAAATACTGTGCAGTTTTCAATCAGTGATGCCAGTATAAATGGAATATGCTTTTATGTATTCTTCGAATTGTTTCTTTTCTTTGCCCCTCAATAAATGATTTTTATTTTGTTACTGGAACCTTACGTTACTTAATTTCATGGCTACGCTGAAAAAGCTGCCATTCCAACATTTCAGAAATAAAGTACATCAAGAAGCATTCAACTGTCCAAAAGGTACTTCTTAGTGATGGATAAATGGCAGTTTTTGGTACTTAGCCTGGAAATCATGGAAAGTCAAATGTTAATAAAGGAAAAAATCTTTTTAATACCTGGTATCTTTGGTGTCTACTTTTCGCAGGACTTTTAAAAGAACATGTTCACTTTAAGGATCTATCATTTTTAAATTGTCTTATTAGGGTAGCGATCAGGAGGAATGCTACATCTTTCTATGTATTTCTTTATTTTCCTGCTCAGTTCAGGAGGGTTGCCAACGGGACAAACCCTTAATTTTTTTTCTTTATGTATTTTAGTCAATTATGTTAAATATCAGGCAGTTTAATATGCCTGTGTATGGCAATCTTTAATCTCTTTATTAAGCAAATAAATTTAATTATCAGTATTGTAGAAGTATTATGTTAAATTATTTGCACTTTTGGGACACAACTCTATGTACAGTATTTGTGAGTGAATAATTAGAGTGTGTCACAATGGTAGATGCTATCATCTAGAAATATCTGAAGGCATATTGTCTTTGCACATAGTGTCAATCCTGCAATAGAAGGCAAATATATTTAAAAGAAGGTTGTAAAAGCCTGCGTAAGTTAAAGAGAAAAGAATGCCAGGATTACATGTTTGCACAACAGTGGTTTCTGAAGCATTTCTAAGCCCTTAAACAAGTATTTTATTTACTGTATTTATTCTTACCAGTCCTTAAATGAGGTGACTGCATTGGTTTTCAGTTTAGGATTGTTTTCAGCAAGTTTAGAATCTTAATTTTGCTAGAAATGCAGTGCCTTGTCACATCACTCCACCATGTAATGGAGATGAACAAAGGCAGACATGCAACCATGGTTGCCCAATAGATACAATAGAAAAAAGGATGTAGATGTGAAGGGACAGAAATGTGTTTTTTGCAGGATTACTAGGTGACCATCATGGGAAAAAAATGTTATAAAGCTGAAACATCTAAAGACTGGTAAGCTGCTTGCTAGATTTTATTTTTTACTTTTGGGTTTAGATATACTTAAGAGTAATCATTGTGTGGAAGGTCATGCATGCACAACAATCCATGATTTAAGATCTGTAGATGTCTTAAGATCTGAATGATTTGAAATGCCAAATGAGAAAGAAGTGAAGAGAAATGTCTTGTAATATATGCTAAATAACAACCACTTGTGTTCCACCACACCAGAAAACTTAAGACCTTCAGATTCCAGCAGATAATGTAGCACAATCTGATTGGTAGCTGTTGGCAACACTTAAGAAGTTTTGATTTAGAACACTTTGATACAGGATTCTGTGTGTAACAAAGTCACCGGTTGGAGGAGTCACTTATGTTGCTTATCGGTTTCTATATTTTTTTTTCTGACAAATATTTCCATTAAAATGTATTGATCTTGAAATTTTTGTTTTGAGATCTACCCAAAAAGGTGGACAGGAATGTGTCATTTTGAATGTAGAAATCTGCTGTAAAACAGCCGCAGACTGCAGATTTTATTATACTGAATGATACATACCTGTCCATAATGCGTGAGTATCTGACTGAGAAAGCAAGGTTGTTGTGTTATTGTTTATTGAATGTTGTGACCAATAATGTTGTTAAAATGTAATGTAAAAAGCTGTATATTGTAAATTGACTGTGCTCTAAATAATATGCAAAAATAAAAAATATACAAAAACAATACAAACCAGTGTGGGTTTTCAGTATTTTGGTAGTATGAAGAAAAGCAGAGGATAAACTGGATCAGAGTGGCGTAAAGACCGCTTTATTTAAAAAAAATAAAAACTTCCAAAAGGAGACGGGTAAAGGGAATATATTGTCTTTTTAGTGCCGGTTCACATTAGTGCGATCAGAGATCGCATGTAATTTGGAGCGCACTGCTCCTAAATTACATGTGATCTCTGTGCGGTGCAAATTTCAGCCATACAGTTTGTATGGCTGAATTCGCACTGCAATCACACTAAACACGCACATGACCCCTTTTTTTATATCCGCAGCAGAATCGGATCGCATGGGAGTTCACACTAGTGCGATCCGATTCTGTACGAACTTGCAGATCGCACTGCGATATGCGATCTCAACTGGGGGTGTCGTTAACTTTTAATTGCTACCCTCAGCGTATCGCATATGGCAGTGTGAACTGCCAGGGGTGCTGATGCGATGCGGGAACACGTATATTCGCAGCGTTCCCGCATCGCAGAAGGGTGAACCGGGACTTGGTGTGTGTGTATATACTTTAAAAGAGATCAGCTTAATGTAAATAATCTTATTAATGTTTACCCACCTCAATACCACTGTATGTGCAGTATATTAAACAGCCTCATATTCAGCTGGTTATACCAGGATTATGACTGCAGCTATAGAATCCTGGTACCATTATTTTACCTGAAAAAGATTTGCAGGCTGAAAAGTGATCTGAATAGCTATACAGCCGATCAATGACTTTTACAAGTGGCGGAAGGTTTTCAAACCCCCCCCCCCCCCCCCCCCCCCTGGTTACATCGGATGCCATGCACGAAGTGGGAGGATGCTTTGGAGGCCAGAGGAAAGTTCTGGGGGCTCTAATTGAGCTCAGATCTCTCTATAAAGAGTACCTGTCAAGGCCCATGCAATCACACAGGATTATGTTAATATTTTTTTGATTACATACACAGCCCAGCTTCTGGCTTTGCAGAGGTAATCTGTGATTGTGTGTTACTGCTCCTTCACACAATGCAAGTCTATAAGTCAGCCTAATGTGTGGCTGATATAAAATTGTAGGTGCTGCTTCACACCTTGATGGCCCATTACAGTGTGTTACTGTGCATGCTTTGCTTTAGGGAAGTCCATTTTGAAAGGGTTGCCATAGAACCACTAAACGAAACCTGCTACATACAGAGTGCAGTGTGTTACTCTGTGCTGCAGTAACGTATGATTAAACTTTTTTTATCACATATTATTGTAGGACATAGACTTGAAATTGCCAGGCAGAAGGTCACTGTAGTAGTGAATGTATCACAAAATATATAGCATCACAAATTTGACAAACATTTTAATAATAGCTTAGTCTGTGCTCATAGAAAATATACTTTATTTGCACTATAAGGTTTGCTCCTACTTGGCTAGTAGCTTTATACTGCAGTTTTAATTAGAATTCTCTGCATATACCCCACGGGTGTTGGTTTTTTATTTTTGTGGAATTTATATAGCAATTGTTTCTTGCTGGGTGGAAGCATATGCTTATTGTCAAAAATTAATAGATATTGTTTTGGGTCCATGTTTTGCCACAGGCGAGCAAGAAAGAGCTGGCACTAATAATGTTCACAAAGCCCAGCAGTGGCTCTCTGTGTAGCCATGTTTCCCATAAGTGGTCTACGAAGTTATCTTGACCTCTGACCACTTGAGTTGAGTTGCTTGCAAATTAGAGACTGATCATCAAAGACCTTAACCACTTGCCGACCGCAGCCCGACTATATACGGCGGCGGTCAGCCCCTCCCAGGCAAAGTGACGTACTGGACGTCACTAGCCTGGGAGCCAATAGGGGGCGAGCACGCGCCACTGGAGGCGCGCTCCCGCCCCCGCACGTTCACTAGGAAGCCCGTGCGTGTGACCGGCGGACCCGATGTCCGCCGGTCACTCGCGATCGTCGAGTGGAGAGGGAGAAAGGCAGGCAGCTAATGTAAACAAAGCCGCCTGTCATTCTCCCCTGTGTAAAAGCACAGATCACTCGGTCCTGCTATGTAGGACAGTTGATCTGTGCTGTTACACACACAGCCACATCCAATCACAGTAAGAATCACGCTCCTAGGGACACACTTAACCTCTCCCTCGCCAATAAAGTTAACCCCTTCCCTCCCAGTGTCATTTTTACAGTAACAGTGCATATGTATAGCACTGATTACTGTAGAAATGTCATTGGTACCCCCAAAAGTGTAAAAAATGTCAGTCAAGGGTCCGATCTATCCTTCGCAATGTCGCAGTCCCGCAAAAAAATCGCAGATCGCCGCCTTACTCATTAAAAAAAAAACACCAAAAATGACAAAAATCTTTCCCTTAGTTAGTAAACGCAATAACTTTTGCACGCTTATTGTGATTTTTTTTTTTACCAAACATAGGTAGCAGAAAACAAATTGGCCAAAAATGTAAAAAAATTTAGATTTTTACTTTTTTTTTGGGGGGGGGGGGGATTTCATATAAAAAAATGTGAAAAATATTGTTATTTTTGCAAAATTGTCGCTCTTTTTTTGATTATAGCGCATGATCAAAAAATCGCACAGGTGATCAAACACCACCAAAAGAAAGCTCTATTTGTGGGAAAAAAAGGACGTCAAATTAGTTTAGGTACAGCGTCGCACGACCGCGCAATTGTCCGTTAAAGTCACGCAGTGCCGAATCGCAAAATACCCCCTGGTCAGGAAGGGGGTAAAAATCTTCTGGGGCTTAAGTGGTTAAAGATGAAATTGTTTATTTTTAATAAGCACATGCTATAAATTTAGCATTTTACTCTAAGTGTGTTTTATTAATACGTTAATTAACTTGTGCAAAGAAGCCATAATATACAATGACTGAGTAGCTCTGCAAGCAGGGCCTAAATATGTAACGAGCAAATATATTTGCCCCCCCTCCCCTGTATAGATATTATTTAAAATGTATAAAAAGAAAAAAGGTCAATAAAAACATTGCCAGACATTGATAAGATTTGCACCAAGCTAATTTCTTGTTTATCTGAAGAAAACTTTCCCTTTTAGGAAATTCTCAAAGTGGATACATCCTTTTATATGCCTTGTTGTGTTTGTTGCAAATGCTTTGTGCTTTCTGACCTTTATAGTGGTTTTCTTTGTTTTTTCATCAGTTTAGGTGTAGATGGTCATCTTTCTGTGCGGAAAGATAACACTGGGTTTGATTTACACCCCCCCCCCTATCAGAATACAATAAAACAGCAGGGAGATTGCTGTACTAACGTCACATAGTTAGTACAGCGGCTCCTCCTGAGCTGTTTTTTGTTTTTTCGTTCATCCCTGCTGGGTTGAACATGAAAAAAAAACTACTAGTGTGTACTAGGCTTTAGGCCAAAGATAGAAAAACTATTTTCGAATGTTTCTGTCTACTAGAGCTGCTATCATTTATTACATTTGTGGGTGTGGTGGGGCTGAACATTCTCCTCTGGGCATCAGTAAAGGACCAAATGTGTTTTCCATTATAACCACTTTACTTCAATCAGAACTAAACCCACCAATATAGCTATTTCTAGAAAAAAAACTCATGTTAGAAACGTTCAATAAATGTTAATAAACCCTAATCAGACATACTGCTGCTGTTTTCTGCAGCGTTTTCATTTGCATTTTGCCTACTAGCGCATGTGCGGTATATCCTAAATTCAAGGCATGCCACTGGCGATAACTGTCACTGCTGCCTCTGTGCTTTTGTCAGCTCTCAACTGATCTTTGAAGCTCTTAAATGGGTGGTGTCCATAGCTGATCACATGTGAAGCACCAAAGCAACTGCAGATCTAACTAGATGGCAGGATGGCATTGTCCTCCGCAGTTTGGAGGTTTTTTTTGCCTTAGAGGTTGTAAACCCATACAACTTTTTTTTTTTTTTTGCAACCTGTAAGAGAAACACATAATGAGCTAGTATGCATCACATACTAGCTTATTATGCAATACTTACCTTAGAGCAAGCCCCCGCCTTGCCGCCCGCTTACCTGTATGACGGGCGACATGTCTTCCAGGATCGCGGCATCCGGCCATCTGATTGGCCGGAGCCGCAGTGACGTCACTACCGCACACACGCGTGGGAGCTGACAGTCACGGCACGAGGCTCTGAAGAAACGGCACCAGCAGCCGTTCCTTCAGAGCGCATGCGCCAGTGACGTCACTGGCTGCATGTAAGGTAAATATCTCCTAAACGGTGCATGTTTAGGAGATATTTACAGTACCTTATTATAGGCTTACCTATAGGTAAAAGTGTCAGAGGAGGGTTTACTTCCTCTTTAAGTGTATTTTTGGTTGTTTTCAATGAGTTAGCTTTTTTTTTAGCTTATCTATGGAACCCGCTTTTTAGTGGGGGCAGGTCCCCTAATGAGCAGCCTTGATGCCTCTTAAGTGTCGCTAGAGTAAGAGGCCATACAAACCCTGTGTTGAAAGAAAAGTCTAGTATGCATTATGGATCCCCAGTTGATAGTGGCTTTTTATTGTGAATTCTAGTATGTGTGTGTTTTATATACCATGATAAATAACTAATGGTATACAGATGACACATAATAATTAATTAGATGTCGATAGCACATGGAGCAGGCTGAATACTGTACAGTATAGTTAAGTCACATTATTTTGATAAATCGTTATGGTTATTTTAGCTAAGGTATTTCTGAGGAAGGTGTGTAACATAATTGGAGGGGGGGATTTATCAAAACTGGAGCAGGTTTGCACGGAAACCAATTGGCTTTTATCCTCCGCTTGTTTGGTTAAAGCGGAGTTCCGGGCACAAAAACGATAATTTTTTTTTGTGCCCGTCCGCTAGTTCAGCCTAACCTGAAAAGGAATTGGATAGTTAGATTTTTTTTTTTTTCAAAACTCACCTTGTAATTGACGATCGTAAATACTCACCTCAGGGTACTTCCTCCCTCGGAGCCGCGGCTCACCCCGTCACTTCCTGCGCTGCAATGATTCCTGGGAGCTAAACGTCATCGCTCCCAGGAATCAATGCACCGGCCCCGCTCGTCACTTCCGGGCGACGCCGCATTCCCCTGCTAAACAGCTTTTGGGCATGCCCAGAAGCTGTTTAGGAATGCGGCGCCGCGCCGGAAGTGACGAGAGGGGCCGGTGCGGCGCATTCTGGGAGAAGAAGACGCGGGAAAAGACGCAGGAGAGGACCGCGCCGGCTTCAGCTGCCCACAAGAGAGATGGAAACGCTGTGGAAGAAATTTTATAAGTAAGTATTTCTTCTAAAAGGTAAGTGCGAACCGGGACAGATCAGAGGCTAGCCATTGTGGAATGTGCTAGCCCTGACTGTCCCGGGGGTATGTTCATTAAAAAATGACATCTGTGCCCAGAACTCCGCTTTAAGCTTTAAAAATGAAAGATAGAAGCAGTTTGGTTGCCATGTAGCCAGGGTACCAGCTGCTCCAGATCCTAATTTCCCCTCAATGTATAATAATGTGATCACTTGACTGTAGACAAGTGACATTGATAAGCAAAAGTTGTTTTGCGTGAAGCAAAAAATGCTCTGGAATGCTATTGTTTTACGGTGATAATCTTTTAATCACACATTTCTAAGCAGGTTTTGAACATATCTGTAACCATAAGGAATTCATGCATTTAACTTTTTACATCTCTGTACCCTCCTCCTTGTCATTTGGAATTTTTTTTTTTTCCAAAATGTTTTTTTTGGGTTTCATAGAATATCAAAGCAGTATTACAATCATCATGTAAATTGGAGACCGAGAAATTAAGCAAGGGATCTTTCCCAGCTGATCAAAGGAAACAGATGCGACTATCTAAAAGTGGAAGAGAACAACAAGGCACAACCATGCAGGAAGTTTTTGTGACTTTTTACACATAACACGTGGATGATTCATAACAAGACATTATTCTAGTCTGTCACAAAAGAGTAATAAAGTAGTTTAGAACATTTAAAAGCTGTTCACGGTCAGTCATATTTCAACAAGCCTCTTAAATCAGATTTTGATGCTGGCATAGCAAACACTTTTAAAGTCCAAGAGTTAAAAAAGACATTATACTTGTAGCATATAGATTAGGTTTAGTAAAATTTAATGTTTCAAACATGCATTTCATGTTAAAAAATATTTACATATAGAATTTGTGCTTGTTGTATCAGCTAATGCTTAAATTTCAACTCTTCCTACCTAACAAATTGACATAGCAAAATTATTAAAAGGCAGCGTTTGCCTCATGCAGTGTTGAGACTTAAGTAGCGGGATTTTGTCTCTGCCTGCTCAAGAGAGGCCATAATTGCATTGACAGAATGAAAATTAGTATTATTGTAGCTGGACTAACCAATTTCTTTTTATTATGTAAAATCCACCAGGAAAAAGTGGTACCCTCATTTGGCTTTGTGATAAGCACTGTGGTTTTCTGTGACTTTTAATAAAGTGATATCTCACTACTGGCACCCCCAAGAGATCAACCACTTTGTCTGCAACCAGAAAATACTGAAATATTCCTTTTTAGCTGAGTTATTTGTTAACTTTTCAATATAGTTTATTACATTTTATTTTTGTATTATTGCTTTGGTGATTGACTCTGGGGGAACTGGTAGGTGTGTGTAAAATCTTTGTGTGATTTTTATTTTTTATGACATGACCGCAAAATATTGCAGCTGGAAATAGTTCAGTTTCCGGTACAGGAAAATGGCTGCCTGTAGGCTTAAAAGGCATCAGCTGTTCTCAGGGCAGCAAACTTTCAATGTCGTGTAGTGGCTCTTTAACCTACTAGGCTAGTTCTGCCAACCTGGCAAGTTTGGGTCAGTTTAAAGGTGAATGGGGGGGTAAGGTAAGAAGCATAAGACCAGGTGACAAATGGGGGTCTATTTTATGAATGCTCTCATACATATTTAAACTGAAATCAATCAGAAAATATCTGAATCCTGGGTCAATATATGAACCTTGTGTGAAAACATTTATAAGTAGATATCATGAGGTTTGCTAAGCTGCATTTTTCACTAGCCTGCCATAAAAGAATCGGATTATCAGTAAGGTTAGGCTTCCTGCACACTGACAGGGGAAAATCAGCATTAAAACTCACATAAGCTGCATTTTTTTCAATTCAGTTTAGCAGCATTTGTTGTTTGGAAGCTTATTTAATTGATTTAAGTGCTAAATGCACCCAGCGTTTAGGTGTTCATTCCCAAAAGCTCCTCTCCTGATTGCGATTTCTTATGCGCTCAGAAAGGGGAGCTTTGACTCTACACTCCGTTAAAAGCCTATGTGTGCATGGACACAAAGTCTTTTACTAAGTTGAGTTCAGGAGCTTTGGAAAAAAAAACGCCAAAAGCTCCTAAACATGAGTTTTTAGGAGAAGCAGTGCGCATGAGGCCTAACAATGTAATAACACACAAATTCTTAGTGACGCCTATGTATTAGGTAGACTCCAGTAAAGTATTGTGTGCTGCAAGATATTTTATAATGTTATTATGCAACTATATGTAATTCATCAAATTACAGCATATCTCTTCCTCTTATTGTTGTCTCAGAGTTGTGTGTTTTTCCGCTCATCTCACGCTCTTTTATATCACTTTATTTGTCAGATGAGTGAGGACTTCCGGCTCACTGCTTCCAGCTCTTCTTTTCCTGCAAATGCTTCCTCCTCTGTTTCTCGGACTCTTATCTCCAGTCAAGGTAATCATGTATGTATCTTCTGGCTCCAGCTGCTGTCCCTTCTCTTATCACTGATTCACCAATCAACAGGGACATTTTTTTTCTTTTATAGGTGTTGATTCTGAGTCTTAAAATGTTTAACAGCATAGGCAACACATTAACTTACAAGTTTTGTTTTACACTGTGCATTTCTAACTACAAGCTCACAGTATTAAAGCATTTAAAACTTTCATGGCAGCTACAGTAACATATTCAATCCACATGGTGAACTTCTTGTTTCAACAATGCTATTAAATTGAAAGCGCTTTAGATTTGGGTAGGTGTAGGAAATTCAGAATTAGGGGTGTTATTCTTCCTTTCTTGCTATATTCACACATGCATAACTAAATTGCACACCCACTGATACCAAGTCAGAGGAGGTTCCTGCTCGCCAGTGCGATGTAGGTTGGATCATCTCTGATTGATTGTTTTATAAACAAGCCAACATCAGTTAGTTAGTCACAGTGAACCAGTTTACCATGTTCTTAAAAACTGGGGTCTAATGTGCTTCATCATTGGTCATAGGACACTTTTTTTTTTTTTTTTCATTTTAGCAGCATCCGAGTGGCTACCATGCACAGCTGCACCAAATTTAGCACTCTCCAGTTTTGATAAATCAATACCAGGTGAGGTTTTTGGATGTGCAAAAACGAGTTATTATTTCTTCTGTTTCTAAAACACACATATTTACCACAAACATTTGTTGATCCTTGCCCCAGTGGACCTTACAATAAAATGATCGTTCTGCAGTTAAAAAAGTACCTGCAAATCTACCATTTTGTTTTTGAAATGTGGTAAGAATCAAGTGCAGCTGGAGGAATGGTATGAAAATTGTGCTAACTTAATGTAGACATCACCGTGGTAAAGGTTGAACTTAACACTCAGTTACAGAATAGCTGTCTCCATCAGGAATAATGTTCTTGCAGCCAGACAAAAACAGTCAGCAGAATATTCAAGCTGCTGACACAGCCACTATAAATCAGGGACACTCTGTACTGATGCAGCCAACTGACCCAAGCATTACCTTTTAACTTTTTCCTAGTATTAGATTCCATTATTTTCCATGAAGCTTACAAATGTGCTACAGTTGGGAGTTTGGAGGGTGATTATAAGGTGGTATTTCCAAAGGTAAAGTTATTATCGTAAACCAGGGGTGTCAAACTCAATTTATTTGTGGGCCGCATCAGAATTATGGTTGCCTTTAAAGGGCCGGTTATATCTGTAAGATTAGATGTCCAGAGGCAAAGGCAAGGTGGTGTTGCGACTGCACAGAGAGGTGCAGGATCTGTTGGAGGAGTTCTGCCCTCCTCTCTGCTGCGAGTTGCTGAGAAATGGTGGGGGGTGGGCAAAGACGAGCCTTTCTGCAGCTGCACAGGATCTGGCAAAGGGGTTCTGTCCTCTCTGCTGCCGACTACATAGACAAGGTGGGGGCAGAGACAAGGGGGGTGCCGCAGCTGCAGGAAATGTGCGAGGGCCACATGAAATGGCTTGGGGGGCCGCATTCGGCTCACGGGCCTTGTGTTTGACACCTGTGTCGTAAACTGTATACAGTACTGTTATCACTACTTTAGCATTGAGAGCTTAAAGTAGTAGCGAACCCAAAAACAAAAATGTAATATATTGCAGCTTCACAGATAAGGTGGCTGCATTCGTTTTTTGTTTTTTTCTCCTCCATTTTACTTGGTGATCCTGCCAGTAATACACTTTGTCTTGGTGTGTCTGCATTCTGGATGAAGCAGTAAAGCAGACACCTTTCGACTGCAGCATTGTCAGTCTGGGGAGGGGGTAGTGTTAATCTGGCCATGCATGGATCTAAATTTGGTCAATTCAGCATGGATCGGCCGAATTTTGATCCAAGTATGGGCGGCTAGCTGGTCTATCGATCGACTTGTGTACAACCAGCCTGTCAGGTTCCTTGTGAACGATCAGTGCCTCTGGCTATAGCCAGCATCACCGATCATTGTATTCTGTGGGCAGAATACAATAGCTCAGCAGGAATGATTCCCCTATACACCTCAAATGTGTGGATGGGGGAATCCTTTTTTTTTTTTTTCCGTTTAATTAGCAATTTATGTGTGGCAAGCAGATTTAGATGGACTTGACTAACAAATTGAAGCTGAACTCCAGCTAGCACTTTAGCAACTCCAGCTAGCACTTTTACAAAGTAGCACATGGGACAATTTGGTGTGATGTGAGTTGCACAGTTTTTCTGTGCCTTTTGCTACATTTGTCACCCGTTTTTCATGTAGCAAAACATGTTTCTCTTACGTCCTCCGACAGTCGCCGCCACTTCATATTCATCACTAATGGGGTTATTGACCTTTGCTCCGCAGGAGTAGCTAGGCAACAAAATTTATTAATATCAAAGCTTTTAGCATATCCCACCCCTAGGGGGTGGTCCCCTCAGTCAATACCTTCCTGCTTCCTGCATTCCCAACTCAGTTTCTAATGCCTAGCTTAGGAGTAGGCTGGCTGTTCCTGTGCTGGGGCTCTCAGTCTCAGCCTCTATTCTCTTTTTGATTTTATTTTGAGTCTTTTTCTCTTTCTTTTACTTAGCTGTTAATTTTCAGCATTAGTTAGCTTCTTCGGATGAAGATGATCGTGCGGAGCTGGGTCTCGGACTGGCCTCCCTGGATCCCAGGGCTCAGGGCCAGGGGCTTCCCAGCCTGCCATCGAGCGTTCAGCGCAGGTTTCCCTGGCACATTGAACGACCCATCCCTGTTCGCTGCAGGGATGCTATCTGTGAGGTGGCTACCTCACTGGACGCCATTGCGGTTTCGCACCGCAGTTCCACTGCGTCATGGCTGCGACACTCCCTGTCCTCAGTGCAGCGGTTTGGTCGCTGGAGCAGGCTCCCCACGCCATCCGGATTGGTAAGTGTAACTCTATGTGGGGACCTGTCTATTTGGGTGTCAGTCTGGGACTGTGTGACCCTGCATGTCTGTGTGGCTGCTGAGTTCCCTGTCAGATTCCTGTGTGGACTTGCTGCCTGTGTGTGGGCTGCGAGGGGGGGGGGGGCTCTCCCGCTCTGCTGGGTGAATGCATGAAGCAGTCTGGGTTTAGGCATGCTGTGCGGCGATCGCTGCAGCGACCCGCCATTTTTTTGCGGCAGAATTATGGTGGCCGGTCCTGTGTGGTAAGGCGCAGTGTTTTGGCGCCAAACGCCGCCATTTCGGCGGCGATCGATCAGGCCACATGTCGGCGCCATTTTCTATTTGCCTGAGGAATCCTCAGCCGAGCGGCCATGTTTGTGTAGCCTTACATAGGCTTTATAGGGGCGGTCAGTCATTGCATCACTTCCTTTTGCTCTGGGACAGCGATCGGTGGCAGCAGCCTGTGTGATCTCTCCAGGTTTTTACCTTTCCATTTTCCTGTATTCCTTGCCCAGTGTTCTTATCCCTGTGGGGGTCGGTGTATTCAGTGGGTGCGGTGGGCTGCGCTCGCCGCGATCTTAAAGGGGCAGTACTCCTTTTTTCCTAATATCGCTGGGGCATGGATTCTCAGGATTGCAAGTTTCCTCCCACCTTGGTGGGGGGCCAAGGGGCTGCTGCTTCCCCCGAGGGGGCTGATCTGGCTACTATTGTGGCAAACTTGGCTGCTCAGGTGCAGATGCTGGTGGCTGATCGATCCACAAAACGGCCCAGAGTGTCTATTTCCTCTGATTCAGAGAGCCATGGGGCTGCTATGGCTGGAGTGCCCTTCTCAGGGTCTCACTCATCTCTAGACCTTGTGGGGTCTGAGGGGGAGGCTGAGGTGGAAGGGGTTGATAATTCTCCCCCTGGCTCGTCTGAAGAGCTTGCACTCATGGATGAGTTGGTTGCTTCTATCAAGCAAACGCTGCATTTGCAGGATGAACGATGTCCTCCTGTTTTGATGTCCTCTTATGGGACGAAAAGGAAACGCAAAACATCGCAGGTTTTTCCTTGCTCTACGGAATTTCAGCGCGCGGTTGATGAGCAATGGCACAATTTAAAGAAGCCTTTTGCTGTGCCGAGTAGGTTCAAACTGTGTTATCCATTTACACCCACCACTGATGAGCGTTGGTGTGTGCCGCCTCAGGTGGATCATGCAGTGGCGATTTTGAATAAATCCACTGCGATCCCCGCTGAGGATACCCCGGTGTTCCGGGACCCTACGAACAGGAGATTGGAGTCCCTGGCCCGTCATGCCTATACGGTTGCTGGTTCTATGCTGAAGCCTATTTTTGCTTCCATTATGGCAGCCCAGGCTATTGTGGATTGGACGCAGGTGCTCAGGCGCACCCTGGTGGCTGACTCTGCCCCGCCGACAACTTTGGCTATTGTGGATCAAATTCATCAGGGTGTCATGTATTTGTGTGATGCAGACTTAGATTTGGTCCCTTTGGCTGCGCGTCTTTCAAGTGTGACGGTATTGAACTGTCGCCTGATATGGCTGAAATGTTGGTCTGTTGACCAATCTTCTCGCAAGACTTTAGCTAATTTGCCCTACGCGGGATCCCGCCTTTTTGGCGAAACTTTGGATACTCTGATAAAGGGAATTTCTGGGGGTAAGAGCACTCTCTTGCCCCAAACTCACAAGAACAGGTTTGTTTGTGGTAAGAAGAATACCTCGTTTAGGCCCTCTCAGGGGTCCTTTTGGGCCTTTCGGTCGCACTATGAGGGCAAGCCCTTCAAGGGCCAAGGCTCCCAGAAGAAGCCGTGGACAGGTAAGCAGAAGTCTGGCCAGTCCGGGTCTGCTGCCCATAACAATGCGGCCTGATGGGACGCCCTCACCCGGTTCTGGGGTGGGGGGACGTTTGCTCGGTTTTCTTCAACCCTGGCTGGACCGCATTCGGGACAAGTGGGTTCAGGAAATCGTTCTATCTGGATACAAGATCGAGTTTCTCTCTCGGCCGGCGGGCAGATTTTTCCCCTCAAACCTTCAGCTGACTCCGGAGCGCTTGCAGGATCTGCACCTGGCGGTGCGGGACCTGCGGGCCCAGGGAGTGGTGGTTCCGGTGCCTCATCGGGACAGATTTCGGGGGTTCTATTCCAATCTGTTCACTGTGCCCAGAAAGGAGGGCAAGGTACGTCCGATTCTGGACTTGAAAGCTCTGAACCGCTTTGTGCGGGTTCGCAAGTTCGGCATGGAATCCCTGCGCTCGGTGGTGGCTGCCCTGGTTTCGGGGGAATTCATGGCCTCCATCGATCTGAAGGATGCGTACCTTCACATCCCAATTTTCGAGGGTCACCAGAGGTACCTTCGATTCGCCATTGCGGAGGATCATTACCAATTCGTGGCGTTACCCTTTGGTCTCGCTTTGGCTCCGCGGGTTCTCACCAAGGTGCTTGCGCCAGTTCTGGCTTTGAGAGCCCAGGGCATTTCTGTCCTGGGGTATCTGGACGATATCCTGATTCGGTCTGTGACCAGTCAGGGCCTGGTGACCGACCTGTCCATCACGATGCAGACTCTGCAGGAGTTCGGGTGGACGATAAAAAAAAAAGTCAACTCTGTGTCCGTCGGTTCGTCTTCCCTACCTGGGAATGATCCTGGACTCTGCTCAAGCGAAGGTCTTCCTGCCGGAAGACAAGCTCCGGACGCTTCAGGACGCAGTCCAGTCCCTCAGGGGCAATCGGTGCTCGTCCCCCCGGACGTGTATGAGGTGTCTGGGATTGATGGTCTCGGCCTTCGAGGCGATCCCTTTTGCCCAGTTTCACACGCGGGGTCTCCAGGCGGAGATTCTGGCCGAGTGGGACGGGCGACCGCAATCTCTGGATCTACAGATCTCATTGAGTCATCATACCAGAAGGGATCTTCTGTGGTGGCTCCGGTCCCCGGCGGTGTCGGGGGGCAAGTCTTTTCGCCCTTTCTCGTGGACGGTGATCACCACGGATGCCAGCCTGTCGGGCTGGGGTGGTGTTCTGGGCGTTCTGTCTGCCCAGGGAACTTGGTCGGACGAGGAATCCTCCCTTCTGATCAACATTCTGGAATTGCGAGCAATAAATCTCTGCCTTCTGCATTGGACGGACAGGCTTCAAGGCCGTCCGGTTCGGGAGCAGACGGACAATGCCACAGCGGTGGCCTACATCAACCACCAAGGGGGCACCAGGAGTGCCCGAGCGGCTCGGGAAGTAGCCGACATTCTGTCTTGGGCCGAGACACACGTCCCGGCGATAACGGCAGTTCACATTCCGGGGGTGGAGAACTGGCAGGCGGATTATCTGAGTCGCCAGACCCTGGACCAGGGAGAATGGTCCCTTCACCCGGATGTCTTTCAGATGCTGTGCGCGAAGTGGGGGTCCCCAGATGTGGACCTGTTCGCGTCTCGTCTAAACAACAAGGTGAAAAGGTTCGTGGCAAGGACGCGCGATCCTCGGGCAGACGCCTCAGACGCGTTAGTGGCGCCCTGGCGTCAGTATCGTCTGATGTATGCCTTTCCACCAATTCAGCTGCTGTCCAGGCTCCTTCGCAGGTTGGCCTCGGAACCGCACACAGTGATTCTGGTGGCGCCAGACTGGCCTCGCCGGTCTTGGTACGCAGACCTTGTGAATCTGACGGTCGACGCTCCGTGGCGTCTACCTCTTCGAGCAGACCTCCTGTCTCAAGGACCGATATCCCATCCTGCTTTACAGTCGCTGGCTTTAACGGCCTGGCTGTTGAAAGCCAGGTCCTGAAGGATAGGGGTCTCTCCCCTGAGGTCATTCCCACTTTGATCAAGGCCAGGAAGGCCTCTCCGGGGAAGATTTACTACCGTACTTGGAAGGCGTATTTTGCCTGGTGTGAGTCCAGGGGGTATTCCCCTCGCTCATACTCGGTATCGAGAGTGTTGGCTTTCCTTCAAACGGGCGTGGACCAGCGTTTGGCGTTGGCCACGATTAAGGGTCAGATTTCTGCGCTGGCCGTTCTCTTTCAGCGCCCTGTGGCGTCTAATTCTTTGGTTAGCACCTTTGTTCAAGGGGTGCGACACTTGGCCCCTCCTCGGAGGGATCCTTTACCTCCATGGGATTTGAACCTTGTTCTGTCCTTGTTACAGCATGCTCCCTTTGAAAAGATCAAGGAGATCTCGTTGTCTCTGTTGTCCAAGAAGGTTGCATTTTTGGTAGCGATCACTTCGGCTCGCAGGGTGTCGGAGCTGGCAGTCTTGTCCTGCAGCTCTCCCTACTTGGTGATTCACTTGGATAAGGTGGTCTTACGACCTAACCCTTCTTTTCTTCCGAAGAGGATCTCGGAATTTCACCTCAATGAGGACATTGTCTTGCCTTCGCTTTGCGCGAAGCCTAAGCATCCAAAGGAGGTGGCTTTGCATTCCTTGGATGTTGTTCGGGCGGTCAGGGTTTACCTGTCATCGACAAAATCCTTTCGCTTGTCGGATTCTCTATTTGTCCTTCCAGAGGGTCCTCGGAAGGGCATGGCAGCGTCGGCTGCGACCATCGCCAAATGGATCAGACAGACCATTGTACAAGCCTATGCTTTGAAGGGGAAGGTCCCTCCTTTCCCTGTGAAGGCGCACTCTACCAGGTCTCTGAGTACGTCTTGGGCCTATCGTCATCAGGCTTCTGTGGCCCAGGTGTGTAAGGCGGCGACTTGGTCGTCAGTTCACACCTTCTCCAAATTCTACAAGGTGGATGTTCAGGCATCGGCGGATGCTTCCTTTGGCCGCAAAGTTTTTAGTGCGGCGGTGCCTTAGGGTCCCTTGTTTTTGGGTCCTTGGCTGTTGGGATGTCTTTATCCCTAGGTTACTTGTTTTCCTCGGTGGTTGCTCCTGTTGAGCATGTTTTTTTCCTGTTGCCCAGTTGGTTTCCTTACTTTGGTAAGGTTCCTTTTTCTCTGATGTGGGTACTGCGTTGCTTTAGGCGCGGCTGCGTTTTTTCCCACCCCTCATGTCTACACTGCTATGGGACGTCCCCATTAGTGATGAATATGAAGTGGCGGCGACTGTCGGAGGACGTAAGAGAAAACTGAATTTTTGTAAAATCTTACCTGTAAAATTCCTTTCTCTGAGTCCTCCGACAGTCGCCGCCCCCGCCCCTCTTTTGGGGTTTGTTTATGTACTCTACTGCTATGCTACTGAAACTGAGTTGGGAATGCAGGAAGCAGGGAGGTATTGACTGAGGGGACCACCCCCTAGGGGTGGGATATGCTAAAAGCTTTGATATTAATAAATTTTGTTGCCTAGCTACTCCTGCGGAGCAAAGGTCAATAACCCCATTAGTGATGAATATGAAGTGGCGGCGACTGTCGGAGGACTCAGAGAAAGGAATTTTACAGGTAAGATTTTACAAAAATTCAGTTTTTTGCTTCGGTGTTTGGTGTGCCATTGACTATTAATGACACTGAAAGCGCAACTAGGTAATTTTAGGTGTATAAATGTGGCCCTACACTATACAATCTGATTGTAAAATCTCCTTTTAGGTTTACCAAAACGATATAATCAATAACCAATCGCTCTGTATCTAAATAGGCAGGCCCTTGCACTACATTAGGGGTGTCACGTGGACTGCATGTGGCACCAGGGAGTTTAACATGCAGCCTGAGCCTATCTGGCAGAAGGCAAATGCACGCGTGGGAGAAGCTGGGGATGCTGTGCAAACATAGTTGATGGGTGAAGGGTGTGTGCTGAAAAGGTCAGCTGGTAAACTCCTTCCTGTGTCTTACTGGTTTCTTCATCCCAAATCTATATGGCAGCAAGTGATGAAGCCTGTTCACAAAGTCAAAGAAAACTTGTATTTTTCTTCAACCAAGCTACTTTTAAAGGTATATTGGAACATAGGGGAGATGGATTTTAGAAAAAGAAATGTGAACTTAGCCTGTAAATAGTGTGCTTAAAACCTCTAGGTGGTCCGTTATATACACAGTTGAATACACAGTTTTATGTGCCGAATGTGAGGATTTACAGTGCCTTGAAAAAGTATTCATACCCCTTGAAATTTTTCCACATTTTTGTCATGTTACAACCAAAAACGTAGATGTATTTTATTTTAGATTTCACAATAGACCAACACAAAGTGGCACACAATTGTGAAGTGGAAGGAAAATAATAAATGGGTTACCCAATTTGTACAAATATCTGAAAAGTGTGGCATGCATTTGTATTCAGCTCCCTTTACTCTGATACCCCTAACTAAAATCTAATGGAACCAATTGCCTTCAGAAGTCACTTAATAAGTAAATGGAATCCACCTTTGTGTAATTTAATCTCAGTATAAATACAGCTGTTCTGTGAAGCCCTCGGAGGTTTGTTAGAGAACCTTAGTGAACAAACCGCATCATGAAGGCCAAGGAATACACCAGACAGGTCGGGGATAATGTTGTGGGATAAAGGATAACAAAAAAAAACTTGTTAGAGTCTGCAAAAGACTTGAGACTGGGGTGGAGGTTCACCTTCCAGCAGGAGAACAACCCTAAACACACAGCCAGAGCTACAATCAAATGTTTTAGATCAAAGCATATTCAAGTGTTAGAATAGCCCAGTCAAAGTCCAGACCTAAATCCAATTGAGAATCTGTGGCAAGACCATCCAATCTGACAGAGCTTGAGCTATTTTGCAAAGAAGAATGGGCAATTTTTTTTAGCCTCTAGCTGTGCCAAGCTGGTATAGACATACCCAAAAGACTTGAAGCTGTAATTGCAGTGAAAGGTAGTTCTACAGAGTATTGACTCGGGGGGGCTGAATACAAATGCACGCCACACTTTTCACATATTTATTTGTAAAAAATGTTGAAAACCATTTATCATTTCTCTTAATTGTACAGTACAGGACTTGTGTTCTTAGAGCATGGGTTATATTCAGTTCTCTTCCGGTGACTGGACACTGGCAAAAACTTTTTCCTAGGGCTTTCCCTTAGATCGTACCCTTAAACCCCTCCCACTCCATGAGGCTTCTGTTATTTGCTAGTGTCCTTAGTTATTAACATCTAAATGTTTATTGCCTTCTTGTGCTACCCAACAGTTTCAAGATTGGTTGCCCTCGTGTTTACCTCAGGGACTGTACCCAGACAGCACTGGGTCGGACTGTAGTGTTTGTAGGTATATGCTGCAAGGTGCTATACAGGTCCAGGATTGTGGTCTATTTCTATGGTTCACAGTTACTGAAGACTGCCCTGGGGGTATGCCCATCATAACGGACAAGGCCTGGACCTGTAATAGTCCAGTGTCATGGATAAAGTAAGACAGGGTTTTCCTGTAAATGGACTGTGGATGTAAATGGACTCCAGTTCCTAGCTGTTAAAAACATTATTTGCAGAGCATAGCACTCTTAGCAGTTTAATGGGCAAATTATTTTGAAGTCATTCACTTCATTGTGGTATCCCCTGCCATTTGGTCCCTGACACTTGTAAAATTGATGGGATTTTCCTCCCTTTCTGGACTTTGTCTCAGAACCTCGTCATATCTCCAAGATGACCTGTTCTCATCTGCCTGTTTCGCTGAAAGCACACACCGTACGTTGCATCCACGTATCCAGTTCCTACACAGTCACAGGAACTTGGTCTGTACCTGGGCTTAGTGGCTCCTTTTCTGGACATGCAAAACCCCATCTATTATGCACTACTGAAAATGAGTATCCCCAGGGGATTACCCCCTTCAGTTTTTTTTTTTTTTTTTTAACCTGAAGACTACATTTGTAAAGCTTTGCCTAGATTTGGGTCCCTTATGTCATCTCTTGTCTATCCTCTGTTCGCATTTCTCCTTACCAAAGTCAGAACATATGGTTTCCCATTTGAAACTGTGGGAGAAAGACTTACATGAGGTCTTTACAGCAGAAAAATGTCCAGAGATACTACACTTCTCACTGAAGTCTAGACACTAACTGAAAATTCTGTCAAGAATATAGGTACAGGATGTAGCTTTGTCATCCATAAATGTTACCTGCATTTCACAGACCACTGTTATTGCTGTAACATAGAGAACGGCTCAATTCTTCATGTGTTCTGGACCTGCCTGAATCTGAAGCCCTTCTGGAACACTGTTCAATCACCGAAATGTACTGATTTGAAGATCCCTCTTTCTACCTAATATGCATCTCCTCTATTCCCACAAAAATTTACTAGAAATCCATTCTCAAACATTTTTCTCAATGCTGCTAAATGGTGCATTACTTTTAGATGGACAATAATTTCCCCTTCTCGCATTCTATGTGGTTACACAGGGAGGAGGAAATCATACAGATGGAGGATCTATATGCTTTCTGCATAGAACAAATGTGAGACATGAAAAAAGTAGTATTACTGGACATTGGGACTCTTGAATTCCTCTGCTACTCTGTGCTGCTTACATGAAGGTGACATCCTCACCTACTCCTTCCCTTGTCCCTAATCCTTCCACTCCCCTGTTACCTCCTTCTACCCTGTGTTACCTTAACCCACTGTCCTTCACCTCCATCTTTTTCACATCCCCACCGTCAATGTATTTTTATCACCCCCCCCCCTTTTTTTTTTTTTAAAGACCCACGCCTTTTTTAAACGTTATGTGGAAAAAATGCCTTCAAATTATTTTTCCCCAATATACTTTACTCAGGGAGGCTACCTTACCTGTGAACCGATTCCATCTCCATTACTCCCAACCTCAGGATATCTCTTTAGAGAAGACCATGTGCACTGCCATGATACACTGGGTGTATTGAGTATTCTGCGTATTGAGTGTCATCTGCTCTGATTACACACAATGTATACACTTTTTATACCTGTCTCTATATTACTGATACTTGTACCCTGACCACTATATGTTTTTCGCTTTTATTATGCTCTGGGCCTTTATAAAGAAATCCAAATATACAAAATATATTATGCATTAAACAAATTAGAATTCCAGTTTTTCAGTTTTTTTTTTCATTTCTCTGTGTATTACAAAAATATATTCAGAACTGTTTAAATATCAAGGAGAGTCGCTTACATTTTTACTTAAAGTAGAACTAAAGGCAATTTTTTTTTTTTAATTTTGGATAGACGGAGGGTTAAAACCCCTGTCAGTTTTTTTTTTCTTTCTCTTCTTCGTCTTCTGTGTTCCAATCCCAGAACTATGTAAACAACAACCAAGGTGCCCCAAAAGCTGGCAACTGCGACAAGTTCTCTGTATGATGTCCCAAACAAAGCCGGTGCTGCCGTCAGAAAGCAGTACATAATGACCATCCAGCAGGCAACCAGGGGAGACAGCACTGCACGCGTTTGTGTTATCTTAATAGTGATCAGATATTGCCAGAAACGATAACCAAGGTAATAGTTTATTGTACAATCAAAGTAATGGACACAAGTCAGTAAAAAAGGATACTAGGTTGCTCCAGTTCGGTGGAGACCAGTGAATGGCTGCTGGATCTGTTCGGCGATCGGGGAACAAAGCAGCTGAAAGATGGGTATTACCTAAGGAACCGTAAGCAGACGGGAGCCAGGCCGGGCCTGCCGGAGCTCCAACGTGACGTGAAACCGTCTCAGGGCCCCGAGGCAGAAGTGACATACTGGTGACCGGAACTAGCATCACCGAACAGACCCAGCAGCCATTCACTGTTCTCCAACGAACTGGAACAACCTGGTATTGTATTT
This sequence comes from Pelophylax lessonae, assembly GCF_965119305.1. Classification (NCBI taxonomy): domain Eukaryota; kingdom Metazoa; phylum Chordata; class Amphibia; order Anura; family Ranidae; genus Pelophylax; species Pelophylax lessonae. Next base: position 86,749,798 of record NC_138775.1, on the reverse strand, counting down.
TATTGACTTGTGTCCATTATTTTGATTGTACAATAAACTGTTTCCTTGGTTATCGTTTCTGGCAATATCTGATCACTATCAAGATAACACAAACCCATGTTGCGCTGTCTCTCCTGGTTGCCTAATCCCAGAACTAGTGTCCCCATCGGTAGATTTACCCTCTATTTCTGTCCTGGTAACAACTTAAAATTTTGAATTTTCTTTCACTCTCAGCAATAACCGTAAACATGACAAATAGGGAAGATGAAGCTCCCTAATAGGGGCACACACAGCAAAAAAAAAAAAAAGCTGACCGGTGCATTTATACATCTCCACTGATTTTTAGTAAATTGAGACCTACTTTTTATGCCTACGGTTAAGCAGGGTCTTTTTCAGTCAGCAACCCTACAGGTATTAAAAACAAGATTTAACCCAGTTATGTATTTTATTTTTTTTAAATATAGCTAGGATGAGTACCCTAATTTAATTAATATTAGTCCTATGTGGGCAGCACAGTGGCTAAATGGTTAGCACTTACCCCTGGCAGCACTAGGGTTGTCGGTTCAAATCCCAACCACGGCACTACCTGCACAGAGTTTGCATGTTCTTCCCTGTGCCTGCGTGGGTTTTCCTACTAGTACTCCGGTTTCCTCGCACATGCTGATAGGTTAATTGGCTCCAGTCTAAATTGGCCCCTAGTATGTGTGTGTATGAATGTGAGTTAGGAACCTTAGATTGTAAGCTCCTTGAAGCCAGCGACTGATGTGAGTGTATAATATATATTTAAAGCGATGCGTAAATTGTATATAGAAGTACCTGAAATAAATACATGTAATCTCCTGTACACTAGCATCATTCAGCCAACTCCCTATGAGTCTAGGCTGTCATAGGCCTTCTCCCAGCCTCTCCAGTGAAGGAAGTAGCCCAGTGATGAGTGAATTTGTCTGTCATTCTGCTTTCTCCTCCTTTCAGCATGTTCCTTGTGCTGTTTCTTCCTCTCCTGCTTTGAGGTCTGTTGTGCAGGCACTGTAATATATACGACTTGATAGCAAGTCAAATTCAGGTACTTATTATGTTTGTAAATCTGATTAGAGTTTAGCTTTAAGTTTGTTGATGCGTTTGTAATTTTTGTGGGTAAGTGGGTAAGTGACTGTTTTGTATTTCATAGGCCAGCCCACAGACAGCAGATCCACTAGTGTGACTCACAATGATTATTCACACAGAAAAGGTGGTATTCAATATTCCACACATGATAAAGGAAAAAGCAGAGAGGTGAGTTATGTGGTGCAATTATAATAGTATGTTGTTCAAATCTGTAGCTTGTATGTATGTATGTATGTGTGCATGTCATGTGGAAAGCCCAGCTGAGTTGATATGGATTCAACTTTTAACCACTTTAGCACCAGGAAGGCTTTACACCCTTTATGACCAGGCCATTTTTTTTGTTATTTAGCACTGTGCTGCTTTAACTGGTAATTTCTCTGTCATTAAAGGTTGTACCAAACCAAAAATGTAATCAATTTTTTTATTGCACAAATAGAGCTTTCTTTTGATCACCACTGAGTTTTTATTTTTTGAGATACTGTGAAAAACGTTTTCACAATGCATGTGTATACTGGTTTCAAAAAGTTTTTAATTGTACCAAATTACTTTTTGTTATTTGTTAAATCATTTTTTCCACTAACATTTTTTTATCTTGATATCACTTGTTTCTTCTCGTTCCCTCTTTTGCCTTTTGTTTAATTTTTGTATATTTACAATTTTTCTTGTTTTTTGTTATATTTATTTTTTCATTATTATTTTTATTTTGTTCATTTTTTTCATTATTATTTTTATTTTGTTCATTTTTTCATTATTATTTTTATTTTGGTCATTCTTTTTTTTTTTTTTCCATTGTTCCATTTTTCAGTATAATTTTGCCTTAAGCATTTTATGGTGGATTGTGACACTATTTGTATGCTCTGCTTATACCACAGGTAATTAGCAGCTCTTTCACCTGTGGTCATTGCGGACGATATAGGAGGCAGATAGTGGTGTTGATGTGATGTTATGAATAAGTGCTATGGGGCATGAAATGCGTTAACAGTCTTCCTACCTGTATTCCTGTCCTGCGTGCTGTGTGTTTTTATACCTGGATAAATAAAGCTATTATGTTCCAGCGGAGTGTATGGCCATCCAATTCACTTTTATTTACAGTGGGAAAAATGATTTTCTCTTATGTTCATCGATGGACACAGCGCTCAATAAATCATAACTAGTGGGTTATATTGCCTCCTCCAGGAGTAGGACTAGGCAGAACAAAAAACAGCTGGCTACACCCATGGGTCGTCTTCAGCTGATATATAACCCCCTCTCTGCTCTAGGTAATCAGTTTTAATCTGTCTAGTCAGGAGTGAGGACCTAGGCTCCCGGCTGGGATCTCTAGTCCTAGCAAGTTTCTCCTTCCTTACATCTTTTTTGTTTTCTCTCGGGAGATCTACAATCAACTGCCAAGCTGGGCGATAGGCTGGATAACCTAGATCCAGTGGTCTCCCCCAGCCCAGCCAGCAAGCGCGTGCAGACCGCAGCTACGCGCTAGGTCAGCCTCGACATAGCCGGACAGAGACTGGCCCGCGAGTTAAACATCTCGCAGGGTTGCATATGACCGGGCTTGGGTCTGAGTCACAGCGGTCTCTTTGCCGATGGCTCCCCTACTTCAGAGGTGAGGAGTTCTGTCTGGAGCGTTACCCACACCAAGGAAGGCATGCTTCAGTGTTTGTAGCTGATGGTGGCCATTTTCCCTTAGTCTGACTGGTCTCTGGTTTGCGACCATGTTTGTGTAGCCAGATGATGTCACGGGGCCATTTTCCCTTAGTCTGGGAGATGCTGGAGACAACTGAAGCCCCGTGGGGATGCAGAAGCTTCTCCCCCTCTTCTTCCTCTTTAGTTTCCTCTTCCTGTGCCCGGGACATATTAACAGGGATAGCATCCATGATGATGCTGGGTTCAAATTCTTGGCGCTCCTCCGGTCAGTAGTAGTAGTCTTTGGGGGTCCCTGTTATCTCTCTCTCTGCTGATGGGTACCGTGAGCCTTGAGGGGATCCTTTAGTGGTGTCAAAAGATCGTTTTTGTACTGCAAGGTGTTCTTTTCTTTAGGGAGTCTCAGGGTAACCTCTCCCCCACTGACCTCCTCATGGAGGTGGCAGGTCCCTCTGAACCCCAGCTTCCTATAGTTGCACTGATGGCGGTCCTGCAGTCCTTAGTGTCCTGGGTGGAAGTGGAGCGTGGACAAAGGCCCAGGAGGAAGCGTCCCCCCGCCTTCCCCCTGCTCAGGCTGTCTCATCTGATTCTTAGCCTGATTCCGCTGTGCATGCGGCCCGTCCAAGGAGATTTAATATCACACCCCCTGATCCATCCGATAGGATAATTCCTCCATGGTCGCAGCAGCGAATGAAAAAGCGCTGGTAGATGCACTTATCGCTGCAGTGCGTGAGACTTTAAAAATGGAGGATGGGGCTGATGTAGCCACGGACGTGGCTGTGTTGTTTAGGATGCACAAGTCGCATCGTACTCCAAAGGTATTTCCTTATGTGCCTTATTTTGACAGGTTTTTCCTGTAAGGAATGGGAACAACCAAAATTACCCCTTGTGGGCCCCAAAAGTTTTGCTGTACGTTACTCTTTCGAGGAGTCACTTTTAAAAAAGTGGACTAGTCCACCAGTGGTGGACCCTCCTGTTTTCAAGTTGAATAAAGCAACCATGACCCCCAGTAGAGGAATCCCCGTTCTTTAAGGATCCGGCTGACAAGAAAGTGGAGGCTGTGGCATGCAGCATGTTTACTATGGCTGGTTCGGCATTATGGCCAGTCTTTGCCTCAGCTCTGGTGTCTCAGACCCTAACTGAATGGGCCAAGCTTTTGCGCCAGGGCCTGGGGGGGGTCAGCAGGTCCCCACTGCTTATGTTGATTTAGCGTACCAGTGGGCCCATGGGCTGCAGTTTATTTGTGATGTAGCTTTGGATACGTATTTTGTGCTGTCCAAACTTTCTTCTTCAGCAGTGGTTATTAGGCGCATGCTGGGGCTTAAGAATTGGTCCGCAGACCAAGCCTCTAAGAAAGCTCTCGTTGATCTGGCCTTTCAAGGCAGTCGCTTGTTGGGGGGCTACCCTGGATGACGTCATTTAGGGTATCACGGGGGGGGGGGGGGGGTACCTTCCTGCCGCAGTCAAGGAAAGGGAAGAAGCCTCGCCACAGACGGGGGGGCCCCGCTCCTTAGCCCATAGAAAATGTAGTGCTTCTGGGATTTTCCCCACCCCTCATTTTCCTTTTGGCACTGCTTTTGGACGTCCCACTAGTTATGATTTGAGTAGCCTAAAATCAGTTTCTGAGTTCATCGGCGGACACAGCAATCACCCCTCCTATGGAGTTCTGATACTTCTAATACTGCTTGCTACTAAACTGATTACCTAGAGCAGGGTGGGGGGGGGGGGGGGTTATATACCAACTGAGGATGGTCCATGGGCGAAGCCAGGTGTTTTTGTATTTTGCAAACTAACCCACTAGTTATGATTTATGGAGCGCTGTGTCCATCAAACTCAGAGAAATGGATTTTGCTGTAAGTACAAAAATCCCATTATTTGATACCCTTTAGATTTTGTAAGTTTGCCCATTTACAAAGAAATTAAGGGTTTGTATTTTTTGTCATAGATGTATTTTAAATGATAGAGACAGAATATCAACAAGAAATCCAGAAAAACACGATACAAAGTTTATAATTTGAGTTGCAGTTTTCGGTGAGTAAAATAAGGATTTGATCCCCAAGCAAAACATGACTTTGTACTTGGTTCAGAAACTCTTGTTGGCAAGCACAAAGGTAAGACGTTTCTTGTAGTTGGTTACCAGGTTTGCACACATCTCAGGAGAGATTTTGGTCAACTCTTCTATACAGATCATCTCTAAATTCTTAAAGTTTCTTGGCTGTCGCTTGGCAACTCAAAGTTTCAGCTCCCTTCATAAATGTTATACAGGATTAAGGTCTGGAGATTGGCTAGGCCACTCAATGACCTCAAAGTCTAACTAAAGGCATAACTTTTTTTTTTTTTAAATTTTGGATAGAGTGGAAAAGGGTTAGAACACCTTTCAGTTTTTATTGCACTTTGTGCCTCCATTAGGGAGATTCACTCTATTTGTCCTTTTTACCATGATCATTAACCACTTGCCCCGGAGGATTTGGCTGCTCAATGACCAGGCCCTATTTTGCGATTCGGCACTGCGTGACTTTAATGGACAATTGCGCGGTTGTGCAACGCTGTACCCAAAACGAAATTGACGTCCTTTTTTTCCCCACAAACAGAGCTTTCTTTTGGTGGTATTTGATCACCTATGCGGTTTTTATTTTTTTTATTTTTTTGCGCTATAAACAAAAATAGAGCGACAATTTTGAAAAAATAACAATATTTTTCACATTCTTTTATATGAAATTCTCAAAAAAAAATGTAAAAATCAAAATTTAACATTTTAGGCCAATTTGTTTTCTACTACATATTTTTGGTAAAAAAAAATCGCAATAAGCATATTTTGATTGGTTTGCGCGAAAGTTATTGCATTTACTAACTACGGAAACACGTTTATTAACTACGTTAACTAGTAATGGCGGCAATCAGCAATTTTTTTTTCTTTTTTTTACCTGTGGGACTGCGACATTGCGCTGGACAGATCGGACCCCTAAGTGACATTTTTTACACTTTTGGGGGTACCAGTGACATTACTTCAGTAATCAGTGCTATAAATATGCACTGTTACTGTAAAAATGACACTGGCAGGGAAGGGGTTAACCTTACTGGTGAGCAAGGGGTTAAGTGTGACCCTAGGGGCGTGATTCTAACTGTCAGGGGGCGTGGCTTGTGAGACCATCACAGAGATATGCGAGCCTATATAGCAGGATCACATAGCCTCTGTGATAATCTAAGGGAGAATGACAGACCGCTGTGTTTACATCAGCCGTCTGTCCTTCTCTCTCAGCTGCGGGAGACCGCGAGTGGCCCATCTGAGCCACCAGTCACACGCGCTGGCTCCCCGGCTGATGAACGAGGGCGGGAGCGTGCCACCGGCGCCACGCGCTCGCCCCCTAGAGTCTCCTGAGCGAGCGACGTAGTACTACGTCACTTTACCCAGGAGCGGCTGCCTGCCGCAGTAAAACTGTGGCGGGCGGTGGCTATGTGGTTAAACGTGAAAGTAAGAAAAACCCCAAATTTAGGGTTGTCCCTAGAAAAGTAATAGAGGGGAAATCTCCAATGAGGACACTAGTTCTGGTGACCGGGGGGTCCCCAAAGAATTCCCTTAATTTGCAGGGATTTTTTCTCACTTCCTGTTTTGATTATGGAACAGGAAGTGAAGGGAAATCTCCACAATGGGAAAAAGATGGTGAACAAAGCAATCTGACAGGGGTTATAACCCTCCCTATCTAAAATAAAAAATTAAAAAAAGTTTTGCCTATAGTTTTACTTTAATGTACATTTTTTGAGCCACTCCTTTTTGTTGCCTTGGCAGTATGTTTTGGGTCATTGTCATGCTGGAAGACCCATCCCCGACCCATCTTCAGTGTTCTGGCTGAGGGAAGAAGGTTCTCATTCAAGATTTTACAATACATGGCCCTATCCATTGGCCCCTCATTGCAGCAAATTCGGCCTGTACCTTTAGCAGAGAAACAGCCCCAAAGCATAATGTTTCCACATCCGTGCTTGAAAATAGAATGGTGTTCTTAAGGTCATAGTCAGCATTTTTCTTCCTTCAAACACAGCAAATCGAGGTAACGCCAAAGAGCTCAATTTTGATCTCTTCTGACCACAGAACTTTCTCCTTGTCCTTCTCTGAATCATTTAGATGTTCATTGGCAAACATCAGACAGGCCTGTACATGTGCCCTTATGTGGAGGGGGACCTTGCAGGATTTCAATCTGTGGCGGCATATTGTGTTACCACTGGTTTGTTTGGTGACTGTGGTCTCAACTGCCTTGAGATCATATACAAGGTTCTCCCGTGTAGTTTTGGGCTAATCCCTCATTTTTCTCATGATAATGCTTACCCCTCGAGGCGAAACCTTGCATGGAACTCCAGACCGAGGATGATTGATGGTTATTTTGTATTTATTTCATTTGCAAATAATCGCTCCAACAGTTGTCTCCTTCTCGCCTGCTGATGGTCTTTGGCCCATGTCAGACTTGTACAGGTCTACAATCTTGTCCCTTACGTCCTTTGGCAGCTCTTTGTTCTTGCCCATGATGCTGAGATTTGAATGGAAGAAAAAGATTCTGTGGACCGGATTCTTTTATACACATAACTAGTTGTCGTTAGAAGCACCTTCTTAAATTGACAGGACTAATCTGTGTACCACATGAGCACACACTGGAGCCAGAATTATTGTTGTTTGGCAGGGGATCAAATACTTATTTTATTCACTGAACTTCAACTCAATTTATAACATTTAATTTAATTTATAACATATAACGTGTTTTTTCTGGATTTTTGGTTGATATTCGGTCTTTATCATTTAAAATACACCTATGACAAAACTTATAGACCCTTCATTTTTTTAGAAGTGGGCACATTTGCAAAGTTCACTGGGGATCGAATAATATTTTGCCCACTGTATATGATGATCTTTTTACTTGCAGGGGCTGCTTAGATTGTACCTGAGATAATAAAATATATACAGTATATAATTATGCATGTCATAAAATGATCCATTGTTTATTGTATTTGTATTTATATTGTTTTTACCAAATATGTAATGTTGCCTAATCGATTTGAATTGTCCACCTGCTTCTACCGCTTTGGGTTTTCGTACTCCATGATTTCCAATGAGTACTGTTTATATCTGTGCAACCTCAAAGTAGTCCCTGCGCTACTTTGGTCCAACTTTATTGCGTTTTGAGGTCCATAGACTTCAAGATTACACAGGCCTTGCTTTAGATTCAGTCAAAATAGCGGGACTTTTAGGTTGCACAAGTGTGAAAGGGACGTTAATTATTTGTTTTGTATGTTTTTTTTAGATGTACTACGAGTAAGGTTGTGTAGCCGAAACACGTTAGCCTCTCGTGTTGTATACCCACCATGTAGTTGATATTTATATTTGTGAATGATACCTGATTGCTTGCTTCATTTTTGCTGCATGGATCTTTGTCGGAGTGTGGTGACATTTCAGCCAGTGCATAGATTCATCCTACTCTGGTTGAGCAGCAGTTTTTTTCTCTTACGTCCTCCGACAGTCGCCGCCACTTCATAATCTTCACTAATGGGGTAATTGACCTTTGCTCCGCTGGAATAGCTAGGCAACAAGATTTGTTAATATCAAAGCTTTTAACATATCACACCCCTAGGGGGTGGTCCCCTCAGTCAATACCTCCCTGCTTCCAGCATTCTCAACTCAGTTTTCAATTGCCTAGCTTAGGAGTAGCTGGCTGATCCTGTGCTGGGGCTTTCAGTCTCAGCCTTCTATTCTCTTTTTGATTTTATTTTGAGTATTTTTCTCTTTCTTTTACTTAGCTGTTCTTTTCTCAGCATTAGTTTAGTTTCTTCGGATGAAGATGATCATGCGGAGCTGGGTCTCGGACTGGCCACCCTGGATCCCAGGGCTTAGGGCCAGGGGCTTCCCAGCCTGCCATCGAGCGTTCAGCGCAGGTTTCCCTGGCACATTGAACGACCCATCCCTGTTCGCTGCAGGGATGCTATCTGTGAGGTGGCTACCTCAACGGACGCCATTTGCGGTTTCGCACCGCAGTTCCACTGCGTCCTGGCTGCGACGCTCCCTGTCCTCAGTACAGCGGTTTGGTTGCTAGAGAAGGCTCCCCACGCCATCCGGAATGGTAAGTGCACTTCTATGTGGGGACCTGTCTGTTTTGGGTGTCAGTCTGTGACTGTGTGACCCGCATGTCTGTGTATGTGCTGAGCTCCCTGTCAGATTCCTGTGTGGAATAGCTGCCTTTCTGTGGGCTGCGGGGGGGGGCTCTCCCGCTCTGCTGTGTGAGATGTATGGGGCAGACTGGGCTTAGACATGCTGTGCGGCGACGGCTGATGCGGCCCGCCATTTTTTTCGGCAAACCATGGTGACCGGCCCTGTGTGGTACAGCGCTGTGTTTTGGCGCCAAACTCCGCCATTTTGGCGGCGATCGCTCATGCAGCCACATGTCGTGCCATTTTCTTATTGCCTACAATGCCTCAGCCGAGCGGCCATGTTTGTGAAGCCTGCATAGGCTTTATAGGGCGGTTAGTCATTGCATCACTTCCTTTTGCTCTGGAACAGCGATCGGTGGCAGCAGCCTGTGTGGTCTCTTCAGGTTTTTTACCTTCCTTATCCTATATTTCCTTGCTCAGTGTTCCTTATCCCTGTGGGGGTCGGTACATACAGTAGTGTGCGGTGGGCTGCGCTCGCCGCTGTCTTAAAGGGGCAGTCCTTCATTTCAATTATTACTGGGGCATGGATTCTCAGGATTGCAAGTTTCCTCCCACCTTGGTGGGGGGCCAAGGGGCTGCTGCATCCCCCGAGGGGGCTGATCTGGCTGCTATTGTGGCGAACTTGGCTTCTCAGATGCTTATGGCTGATCGATCCGCAAAACGGCCCAGATTGTCTATTTCCTCTGATTCAGAGGGCGATGGGGCTACTATGCTGGAGTGCCCTTCTCAGGGTCTCGTTCATCTCTGGACCTTGTGGGGTCTGAGGGGGAGGCTGAGGTAGGAGTTGATAATTCTCCCCCTGGCTCGCCTGAAGAGCTTGCACTCATGGATGAGTTGGTTGCTTCTATCAAGGAAACACTGCGTTTGCAGGATGAACCATGTCCTCCTGCTTTGATGTCCTCTTAAGGGACGCAAAGGAAGCACAAAACAGCGCAGGTTTTTCCCTGCCCTGCGGAATTTCAACGCGCTGTTGATGAGCAATGGCGCAATTTAAAGAAGCCCTTTACTGTGCCAAGTAAGTTCAAGCTGCGTTATCCATTTACACCCACCACTGATGAGCGTTGGTGTGTGCCACCTCGCGGTGGCAGTTTTGAATAAATCTACTGCGATTCCTGCTGAGGATACCCCGGTGTTCCGGGACCCTACGGACAGGAGATTGGAGTCTCTTGCCCGTCATGCTTATACGGTTGCTGGTTCTATGCTGAAGCCTATTTTTGCTTCCATTATGGCAGCCCAGGCTATTGCGGATTGGACGCAGGTGCTCAGGCGCACCCTGGTGGCTGACTCCGCTCCGCCGACAACATTGGCTATGGTGGATCAAATTCATCAGGGTGTCATATATTTGTGTGATGCGGACTTGGATTTAGTCCCTTTGGCTGCACGCCTCTCAAGTGTGGCGGTGTTGAACCGTCGCCTGATATGGCTGAAATGTTGGTCGGTTGACCAATCATCTCGCAAGACTTTAGCTAATTTACGCCTTTTTGGCGAGTCTTTGGATTCTCTGATAAAGGGGATTTCCGGGGGTAAGAGCACTCTCTTACCCCACTCTCAGAAGAATAAGTCTGTTCGTGGTAAGAAGAATACCTCGTTTAGGCCCTCTCAGGGGTCCTTTCGTGCCTTTCGGTCGCAATACAAGGGCAAGCCCTTCAAGGGCCAAGGCTCCCAGAAGAAGCCGTGGGCTGGTAAGCAGAAGTCCGGCCAGTCCGGGTCCGCTGCCCATGCCAATTCGGCCTGAAGGGGCGCCCTCACCCGATTCTGGGGTGGGGGGACGTTTGCTCGGTTTTCTTCAACCCTGGCTGGCCCGTATTCGGGACAGATGGGTTCAGGAAATCGTTCGATCTGGTTACAAGATCGAGTTTCTCTCTCGGCCGGCGAGCAGATTTTCCCCCTCAAATCTTCAGCTGTCTCCGGAGCGTTTGCAGGATCTGCACCTGGCGGTGCGGGACCTGCGGGCCCAGGGAGTGGTGGTTCCGGTGCCTCTTCGGGACAGATTTCGGGGGTTTTACTCCAATCTGTTCACTGTGCCCAGAAAGGAGGGCAAGGTACGTCCGATTTTGGACTTAAAAGCTCTGAACCGCTTTGTGCGGGTTCGCAAGTTCCGCATGGAATCCCTGCGCTCGGTGGTGGCTGCCCTGGTTCCGGGGGAATTCATGGCCTCCATCGACTTGAAGGATGCGTACCTTCACATCCCCATTTTCGAGTGTCACCAGAGGTACCTTCGATTCACCATTGCGGAGGATCATTACCAATTTGTGGCGTTACCCTTTGGGCTCGCTTCGGCTCCGCGGGTTTTCACCAAGGTGCTTGCACCGGTCCTGGCTTTATTGAGAGCCCAGGGCATCTCTGTCTTGGGGTATCTGGACGATATCCTGATTCGGTCTGCGACCAGTCAGGGCCTGGTGAACGACCTGTCCATCACGATGCAGACTCTGCAGGAGTTCGGTTGGACGATAAATTTTCCGAAATCAACGCTGTGTCCGTCGGTTCGTCTTCCCTACCTGGGGATGATCCTGGACTCTGTTCAAGCGAAGGTCTTCCTGCCGGAAGACAAGCTCCGGATACTTCAGGACGAAGTCAGGTCCCTCAGGGACACCCAGTGCTCGTCCCTCCGGACATGTATGAGGTGTCTGGGATTGATGGTCTCGGCTTTCGAGGCGATTCCCTTCGCCCAGTTTCACACGCGGGATCTTCAGGCGGAGATCCTGGCCAAGTGGGACGGGCGTCCGCAATCTCTGGATCTGCGGATTTCTTTGAGCCGCCTCACCCGAAGGGGTCTTTTGTGGTGGCTCCAGTCCCCGGCGGTGTCGGGGGGGCAAGTCCTTTCGTCCTTTGTCGTGGACGGTGGTCACCACGGATGCCAGCCTGTCGGGCTGGGGTGGTGTTCTGGGCGTTCTGTCCGCCCAGGGAAATTGGTCGGAGGCGGAATCCTCCCTTCCGATCAACATTCTGGAATTGCGAGCGATAAATCTCTGCCTTCTACGTTGGTCAGAACGGCTTCAGGGCTGTCCGGTTCGGGTGCAGACGGACAATGCCACAGCGGTGGCCTACATCAACCACCAAGGGGGCACCAGGAGTGCCCGAGCAGCTCGGGAAGTAGCCGACATTCTGTCTTGGGCCGAGACGCACGTCCCGGCGATATCTGAAGTTCACATTCCGGGGGTGGAGAACTGGTAGGCGGATTATCTAAGTCGCCAGACCCTGGACCAGGGAGAATTGTCCCTTCACCCGGATGTCTTCCAGATGTTGTGCGCGAAGTGGGGTTCCCCAGATGTGGACCTGTTCGCGTCTCGTCTGAACAACAAGGTGGAAAGGTTCGTGGCAAGGACGCGCGATCCTCGGGCAGACGCCTCAGGCGCGTTAGTGGCGCCCTGGCATCAGTATCATCTGATGTATGCCTTTCCACCGATTCAGCTGCTGTCCAGGCTCCTTCGCAGGTTGGCCTCGGAACCGCACGCGGTGATTCTGGTGGCGCCAGACTGGCCTCGCCGGTCTTGGTACGCAGACCTCGTGAATCTGGCGGTCGACGCTCCGTGGCGTCTGCCACTTCAAGAAGATCTTCTGTCTCAAGGACCGATATTCCATCCTGCTTTACAGTCGCTGGCTTTAACGGCCTGGCTGTTGAAGGCCAGGTCCTGAAGGATAGAGGTCTCTCCCCTGAGGTCATTCCCACTTTGATCGAGGCTAGAAAAGCCTCTTCAGGGAAGATTTACTACCGTACTTGGAAAGCGTATTTTGCCTGGTGTGAGTCCAGGGGGTATTCCCCTCGCTCATATTCGGTGTCGAGGGTGTTGGCTTTTCTTCAAACGGGCGTGGACCAGCGTTTGGCGTTGGCCACGATTAAGGGTCAGATTTCTGCGCTGGCCGTTCTCTTTCAACGCCCTGTGGCGTCTAATTCTTTGGTTAGCACCTTTGTTCAAGGGGTGCGACACTTGGCCCCTCCTCGGAGGTACCCTGTACCTCCATGGTACTTAAACCTTGTTCTGTCCGTGTTACAGCATGCTCCCTTTGAAAAGATCAGGGAGATCTCGTTGTCTCTGTTGTCCAAGAAGGTTGCCTTTTTGGTGGCAATCACTTCGGCTCGCAGGGTGTCGGAGCTGGCGGCCTTGTCCTGCAGCTCTCCCTACTTGGTGATTCACTTGGATAAGGTGGTCTTACGACCTAATCCTTCTTTTCTTCCGAAGAGGATCTCGGAATTTCACCTCAATGAGGACATTGTCTTGCCTTCGCTTTGCGCGAAGCCTAAGCATCCAAAGGAGGTGGCCTTGCATTCCTTGGATGTTGTTCGGGCGATCAGGGTTTACCTGTCATCGACAAAATCCTTTCTCAAGTCGGATTCTCTATTTCTCCTTCCAGAGGGTCCACGGAAGGGCATGGCGGCGTCGGCTGCGACCGTTGCCAAATGGATCAGACAGACCATTGTGCAAGCCTATGCTTTGAAGGGGAAGGTCCCTCCTTTCCCTGTGAAGGCGCACTCTACCAGATCTCTGAGTACGTCTTGGGCCTATCGTCATCAGGCTTCTGTGGCCCAGGTGTGTAAGGCGGCGACTTGGTCGTCCGTTCACACCTTCTCAAAATTTTACAAAGTGGATGTTCAGGTATCGGCAGATGCTTCCTTTGGCCGTAAAGTTCTTAGTGCGGCAGTGCCTTAGGGTCCCTTGTTTGGGTCCTTGGCTGTTGGGGTGTTTTACCCCTGGGTTACTTGTTCTTTCCTGGGTTGTTGCTCCTGTTGAGCACGTTTTTCCTGTTGCCCCGTTGGTTCTCTTACTTTCGTAAGGTTCCTTTCTCTGATGTGGGTACTGCGTTGCTTTAGGCGCGGCTGTGTTTTTCCCACCCCTCATGTCTACACTGCTCTTGGACGTCCCCATTAGTGGAGATTATGAAGTGGCGGCGACTGTCGGAGGACGTAAGAGAAAACTGAATTTTTGTAAAATCTTACCTGTAAAATTCCTTTCTCTGAGTCCTCCGACAGTCGCCGCCCCCGCCCCTCTTTTGGGGTTTGTTTATGTACTCTACTGCTATGCTACTGAAACTGAGTTGAGAATGCTGGAAGCAGGGAGGTATTGACTGAGGGGACCACCCCCTAGGGGTGTGATATGTTAAAAGCTTTGATATTAACAAATCTTGTTGCCTAGCTACTCCTGCGGAGCAAAGGTCAATTACCCCATTAGTGAAGATTATGAAGTGGCGGCGACTGTCGGAGGACTCAGAGAAAGGAATTTTACGGTAAGATTTTACAAAAATTCAGTTTTTTGTATTTTATGTTTGTTGGGATTAATGCACTCTTGCACATGCAGCCAGTGCTAGCCAATTAAGTTGGCCAAAGACCAGTACCCAACAGGAGATGCCAGGGCCGTCGAGGAATTTGAACCATTAAAGGAAAAGTAAGTTTAGACCCACTTTAACACAGCCCAGTATCCCACAGTATATTTACCTGCAGTGAACAGTGGGGAGAGAGGGGATCATCTGCTTCAATTCATCCGTTTCCAGGGCAAGGTCTGTGTAAGGAAAGAAAAGTATCAGAGGAAGGAGTTTGTTTCACAGTCTTCTCTTAAGCCGCACCAATATGCTGTAGGAAGAGCCTGCTGTTTAAACACCCGCATATGGTGGCTGGGATAGTAGTTGTCTTCTGCAAATGCAGCTGCAGAGCAGTCGTTTTTGCTGATGGGGACTCGAGAGGTGGGTCATTTTTATGGACAAGGTTAATTCAGTCACAGGAAGCAAAAAAATATTGTAAGAATTCTACAAACTTCCCATAAATATACAGACAGTTGCAACCCTGATCTGTCCATTCAATCCTCTCCTTGCCTCTGATTTCCTTGGTTTGATAGAAGGGTTTCAGCTCCTGGTAGCATTATATCATTCCTCTCTCCCCATGGATTAGGTCAGCAGCCAATCAGAGTCGGATTTGTCCCTGTGGCTTGTCAATCCCTTCACTGGGGAGGAGAGGTACTTTTACTGCAGAAAGTCTGGGGGAGTTTGGATCCCCTATACCCCTCCCTCCTATTTTTTCTAATTAGTTCCAAGAATGAACATTTCTATTAGTAACAGTATGCCCAGGTATCTTGTCATACTTGTGTAAAGGTATAAGCTATGTTGAGATTAAAATGCTTTTAAATAATTTAAACTTTTGTATTTTCCTCTTTGCAGTTATCCAAACCAGATGTAGTTTTACAAAATGATAATACAAATCTTCATGTGGTCAGGTAAGTTTTTTACACACATTTTGGAATAATTCACATAACCATAAAATGTAGTTTTCATTCCATCTGCTACGTTGTACTTTTTGTCATCAAAAATCCTTGTGTGGGGCAGTGCTTTGCATTGATACAACTCAAGGCACTGCATGCATTTTTTTTTTTTAACCTTATTGAAGTGGCACAAAATGACAGATCTATGCACCGCATCAAGTTGTTATGCGCTGCACTGTGTTGACAGGCAATGCAGTGAGTTGTGCTTCATAAAAATGCGGCATGTCTGCATTTTGTGCAGCGCACCTCAAATAAATAGCCTTAATGTACTGTTGTGATGTGAACAGGGTACATAGATAACAATTGTTCTCTATATTTCTTCACACCACATTGCTGCATTGTGGAGTGTTGTGGTGCATTGCATTAAAATGCAGACATGTTCAAAGCAAGTGTTTTTCTATGTGCCCTTGCAATTAGCCTGTATTTATCAAGCACATCAAGGAAGATTAACGCCGATAGTGTACATAAGCTTTAAAGGTATTTTATCCAAATTTGAGTTATTTTGAGCGTAAAAAGCTATTATTTATTTATTTTTTTTTAACAAGTGGATGTCATTATTTCATTGCAGTTTGCCTGCATTTTTTTTAAATTGAAATTCATATGGAATGTTACTTATTATTAAATGTTTGGTTTTGTTTTTCCACATTCTTATTGTGCAGGTTTGTTTAAGGTTGGTGTATGATGTAAAATAGCAGTTTCTCATTTTATTCAAGAACTCTTGCATTATATTAGGGCTGGATTCACCTCGTTGCAACAACCATTATACAGGTTGATGTGCTGTGGTGCCATTTTATTTGTATGGCACCCAAACACCCCTGCGTAGCAGCACACCACAACATAGGATAATATACTGCTGTGAATTGTGATGTGCTGCATTGCTAAAAATGGTGCATGCACCTTTTTGTGTCTTTTGCAGTGTTGGGCAGCCTGTTCAAATGAATGAACTGCTCTAACAAAACACAACAGAATGTGCATATGTTAAATACAATGCACAAATGTAAGGGCCCATTCACCCCTCTCAAGTGTGGTGCATTACAGTACTATTACATGTATTAGTGAAATGTAATGCCATTTGTTTTCATTGACACCCCAATGCACACAAACTGAATGAACATTTGAGCAGTACACAACAGTGCATGGTAACGCCCCTTTCCAGGTTGTGGTGTGCTGCATCCAAAAAATTACACGTCTGTTTTTTTGTCCCTCCTGGTGTGACATACTGCGCAATAATGAAATGCACCAAAACAGTAGAGTGAATTGTCCCTAGAACTTGCCTGGGATCACAATTAGATAATGCTTACATCCTGATGAGAGGATTTCCCTTGTGTGAATTATCTGTCATATCAGATTGCTCTTTATCCTTAATTTCATATGCTTTGGCCTTTTTTGCCATACAAGCTGTGTCACAACTGCTTTCTTTTCTCTTTCTTTACCTTTTCATGTTCTCTGTTTGACATGGTCTGTAACGGATTTACTTCTTGTCGCTCTTCTTTTTTTCCATCAAAAAAATATATTTGACATTTTGTTTCTAATCATTTTTATTGCCAGATTTCAGATGATACATACAAAACTGTTACAAACAGTTGCAAAAAACTATTATCCTATATTTGAGATTTCTTACTTATTCTACGCTTCCTCTTGTCTCTTTTTTGGTCCACGTGCCCCCTTTCCCTTGATCAATAAAACAATATATGTGACTGTTTATAGATTAAATTATATGTCTTGTTCTGTTCTTGAGCATATTGTTGTTTCACAGAGCTAATTTGTTCATTTTGTCCTTTTATTGGAAAGTCTGATTACAGTAGAAGAGGAACCTACAATATTACCAGAACTTCACTGCTCCCTTTTTCCTATCCCTTGCGTCTCAAATACTGACACTGATCAAGATTTTATTCCTTATTTTTCCACATCAATTGCTCATGCACTAAAGCAGAAGCAGCATCTAGCTGGAAAGCTGGAGACAAGTAATAACCCAAGAGGAGACTGTTGTGAACCAGCGGATGGCTATTTTGAAATGGGACTTCACGAGAAAGACCATAGTGTAGAGTGGAGTCTGTCCGAGAGAACTCCTTCATGTCCTCAAGACACTAATATCAGTATTGTTCGAGTACTTTGGAACTTCTCAGTTCACCTTCAGGGAGACAATAATGTTAAACCATTTTCATCATGCCTTGTGTTGACTGACACCTTAATTGCCTTGTTTGAGGTCCATCGGGAGGAGCCAGAAAAAAGCCACAGTTCCCTTCCATCTTTGCTAAAACTAGTTTGCTATTTTTATTATGGAGATGTCACTGAATTTGGAGTTCTAATACCAGAGACTTGCTTAGCGCTTAATATAAGGAATGGAGAGGAGTACATAGTTATAGTAACAGACTCTCGAAACTTGGAAGAATTTTCTTCATGTTTACATGAACGATGTTCACAAAACAGCGTTTCACTGCCATCTGTCTCAGCGTCAAGTTTCGAAGCTGGGCTCCAAAGTTTCTTTCAACGTTTAGTAGAGGAACACAAGATAAATGTAGCAGATTGTGAGGTTAAAGGTTTTTTTCCAGTGTGTTTGCTTTATCTTGATGACCTTTTTAAGAGGAACACCCAAGAAAACCTGCAAACAAAAAACTCTAGGTGCACAGATTTTAATTCTACGCATTTTTGTATCATGAAGCTCAACTCTAATTACAATACTGAAAATGTTCTGCCAGTTTGGTTGTTCTTTACTGAACAAGATATGATCATGGTCCAAATAGATTATCATATGGTCTCTAGGAATAAAAAACTGTCTGACTGTTCCCAAAATGTCTTCAGCCTGAGCAGAGTTCCTCTTGCTTCTATAGTTGTACTTCCAATGTGCCAATCCACTGAGGAGAACCGATCTCTCCAAGAAGGCCATGTTCTACAGTTAATTTTGGATTCCATGTCTATGACTGCTTTTTTTGTTTTACCTCAAGATAAATGCCGCTTTTTATATCTGTACAAACTACTCAGAACTTCCCTTCGTGATTTTAAAAGCGTAGTCATTTTAAAGGCTTTAATGAATTTGAAAAGTACACAAGGTAACCTTCTGGAAACCAAGAAAACACATTTGCAGACTGTTTGGTAAGGACTTTGTTATATCTTCTTTTATGTTCGCATTTTTATAGGAAAAAAAAAATTGGCTAACCAAACAAATTTTGGGTTACAAGCTTTATTTTTTAGGCATACCCGCAAAGCATTTTCTCACATGATCTAAGTTGAATGGGAGGGCTCCCAGCATAAACTCTGAGCCTTCCCTTTAACAAAGACCACGTGACTTAATATTTAAAGTGGTTGTAAGCCTCAGACATGAAATATGAACAAAGCCTGTCGCTCTACAGTGTGTACTTGTCTCAATCCAGAGCACTAAGGGTAGATTTACTAAAATTGGAGAGTGCAAAATCTGGTGAAGCCTGCATAGAAACCAATAAGCTTTCAGGTTTTATTGTCGAAGCTGATTGGCTACCATGCACAGCTGCACCAGATTTTGCACTCTCTGGTCCAATCGGCTCTCAGTAACCCTGCCCCTGCTTTCTAAAAAAACTCAGACAAGCTGTATGAATTCTGCATTCTGAAAGGCTGTAGAGAAGGGAAGACTGTAGGAGGATTTGTTTAATCTCCATGTATCACCTGAGGACAGTGCCTTCCGTGGGTATATTTTAAGGTTTATAACCACTTTAAGCTTTTGGTTTTGTTAACCACAATGAACGGAAATGAATGCATTCGAATTTCAGGATAAGTATTTCAGTCATTCTTTTTTTTTTTTTTAATCCATTCAAACAAGATACCTGTCATTTTATTCTTGTAATATTTTAGTATAGGTTTGCAAATGACTTCTTAGTAGTGGAGTCAAAATTTTTATAACTCTATGTATAATTGCCAGGCCAAGTACATTTAATTACAAATCCTATATGCCCCCCCTCACAAAATAATTAAATCTTAGTACACACCTAGGATGTAGACTGTGGAATGTTCTCACTGCCAGGTCTCCTGGGAGCTGCAAGTGTTAACCATCCTGGGTTGCTTGCATACCCCACATTATATGTGGCTGGAGCTATTAGTCTGCACCAGAGGTGTAACTAGATTCTTCAGGGTCCCCTGACCCTGGCAGGGAGGGTCATTTCTTCTGAGCATGGGGGGTCCTCAATCTCCATCTCTGCAGCCTCAGTTGCACAGAATGACTGGACAGTAGTAGCTCTGTACAACGCTTCCCATTCATTCACAAACCGAAGCATACTAAACACAGTCTAGTATGTTTCAGTTATGAATGGACACAGTGAGTACGGTACAGATCACTCACTGTGTCCATTCAGAAAAGTATGGGGCCAGAGGTGGTTGATCTGTGAAAAGAGGGGGACAGTGTAACAAGAGGGGAGCAGTATAAGGGGGGGGGGGCAGTGTGACAGGAGAAGGGTACCTGGGAGGTGTGACAGGAGGGGGCAGTATGCCAAGAAGAGGGCAGTGTGACAGGAGGGGGGGCACATGAGGGGGGTAGTGTGACAGGAGGGGAGCAATGTTATAAGAGGGGGGGCAGTGTGATGGGGGGCGGCATGTGATAGGAGGGAGGCAGTGTGACAGGGGAAGAATGACAGGAGTACAGTGTGACCGCAGGGGGCAGTATGACTGGGAGGGTGTATTGGGACAACAGGGCAGTATGATGTGGGGGGCTGGGGGGGGCAATGTGACTGGTAGCAGTATGACAGTTGGCAGTGTAACAGGTGGTGGGGGCAGTGTGCGAGGAGCAGTATGACAGACGGCAGTGTGACAGGCGGGAGGTGGCAATATTACAGGGGGGTAGTGTGACAGGGGCAGTGTGATAATAGGGGGGCTTTGTTTCAGTAGGACACACTGTATACTTAGGTGCCGGGCACTGCTGTGGCAGAGAATATATTTTCTTCTAGGCTACCAGGCGGGAACGGCCTCAGGGAAGCAATGCTCCTTTCTTACCCAACAGAAGCCTAGAGGCAAAAATCTGGAGCTAGGGGGCAGAGTCAGTAGTTCTAGCAGCTGATGACTGCCAGAAACAACTAGCAACCAGGTGGATAGGAAGGATGGCATATAGCGGGATCGATGCCTTGCATTTTGCTCCTGCAGCCACAGAATACCTGCTTCTCCTCCTCTCCCTTCTGCAGGCATTCAGAGGCTGCAGGCGCAAAATGCAGGGCATCAGTTCCGCTATATGCTGCTGCCTCTCTCATCCAGGTCTAGACAAATGTGACGGGGGACGGGGGGGCACACAGGCCCCCTGAAGCATGGGGCTAGGTCGGAATTGCGACCTCTGCGACCCCTATACTTAAGACTCTGGTCTGCACTTGTGTTCTCCTCATATATATTGAGAAATTTAAATAGGCGGATGAATACGGGGTTTGGACTGATTTTTGTTAATAATAACACACTATTGATTAAAAAATGACACTATAAGAAAACAAACAGTTACTGACAGATATGACGTACGACACTCAGTAAAGGTGCCAGTACATACCTGTAGCAGCTTTTAGTACTGCCTGGTTTGCGCAGAGTCCAAAATGTTCTGACAGGCAAAAGTTTAACACAAGCAGACACTGCTGAAGCTTACCTTTCCCTTACAGTCCCCTTTACACATCGTACAACCGCACTTCCTCCTTGTAATGGGCAGTAAGTAAAAAGGTGGAAATCCCAGGATTCCAGCAAAGCAGGAGATCCTGAAATCTGCTGCAGGTATGTGCGGGTATTTGAGTTCTTTACCACTTACCCACTGGGCACTTAAACCCCCTTCCTAATCAGACCAATTTTCAGCTTTCAGTGCTCTTACATTTTGAATGACAATTACTCAGTTATGCAACACTGTACCCTTATGAAATTTTCGTCCCTTTTTTCACACAAACAGAGCTTTCTTTTGGTGGTATTAAGTCATAATTGGCCTTTTATTTTTTGCGCTATAAATGAAAAAAAAAACAAATATTTTGTTAAAAAATGCATTTTTCGTTTTCGGTTTTAAAATTTTGCAAATTTAGTAATTTTACTTCATTAATTTTGGCCAAAATTTATACTGCTACATTTCTTTAGTAAAAATAACCCAAATAAGTATACATTTTTTGGTCGTTGTCAAGGTTATAGAGTCTACAAGCTATGGTGCCAATCATTGAAAAATTGATCACACTTGATGTACTGACGGCCAATCTCATTTCTTGAGACCCTAACAAGCCAGTAAAGTACAAATACCCCCTAAATGACCCCTTTTTGGAAAGTAGACATTGCAAGGTATTTAGTAAGAGGCATGGTGAGTTTTTTGAAGTTGTAATTTCTTTCCACAATTCCACAATTCTTTGCAAAATGAAGATTTTTATTATTTATATTATTTTTATTTTTCACAAAATCGTCATATTACCAAGTTATTTCTCACACACTGTATAGGCATACTTGCAACTACACCCCAAAATACATTCTGCTACTCCTCCTGAGTATGGCGCTAACACATGTGTGGAACTTTTCCACACACAGAGGTCCAACATCCAAGTAGCACCGTCAGGTGTTCTAGAAGCAAAAATTACACACATAATGGAGCAACAGGACAATGGAAATGACCACAAAATTACCTCATTTTGGAAAGCAAACACCCCAACACATAATCTAGGAGCCATAATGAGTCTTTTGAACATGTCTTTTGTTTTCCACAAGTTTTTGGAAAATGTGGAAAGTAAATGAAAATGCATTTTTTTTTTTTTTTTACACAAAGTTGTCAATTCATAAGATATTTCTAACACCTAGCATTGAACATAGCAAAAATGACATGCCAAAATACAATCTGCTACTCATCCTGAGTATGGCGATACCACATGTGTGAGACTTTTCCACAGCCTGGCCACATACAGAGACCCAACATGCAGGGAGCACCGTCATTTCCTGACTTCCCGTTACACTTTTGTGAGGTACTGTAGGGCACTGATAAGCACGGTAGTGGCACTGATGTGGCACGGATGAGCACTGACGTGGCATGGATGTAGTTTATGTTGTTAGTATAGTATGTTGCCTTCTTTCAGGATCTCTAAAACTGTCAACATTAACTTTTTGTTTTTCCTTTCTAGTACTATTAAACCTTCAATGACCTTGCCTACCACATACCCTTCTGAAAGTTTACATCATAAATTAAGTGAAGAAAACCAGATACCATTCCACCTGCCAGCATCTGAACCACTGCAATTTATTGCTGCACTTACTGGGAAAAGCATTGTGGAATTCTTCCGTAACAGTGTTTCTGAGGTATGTACACAGGATATACAGTGGGTACGGAAAGTATTCAGACCCCCTTAAATTTTTCACTCTTTGTTATATTGCAGCCATTTGCTAAAATCATTTAAGTTCATTCTTCTTCCTCATGAATGTACACATAGCACCCCATACTGACAGAAAAACACAGAATTGTTGACATTGTTGCAGATTTTTAAAAAAAGAAAAACTGGAATATCACATGGTCCTAAGTATTCAGACCCTTTGCTCAGTATTTAGTAGGCTGCAATATAACAAAGAGTGAAAAATTTAAGGGGGTCTGAATACTTTCCGTACCCACTGTGTATGTATATATATATATATATATATATATATATATACATATCCAGATAGAAAACTGTATGTCTGTGTGTGACATAATAAAGAGGAACTATCCACATGTAATACATTTCAGGCTGCTCAAATAATAAAATAAAATGTTTGAAATTGGCTGCCCTTACAGTATGCCTTCTGTCAGTAGTAGGGAGGTGGATTTCTTCCACCTGTGACACTTCTAGCAGTGTTGGAGGCTTTTTGTGGAAGATGGCCCACTCTGCTGAGCACCCAGGTATACATGTCACCAAAGTGTCTGGCTGCTGCCTGTGAAACCTCAGACTGCCTGCACATTATCATGATGGCGGTGAGTTCCAAAGCTCAGAACAAACAGAGAACACTAAACTTTTTCCCACTGTCACCCACAGAGGGCTGGAGGTTTCATATGCGGGGAAAAGCTATTAGTAGTGATCCATCCCACCCAGGTTACAGTTTGCTTGTCCCGTTGTCATCAGGGAAAAGATACAGGACATGTAAAATGTAAGTATCGTTTTTTCCCCCAGGGCTGCATTGTCCGTAACCCCACCAGTTACAGCGTTTTTTAAGAATTTTGTGGAATTTTAATTTTTTAAATAACATTTCATATTTTGTTATATTTAAACAGATATGTGGGCGTGTGCTAAGAGTATGTATGTGTAGTTTTGTTGAGAAGTGTTTTATGGCTGTTGTAAAGAGTGTCTTGATACATTTTGTTTTATGTATACAATGACAGTAAAGTATATTATCTTATTATTATTATCTTCATAGGCAAAAGGCTTACTGCCTGGGGATGCAAGGTCGGGAGGGGGACAGAGGGAGCAGTGCAGGCTGACGGGATACAAGAACCTTTTTAGCCTTTACTGTCATAATTGCTGACACTTCTTCTAAACGGGTGGAAGGAAGGCAAAAAACTGTAAGCATTAGTTCAAAAAGCCTGTCATCACTGTACGTAACACTGGTGTGACCTGACAATAATCTAAACTTGAATAACTTCCTTATTTCGTTTTGTATGGGTTAGGCCTTTCTCACACGGAGGGGTGATGATATGTGTGCCCCGTGCAGGGTCGTGTTTTGCCGACACAGGGATGCACAGATGTTGTGTGCATCCCCATGTTGGAGTCCCATTGTTGTCTATTGGGACACGTGGCTGCATAGACAAAGCCGCTGTATCCCAGTATGACATCCATGTGGGTGCGAATGCGAGTTCTTGAACTCACTATTTGTGCATTTGGGGATATCTAGGATGAGTTCAGGGACTCACAACTGCACCCATATGGATATCCTATTGGAACACCACAGCTGTCTGTCCAACCACTTGTCCTCAGAGAGCAATGAGATGCCATCATTGGGATGCATGCAACACCTTTGCATCCCTGTGCCTTCACAACTCAGCCCTGCATGGGGCACACATGCCATGGTCCCATTTGGACGAGGCCTAATTCGGATTGGATAGATCAGTAAATGCACTGGTACAATCAGAGCATAAGATGTGATCATATAGCTTGAGTTGTACTAGTCAACAGTTGTATTTGTACCATGCTTGTAAAGCTTAACAACAGTTTGCAAACCAAGAGAACTTACTTATGTTACATTGCAGCAATTTTGCCTTCAAGACAGCAGAAAACGAATTGTAACTAAGGCCATAGATGGTTCAAATTTGGCCGGTTCAGCAGGAACCAGCCGAGATTTGAACTATGGATGGGCAGGCTGAATGTACCTAAGTTGATCGATCAACTTGGGTACAACCAGCCTGCTGAATTTTACATGCTATTATTGCAAGCAGCTGTTAGGGTACAACCAGCCTGCTGGATTTTACATGTGATTATTGCTAGCAGCTGGTATATCCACTAGTGGTAATCACTGTCTTCTCCCAGCAGGGATGGCTCCCCCCACCCCTTGGGAGAATACGTCTCAGCAGAAGGGATTCCCCTGTCAACCCTGTCTGTGGTTGCAGGAAAGATATTTGCTCCATCCAGTGACTGTTTGAGGCGCTGCATTAAACCTGGCTTCAGACCTGCATTGAAACAAACATATCGACTATTATTGTTGGATTAGTTATATACTCCTCCTCCAAACTACGAGCGTGCTGGGTCAGCTGTTCCTCATGGGCTTTTGTATTGGACTTAATACTCTTTATAGTAGAAATAAAGACACCCCTGAGGAAGCACTTAAACCCATCCCATTGGACTAGGCCATCATCATATGAGGCGTTATCGCCAAAGAAGTGTTCAATATGAGATTTTGAATGTTATTACCCGTGGGAAGTAATTTCAACCAAAAGGCATCAGAGACCCCTCTATGTGCATAATTCATTTATTTTGTTCACTAGGGAAAAAAAGCAGATGCAGAGCCCACACAAAGGTCTATACGTGAGAGCGAGGAATGTGTTTTAGAGAAGCATGAGAATTAAATGAGAGTGGGATACTTCATACGTCCCATACCTATCCAGCCCAGTTCCGTAAGGAAGCGGGGGAGAGCTGTACCCCTGGGTAAGGCCGGTAAAAAGGATGGAGGGTGCCTATCCAATTTCAGGTCCAAGACACAGTTAAAATCTCACAGCACATAGACAGGGACGTCAGGTTTAATAAGCATGAAAGATACAAAGTCTCGCAGCACTACTGAGGAGACGGAGGAGGAATATATATTACCGCTAATGCATATGTGACAGTATACAGTTTGCAATATAAGAATACATAACGCCCCTTTGGAGTCAATGTGCGATTGAAATTCCTGGAAGTCAAGGGCGTTGTGTACCAGAATAATCACCCCCCTAGAATTGGATGTGTGAGTAGAATGATACGTCTGCCCAGGAATAACGTAGGCAGCTTATAGACTCCTCTGTAAGATGTGTTTCCTGCAGTCCAAAAATCACAGGATGGTATTTGCGGAGGACTGCGGATACCATCACCCTTTTCAAAGGGCTGCCAAGTCCTCAAACATTCCAAGTTACTACAGGAACATCAGTCATGGGACACGTGTAGATATATTCGCACTATGGCAAGGCATCAAGATGACTTTGGCCCTGGGACCAGTACTGCAGGAAGTCTCCATTGGTAGGTAACCCCAGTCAGCCAAAGTTCATGGTGGAATAAGTGAGCGTGACATCCCCCAAAAAAATAACATAAAAACGGAATTCAATTTGGAAAGGCACAACGGTGCCTCAGAACAATTAAACAATTGAGTAGGTAAACCGACTCGTCCAAACAAAAGTGCAACGAGAAAGTGGTACACTTGCCACACAACTCCCAGCATATACCATGCCCTGCCATCGGCAGTGCTACACAAACTTGACTGTATTCAAGTGAAGCCATGGATGATGAACAGTAAAAGAACCATATAAGATTCTGGAACATAGGAACTTGGTCCCTGGCCAGGGTTAAATTCACAGAACCACATGTGCAGTTAATCGTGTATCTCCAAAGCAGGGCAAGGAACGATGAAGCAACCTTCAGGCTTCTTGGTCATCTCTGTGTCTTTGCCGAAGAGAAGGTTCATGAATATCCGACCAATCTGCCACCTCAGGGGCCATAGCAAAGAAATGTACCCGACCTTCAGCCGTTACTCTCAGGCAAGTCACTGATCTGGAACAAGTATTTAGATTTTCTGACTTCACTGACTACATTACATACAAGTTCCAGGTCAGTCATTTGACAGCCAGGCAATTAGCATTTTCAGCAGGTCGTCAGCAGTGGCAGGCTCATTATTGCTTCCAGCGTCAGTTCAGTTTAATGAAAAGCAAATGTTCTATTTAGGAAAGTGTTTACCGAATTGACTCAGTAAGCTCCCTTATTTATTTTAGCTGGAATTGTTCTTTAGGCATGTAATAGTTTAACTAGTGAATCGCATATTTCATCAATAATATAAAAATTTATTTTGTTTTAGAACAATTAGTCAGCTTTTTCTGTTTCATGTGACTTGATTTACAGGATGAAAATGAAGAATTACGGCACCTTATGTGGTCATCCCTTTCATTTTATCGGACACCAGACATTGAAATCACATCTTGTGTTTTGCTGTCAACAAAGGCAATTTATTTTGTGCTGGATGACACAATAAAAAAGATAAATCAGATACCGCTGAGTAAGTGATTGTTCCGATCACATCATTAATGTGAAAAACAAAAGGAGGTTTGTACTTTTTACTGTTTGTAGTGGAAATGTAACTTTTCTTTTTCTTTCCCAATAGATTCCTGCAACCAAAACAATGCCAGCTTAGAGCACAGTTTATTCCATCGTTGCTGCTGTATAGTGATAAAGTTCAGTGATCTTCAGTCTGTAAACATTGGGCTTTTTGATCAGTACTTTAGAATAACAGGTACACTGTTTGTTTTAATTCTAACCGCAAAGATTCCAGTTTCTTTACATTTTTATATAGTATGATGATCATATTTATTGTTAGAATGAGTTCCACTCATTATAACACTTGGATAACACTTGCAATAAAACAGCGTTTGTCAGGGATCCAACAGGGGCCTTTATGAAAGGGCCACTCTGCTAAGGAACACAATATTTTTGAATTTTATCATAAAGTACTTTGTAGTTAGGTCCTGGGTGTTACAAAATCTGAAGGTTCCACATCAAAACACAATCTGCAATCTGTGTTTTTTCTTTTACATAGTAAAAGTAGACCTTGTATCGCTATACACTGCTCAAAAATATGAAAGGAATACTTTTTAATCAGAGTATAGAATCAAGTTAATGAAACTCCTGGGATATTAATCTGGTCAGTTAAGTAGAAGAGGGGGTAAGGTAATTTGTTTTCAGCTGCTTTGGTGGTAATTAAATAAACCAGTGCACTAGATAAGCCACCTCCAAAACAGAAATGGTTTTACAGGTGGAGGCCGCTGACATGTTTTTTTCCTACTCCTCTTTTCTGACTGTTATTTACTAGTTTTGCATTCGGCTAGAGTCAGTGTCACTACTTGTAGCATGGCGATACCTGAACCCTATAGAGGTTACACATGCAGTCCAACTTCTCCAGGATGGCACATAAATACATGCCATTAGCAGAAGGTTTGCTGTGTCTCCCAACACAGTCTCAAGAACATGCATAAGATTCCAGGAAACGGGCAGTTACTCTAGGAAAGCTGGACAGGACCGTCGAAAGTCCCTAACCCATCAGCAGGACCAGTATCTGCTCCATTGTGCAAGGAGGAACAGGATGAGCACTTCCAGAGCCCTCCAGCAAGGCCACTGGTGTGAATGTCTCTGACCAATCAGACTTCATGAGGGTTGCCTGAGAGCCTGACGTCCTCTAGTGGTCCCTGTGCTCACCTCCCGGCACCATGGAGCTGGATTGGCATTTGCCATTGAACACCGGAATTGGCAGGTCCACCACTGGCGCCCTGTGCTTTTCACAGATGAGAGCAGGTTCACTCTGAGCACATGTGACAGACGTGAAAGGGTCTAGAGAATCTGTGGAGAACATCTCTACAGGCTAGACCAGCCTTTCTCAACCATTTTAACACCGAGGAACCCTTGAAATAAATTTCTGTTTTTTGGGGAACCCCTGCTAAAAATTAAAATGACACATTAGTGTGACAGTCAGTGGGAAGAATGAGCCTTACTCGTGTCATCATTGAGAAGAATTACCCCCTTACAGATAGCTAAAAGGAACAATGGTGTCATTGGGAACTTATCTGAGAGGCAGAAATTGCCCATTGCCCAAGGAACCCCTAGCAACCTCAGGAGGAACCCTGGTTGAGAAACCCTGGGCTAGACATCGGCACCCTGACTGCCATTAGGTATCGGGATGAAATACTTGGACAAATTGTCAGACCCTACGCTGGTGCAGTGGGTCCTGGGTTCCTCCTGGTGCACGACAATGCCCAGCCTCATGTGGCGAGAGTATGCAGCCAGTTCCTAGAAGATGAAGGAATTGATACAATTGAATGGCCCCCACGCTCGCCTGACCTAAATCCAATAGGACAACCTCTGGGACATTATTTTTCGGTCCATCTGATGCCACCAGGTTGAGCCTCAGTCTGGGGCATGCATACAAGCACATGGGGGCCATACAAACTACAGAGTACCATTTTTGAGTTGCTGCAGTGAAATTTCAGCAAAATGGACTAGCCTGCTGTATCGTTTTTTCACTTTGATTTTGGGGGTGTCTTTGAATTTAGCCATCTGTAGGTTGAGAATTTTCATTTCCATCAAACGGTGGGGTATCCTTTCGTTCCTAACACATTACCCAGTCCATATCAGTATAGATATCCAGCATTATATTTTTCCCCATTGAGATCTGATGTGTTTTTTTGAGCAGTGTATTTGCATTAAAGGGGGCAGTTGACATATTTTATAAGCATTTCCTTGATCTCTTCTTTTAAAAACTTGGTAGAGGATTGAAACACACCTATTACATTTAAAACAACGTATTTTTTCTGTGTAAAATTGATTTAAATCTTTTTTTTTTTTTTATATCGCTTTTTAGGGTGATTGTATGTATACTGTTAACCACTATTATCGTTTTCTGGTTGGCTGGTAGATACATATCTTTTATTTAGGTGCTGGGAATGTAAATATAGATAGACTTTAGTGGTTGTCAGTCCATTTTTTTGTTTTTTTTAAATTGTTTTTCTGTTATATATACAGTATATATATATATATATATATATATATATATATATATATATATATATATATATATATATATATATACATGCATGATCTTTGCTTTACAAATAATCATTTATTAAAAGACTCTTCGAGCATCATGGTAAAGAGGCAGCACAGCACAACTGCTTGTCTGCTTGCTTTGAGGCAAAATATACCTGATGGAAACTCCATCAGGTATATTGTGATGAACCCTCCAATAAAGAATGAATCAGTGGAGATAAGTCATTAACCCCTTCAAACCTACCCCTTCACACCTACCTCTTCACACCTACAGGTAAAACCAATCTAAATGCCTAAGCCCAATTTTGTCATTTTAGTAAAACCGTGTTCGTAAAACCGTACATATCATCACAACTACTTTGTGCATCAAGGTGATTTATACCTTGTTTTTTTCCAGAACAAATTGGGCTTTCATTTGATGGTAAATGGTAATGGATATCTGCGAATTAAAAAAAAAAAAAAAGTTTTTTTTTAATTTAAATGTATATTTCTTGCTACTACGATAGCCTACCACCAAAGAACACCACAAAATATATTACCATATGTGTATGTTGTTTTTACCCGTAGTACACCCCAGAATCAATAGTGCGCAATTTGCTTTTTCTTTTTTTAAATTCTACCTAAAACACACTGACACTAACGGACACTGATACTAATTTGAAAAAAAAAAAAATCCTGTCCAAAAATACTGACCTAGATCAAACCTTGATCTAGGTATTTTTTTTATTTTATTTCATTTTTGTAATTATTATTATTATTTATTTATTTATTTTCCACCTCTGCAGGAACAGAGAATGATACAATGTATCTCTCTCATCCATTCACAGAGACAGAAAACATGGGGGTGGGCTATCACAGCGATCGGGTTACCTGGAACTGGCCATTCTGGGTCCCAATCATTAGAACGGGACTCAGGGCTCTCGGTGAGACCCCGATCTCTGTACTAGGAGCACGTCTTGCAGCGCCCTCCCAGCACAAAGGGAGATATTCAAAATGCGGCCAAATGGAAAATAGCCCAGTCCCATGGGGCCGCATATTTGCCTCCTATCAACGTGAAGGGGTTAAAGTGTAAGTTCATCATACTAGAAAAAAGCTAAAAAAGGTGAACTAACACTGTCCCCACCCCTTTTGTCCCCTCTGTACTTGCCTCCATGAGCAATGAGCTGTAAGTGCCCACGCAGTCAGTATGGTAGTCCGGGGATTTGTAATCCCCAACTTTTTTTTTGTAGCATTTTTAGGACGGTGCAGTGATAAGTGACGCTAATTAGCCACAGCTCTGATCCGTCCTGGAAGCTGTGCAGAAAGAAGAGGAGGAGCAGGGATTTCAAATCTCTGGACTGCTACACCAGCTGCATGGGCACTGACAGCTCATCACCCAAATGGAGATAAGCACAGCGGGGACCGAAGGGTAGGGCGGGTGTACGGTGTTCATTTTCAATTTTTTTCTGGAAAAAATAACCAAGGCTGTATAAACTGCAAACTGAAAGTTCCACCTCCTGACTCAAAAACAGAAAGTAATGTATGAATTTTCTATACTTTGACTAACAAATCTTTTTGATACCATATTAGATGTGAATACATTTGTTGAAAATATGACTTTGCGCAAACATTACCACTCTGAAGCTTTGGTTTCAGATACAGCACCTGAGATAGACAGGCTGTAACCTAGGAGAGATCTTTAGATTTCAGGGATCAGTGTGGTGTTGTGGACCTGGAAGAGTTAATGTGTGAGTCTGAGACTATTAGAAAGGAAGGCTCTGCCACTGTTATCCCTGTGAGCTGCAGGATCAGGTCTGACTTTTCTGTCAGCTCTAAGGGGAGAGCAATGGATGAGTATCCAAAAATGGTGAAACGTGATTTAACTAGGCTCGCCATCCGTATGCATGCACATGGAGGGGTTGTGGATGACAGTCGCACCTCTGGTGAGTGTGAATCATTACTTAGACTCAGTAAAGATCCTGAAATTATTATAATCAAACTCTGATAAAGGGGGACTGATTGTACTACAGGATGCATCGGCTTATAGAGATGAGGCATTGAGGCTATTATCAGATGACGCCACATATGACGTGTTGAAAAGTGATCCCACCAAGACCTATAAAGAAAAGTTGAGATTGCTAATGAGGAGAGGTGTAAGATCAGGAGTTTTCACTACAGAGGAGGGTGAGATATTGATTCCACAGTATCCTGTGATGGCAATATTTCCCCAACTTCCTAAAACCAATAAGGGGTTATACCCCCTTGTGGGAAGACCTATCGTGTCAGGAATAGGCTCCCTCAATGAATGGCTAGGACAGTGGCTTGACACCCAATTGCAACCCCTGGTTAGAGAATTATCCAGCTTTCTTAGAGACACTAAGCATTTGTTAGACATTATGGACACTTTTTAATGACAGGATGGTTTCTTTTGGGTCACATGTGAGGTGTCCAGCCTCTATTTGTGCATATGACACGGGTTGGGCCTGAATGCAGTTCAGTTTTATTTGGACAGATATAGTGGCCTTTCATGCTTTCAAAGGGAATTCATTTTGGTCTCTTTAGGTTACCTTCTCGCACACAATATTTCTTTTTATGGGTTTTATCACCACCAACGGTGTGGTGCGTCTATGGGTGCTGGTTTTTCGCCCTTTCTCGCCAACTTATACATGGGTTGGTGGAAGATGGTTCATCTCTGTAGCGAGGGTAACCCATTCAGGTCCAGCATTAAATTGTTCTGTCGCTACATAGATGATCTGGTTTTTGTCCTTGATGGAGCTGGGTTTGTGTTAGGAAAATTTATAGAATATCTTAATAGCAATGAATTAAACTGAAGATTCACAGGACAACAAAAGGATCATACTATACCATTTTTGGATGTGGCATTATCACATAGTGGAGGCAAAGTGAGAGCCAATCTATACAGAAAACCATTGTTGGGTAATACCATTCTCAGAGCTGACTCTGGGCACCCCAGATACACCATCAGGGGTATTCCAGTGGGTCAGATGCTGAAGATTCGCTGCATTTGCCCCCGAGGAAGTGGATTATCAGTACGAGTCTGCACAAATGTGTCAGCGCTTCACTCAGCGTGGTTATTCTACTGCTGATTTGAGCAGAGCGTTGGCCATCGCTGGGTCCAGAGAAAAAGAGCTGGCAGTTGTAGTGTACCAGTATTTTCTGCAGATTATGGCATGGAATTTTACAAGGTGTGGAAAATTGTAAAGAAGTGCATTCCATTGCTAGATCAGGATGAGGTCTACACCAAAGTTCTTAAAATGGGATTAAAATGGTGTCACGACGAGCCCTTACTTAGGGGATAAAGACAGTCCCAAGTTACTTTTCATCAAAGAGACCCGGTAACACACATTGGTTTCATCAAAGAGACCCGGTAACACACATTGGTTAAGCTTCAGAGGCAACTTCAAATGTGGTGGAAATTATTGTCCACTTTGTCGTGGAATTATTGAGGGGGACATATTTAGATCTAGCAGAAGTGGAAGAGAGTATGGTGTAAGATCTTTCATTAATTGTAATACAAAAAATGTGATATACCTCATCACTTGTGCTATATGTAATGTCCAGTATGTCGGGAGAACTATCAGGCGGTTACGCTACCGCCTGAGAGACCACGTATTTGACACTGTCAAACATCATGATACAAGTGTGGCACGTCACTTCAACGAACATCATATGGGGAACTTTATAGCCATCTGTGTCTCCAGGCTGTAGAGAAGGTGGGTACTCCCAGACGTGGTGGTGACAGGTTTAGGTCTCTCTGTAAACGCGAGGTTTATTGGATCTTCCATTTATGCACTAGAGTTCCACAGGGGTTAAACTATGAGTGGCACCTTTACACATTTTTATGACTAAAGAAGGGGGCTGTTAGCACCATCTGGAGGGTGTGTTGGTCTGTATATATGTATGGTGGTATGTATATACTTATATGGTGTGTGTGTGTATATGTGTATATATATATACATACACATATACACACCACAGTGGCATTTTAATTTAAATAATTTCATGAACACCCATTATGGTACTGATGCTCGTTTTTGCATCACACCACATTTAACACACATATTGAGTCAGTAAGTAAGTTTGGTATTATACCTGCATTTGATTCATTAAATGATCATTCCTTCCTTTTTTGTCCATGTGTCCAACTGTACCATTTATTTTGTCCAACTGTACCTTTTGTATATGGGGTTCCCTGGGGTCTGTTTTTTGTTGGATTATTTTGATCTTTTATCCATATTTTGTTTTTGATTCTTTTGTCCGTTTTTGAATTTTTGGACACTTTTTCATCTAACATATTTTCATGTTTTCCAATCCATTGCATTAAGTGGTTATAGGTCTGGTCATCATTGTCTGTCTGGCGTGCTGTGAATGACTTGTTAGCCACACAGCCTGCCAGAGGAGGTAAACCACATTATGTGTATCCCTCACATTGTGGCATTATGTGCACTTAGTTTGTGAGGGTGTCCTGCTGTAGTTGGCTCGCTATCTCCTTACCTGTGCTCTCCTGCAAGGTCATCCAGCAGTGGCTGCTGGATCTGTGTTGGTGGGTTTTTTTTTATTTATGTGTTATGACATGTTAGTATGGGAAGGCAAGAAACATAGACTCTCAGTAGTGGTAGTGCATCTTTAATTGATTTATTTGTTAATTGTTCAATTGCCATACCATGCTTACTTATATATACAGGTCCTTCTCAAAAAATTAGCATATTGTGATAAAGTTCATTATTTTCTGTAATGTACTGATAAACCATTAGACTTTCATATATTTTAGATTCATTACACACAACTGAAGTAGTGCAAGCCTTTTATTGTTTTTAATACTGATGATTTTGGCATACAGCTCATGAAAAACCAAAATTCCTATCTCAAAAAATTAGCATATCGTGAAAAGGTTCTCTAAACAAGCCATTAACCTAATCATCTGAATCAACTAATTAACTCTAAACACCTGCAAAATATTCCTGAGGCTTTTAAAAACTCCCAGCCTGGTTCATTACTCAAAACCACAATCATGGGTAAGACTGCCGACCTGACCGCTGTACAGAAGGCCATCATTGACACCCTCAAACAAGAGGGTAAGACACAGAAAGAAATTTCTGAACGAATAGGCTGTTCCCAGAGTGCTATATCAAGGCACCTCAGTGGGAAGTCTGTGGGAAGGAAAAAGGGTGGCAGAAAATGCTGCACAACGAGAAGAGGTGACCGGACCCTGAGGAAGATTGTGGAGAAGGACCGATTCCAGACCTTGGGGGACCTGCGGAAGCAGTGGACTGAGTCTGGAGTAGAAACATCTAGAGCCACCGTGTACAGGCGTGTGCAGGAAATGGGCTACAGGTGCCGCATTCCCCAGGTCAAGCCACTTTTGAACCAGAAACAGCGGCAGAAGCGCCTGACCTGGGCTACAGAGAAGCAGCACTGGACTGTTGCTCAGTGGTCCAAAGTACTTTTTTGGATGAAAGCAAATTTTGCATGTCATTCGGAAATCAAGGTGCCAGAGTCTGGAGGAAGACAGGGGAGAAATGCCAAAATGCCTGAAGTCCAGTGTCAAGTACCCACAGTCAGTGATGGTCTGGGGTGCCATGTCAGCTGCTGGTGTTGGTCCACTGTGTCTTATCAAGGGCAGGGTCAATGCAGCTAGCTATCAGGAGATTTTGGAGCACTTCATGCTTCCATCTGCTGAAAAGCTTTATGGAGATGAAGATTCATTTTTCAGCACGACCTGGCACCTGCTCACAGTGCCAAAACCACTGGTAAATGGTTTACTGACCATGGTATTACTGTGCTCAATTGGCCTGCCAACTCTCCTGACCTGAACCCCATAGAGAATCTGTGGGATGTTGTGAAGAGAAAGTTGAGAGACGCAAGACCCAACACTCTGGATGAGCTCAAGGCCGCTATCGAAGCATCCTGGGCCTCCATAACACCTCAGCAGTGCCACAGGCTGATTGCCTCCATGCCACGCCGCATTGAAGCAGTCATTTCTGCAAAAGGATTCCGACCAAGTATTGAGTGCATAACTGAACATAATTATTTGAAGGTTGACTTTTTTTGTATTAAAAACACTTTTTTTTTTTATTGGTCGGATGAAATATGCTAATTTTTTGAGATAGGAATTTTGTTTTTTCATGAGCTGTATGCCAAAATCATCAATATTAAAACAATAAAAGGCTTGCACTACTTCAGTTGTGTGTAATGAATCTAAAATATATGAAAGGCTAATGTTTATCAGTACATTACAGAAAATAATGAACTTTATCACAATATGCTAATTTTTTGAGAAGGACCTGTATATTTAATTCAATGTATGTGTATATGAGGTTTGAGTAAGCGCTGACTTTAACGTGAAATGCGTTACCTTTTATTTTTGGCATACCTGTGATGTGATTTTAATACTTCAATAAAGTTACCAAGAAGTGCAGCAATATTCTGGATTTTTGCATGTCTCTGAATCTCACAGACGAACTGTGAAGCACCCTGGATTCCTGTTCCCAACGTGCGAGAGTTGGTCAGTCATCTTGAACGGCATTTCTTTGGCTTTGACTAACAAATATTTTTTAAATAATTATTGTCCAGATAGTAATAAATTATGTACATAACCACTATGCATTCATTGTAATGCTATGAGGTAGATTTCTCCCAGTTTTTTGTCATGGCTTTACTACATTCTAATCTTGATTTAATTTTTCTTTCTTTGCTTTACAGGTCCTTCTCCAAACCATGTTGTAACATGTTTGACAAGAGACAGCTATACTACCCATGCATTTATACAACAGCTCATGTCTGTATTATCCTTGCTGGCAAGAACACCATCCCCAGAGCCTGTAGAGAAAGACTTCTACTCCGAGTTTGGGAATAAGAGAACAGGTAGAACACTCATAACACTTGTATTTTGGATGAAAAAGTCTTTTAAAGACTATTCCTGCTTTCTTGTTTTAAATTACAATAATGTCTTTTGTCTGCTGGCTTCAATGGGCAAATAGAGCATGCATTTGAAATCAGTTTAAGATGCTTTTGTGATCATTCAGTATTTATTGCAGGTGCAGTTGACCTGCTTTAGCTGCTCTTAAATTCTTATAGGCTTTGTATAAGGTTAGAAGCCGTTCTGAAGCTAGCCTGTCAACACAAGGGGGTTTATTTACTAAAGGCAAATCCACTGTGCATTACAAGTGCTCTTGGAAGTGCAGTCGCTGTAGATCTGAGGAGAACATGCAAGGAAAATAAAAAAACAGCATTTCTCCACTGATAATAAGTTTTTCTTACATTTATTTCCCGTATAAACAACGTTTTTGGTATTACTATTGCAGCTCTGATGACTGTTTTGTTTAATGGGCCATACTACTTAAGAAGTTACATTCAACACCTATTGTATATTGGTATAAAGGCCCGTACACACGTACCGATCGTCGGCATACAAACGTCGGTGGACGAAGGATCTGCCGATTGTACGCGTGTTAGTATGGTGCCTCCGACAGATGTCTGCGCACAATCCGCGGACAAAAGTCTTTCTTGCAAACATGAAAATTTTTGTATGCCGACACCAGAACGGACGATTGTTCGCCTGTCAGTACACAATTCGGCCGACAGACCGCAGATTTGCAAGACTGGGCATGCTCAGAAAATAGAAAACACAGGGAAAGTTAACCATTACATGACATCACTTCTGCAGTCGGCGGACAAAATTCTTGTGCTGTCCTTGTGCTGTCTTTGCACTTTTCAGCAGACACCGACATCCCGGGGAGAAAAGAGGAACATTTGTAAGCCGACCATCGGTACGTGTGTACGGGGCTTTAGACTACTTGTTGTTTTTGTTTCCTTCATCTTACTTCTTACTGATTTTGACTGTGTCCTATCAACAATTGTTAACTACTTTTTGCTTTAGTAAAATCTGTTTGGGGGGAAAAAAAAATGCATTTTTGCTTGCACATGATTGGATGATAGAAATCAGCAGAGGTTCCCCTCAGATCTACAGAGACTGCACTTCCAAGTGCACTTGTAGTGCACAGTGGATTTAATTTAGTATTTCATTTAGCAAATTAACCCCAAAGTGTACTCCATGTGCTTGCCTTTCCTGTTTCTTCTAACTCAGAATACAGAGAATAAATAGTACAGTGTAACCTGTGCTTTGCCTGTGCGGATAATAATTTCACATCCCGCAGCAACTTATACTTCCCTTTTCTGGTGCTTTGTTCACTCATGAAAGCAAAAGAGAGGACTGTGTACTCCAAGGAGTAGAGAACCCTCTCTGCCCCCGTAAGTAGTGTTGAGTGGGCAAGTGCCTAGCCCCAGTGCTTTCAAGTGGCAAGAGGTGAGTCAGATTTCACCTAGAAGTAGTAGTTTTTTTTTTTTTCTTCTAGTGGCCAAACAAAGTGGCAGGAGAGTGAAGGGGAGGTAGGTGGAAACTGCCACAAAACTAAATAAATCTGTTGCATTACCCCGCTTGGACAAAGCACAATCTTTAGGTAGCTTGCTTGTATCTGTTTTATGCTAGTAACATGAGTCCTGTAGGTATATAGACCTATGGTTGCGAAAGGGACAGTGAATGTGCTTCAACCGAAGAAGGTAAAAAAAATTCCCGTGATGACTATAATAAAGATTACACAGAGTACAATACAGAATATGTATGCCAGCACTAATTTAATAGGTTTTAGGAAATATAACATTTTTGCCAGGTGTCTTTTTAAGAGTCAAATTTACCGGTGTTTCTAAACCCTTCAGCTCAAATATCCTCAAACAGATTTTCTGAATTTTTCTTTGAGTGATACATTGCTTTGCACACTTTTTAGAATCTCTTATCCCTTGTTTCAATTTTACATTTTTTAAGGGCCAGTACACCTCAAAATGTTTTTTTTCCTTTTTTCAGTGTGTATTACTGTTCAGTATCGCATTCCTTTTTTTGCATTTTTGATTACTTGTTTGATTAACTTGCAAATTCTGTTTTACAAATTCCAAGTTCCAAATCCATACTTCCAATTTCCAAGTTCTAAATTCCGAGATTACAAATCTGTTTTTTCAAATTCCAGAGTTCTGAATTCCATGTAAATATGTTGAATCTATTTTCATTCAGTTTTCAAAAAATACAGAGCATACTCATTAGGATACATGTCCATTACCATCAAGTGCACAGAGATGCATAGAAACAATGATATTATAAAGTAAAACATCAAAAGTTTGTGATAGAACTAAGGCTTGCAAAGACAAACCAAGATAAACAGGTGGAGCATCTGTATGTATGGTTATTTCCAACAGCCATCTAGCATCAAAATATATGTAGCAACAGTGAAAATGAAATGAGCATAGTATGGTGCCACATTCTGCAAAATTGGAAAAATATCACATTACATTCAGGCGCACCAAGTAGAACAAATACTGCATGTAAAATATTTTGATAGTTTAAAAGAGGGAAGCAAAAAATAGCATTCAAAAAGTAGAAACGAGAAGAAAGAGAAAATAAGAGGGGGTGCAGAATGAGAAAGGGGGGGGGGGTTGCCACCTATACCTGAGATGTGCAGAGAGTAACATTTTGGTCCAGTTTATTGGCCACAAAGGTCTCCAAAGCTGGAAGAATACCAGAAGTGTGACCAGGCAAGTCCTCATAGGTTTGTAGGTTTCTTTATTCTCATCCCAGGCAATCATACTTTCCAGGTATTCCATCCTGTCCACACAAGCCCAATCAGCCAATGAGTGTGCGTATGGTTGACGCCACTGTCTGGCAATGACATAGAGAGCTGCAGTGAGAAAATGTCAAATTAAACTTTTTTTGATTTGTTTGTAAGAGCCTGGCAACATAGAAAGTATGCAGTAATTTCAATCCTGAGCAAGGGATGATATCCATAAAAGAGAGTGCCAGTATTTTGTACTTAAATGGGTGAAACATGTAACATGTTCCCAAATGTGAACTTATCCTTTAAAAAAAAATGCCTTTACAATCACAGTGAATATTTACACAATTTATTAAATGAAGATTCAAAAGTCTTTGTAAATTAGCTTATCTATTTCAATATACCCTAAAGTGACTGACTCTCTCTTAAGATATACCTTCATCCATGTTCTACATAATGCATTTGAAAGAGATTCCAAAAATTGTCTCACACAGGGTGAGTGAATCAGTTTCTTGAAGTCTGAGCTGTGAATACTTCCCCCTCACACTTCAAATGTAACTTTCTAAGACTGGCTTCAATATGGATATTGTGAGCAGCTTTTTCTGACACTTTGGGGCATGTTTATAAAGCGTGAATGTGATTTTCACCAAACTTTTACTGGTGGCCAATCAATCCCGGTTATCCAAAACACATGCACCAGGAATATTGACCTGTAGTAAATGTTTGGTAATAGCCAAATGCGCTGCTTCATAAACATACCACTTTGATACATGATAAACTGCAAGGAGCCTACAGTAGGTGTATCTGAAAAATACCTGTCCTTCATTACAAACAGGTAGAAAAAAAGGTTTCCAGCTATGTCTGGATGAAAAACTGAAACCCTGTGCAGGTAGGCTGTGTTCCCTGTATGAAGGCTTAATATTTAATTTGGCTGGAGTGTACCTTTTAACTAATTCATTCTTACCTCCCCTCCCCTTCCTTGTTTCCAGCATTTCATAAAACGTAAGCATCTACCCGCCTGATAATTAGAACTTCTTTCAGACATTTTCTATGAGTTATGTTAAGTTTTTTTCTTCAGGAAAGCAGTATTTAATGAACAGTGACGGTTTAGCTGTGCTGTGTACGTATGTAACAGAGGAAGTAATGTCAGGGAAATAGTGACTTGGAACAACAGGAATTCAGAGGAATGTGACTAACTCTACACTTTCAAAATAAACCTCCTGCCTCTAACAATGAAAGTAGTCTCCCAAATGTTAAAGGACAATTAAATCAGTGAAAAATATTTGGATTGTTAGTAATTTTTAGTAAATTTAGTATTAGTAGATTGTTAGTAAATTTTTTTAGCCATTCAGTTTGCAGTAGCCATTCATCTGTGCACATATTGAAATTAAAGTATACAGTATGTGATCCCTTGCCTTGTAAAACACCCCATTTACTTCAATACTGGGCAGTTTCACCCCCTTCCTGCCCAGGCCAGGTTTCAGCTTTCAGCGCTGTCGTACATTGAATGACAATTGAGCGGTCATGCAACGCTGTACACAGATGACATTTTATAGTTTTTTTGAGACAGATAGAGCTTTCTTTTTGTTGGTATTTAATCAGCACTGGGGTTTTAATTTTTTTGCTAAAAAAAATAAACAAAGGGCAAAGTTTTGAAAAAAACAAAAAAAAGTTTTTTTTTTTTCTCGTTTTTGTTAGAAAATTTTGTAAATAAGTAATTTTTCTCCACTGATGTGCGCTGATGAGGCTATACTGATGAGGTGGCCCTGAAGGGCACTGATGAGGAGGCACTAATATTCCGCACTGATAGATAGCACTTATGGGCACTGATAAGCAACACTGATAAGACGGCACTCACTAGTTCAGTTGGAATTACTGAAATAAATTACCTTTTTATATTCTAACTTTTTGAGATGCACACGTGTGTGTGTGTGTGTGTGTGTGTGTGTGTGTGTGTGTGTGTGTATATATATATGTATATATATATCTGTTGGGACACCTGCCTTTACACGCACATGAACTTTAATTGCAGAGGTGGGGGACTTAAGTCACATGACTTGACTTAAGTCACCAGTTTGAGGACTTGAGACTTGCTTGACTTAAATTAATAAAAGACTTGACTTTGACTTGGTATTCATGACTTGAGACTTGACTTTGACTTGAGACATATGACTCGAAATGACTTTACTTTTTTAAGTTATTAAATATTTGCATTTTCTCTATATGTGTTAAAAATAATGTGCCTGTTATGTTTCTGACACCACAGTCACTTAAAACAGTGTTTCTCAACCTTTTTTCTGTCAAGGCACCCTTTAAGATTATAGACATTATCAAGGCACCCTTCAAAATTATGGACAATCTCGAGGCACCCCATTGTAAAATGTAAAAAACTGTTCATATAGATTTACATAATGCAGCAACATCCACACATAGGACACCCAAAGTTAGAGGTGATTTATTCTTCCAAAGCAAATACTTTTGAACCCTGGTACTAACTAGTATTCCAATGTTTCTCCTCTCCCTCAATTTCTTTCCATCAGTCAGCTATTGTCACCCCAGTGCTGAGGGAGAGGGGCACAGGAGGGTCACACAAGGGTGCTGTGGAGGCAACAGACATCTTTCTTATTAACTGATGACGTCATTGGTTGTAAGGACACCAGTGTCTAGAAAGTCATATTGGTGCATAATGCAAACCCGTGGCTTTGTATAACTAAAAGGCAGGCTTCATCCACCTGCTGGCTTGTATACAATTTTTGATCAATTTTTAGGCATTTTGCCAAGGCGCCCCTGAAGAAACCTTAAGGCACCCCAGTGTGCCTGGGCACCCTGGTTGGAAAAGGCTGACTTAAAACACCTCAGTGTGTTCTGATTTTTAGGACACTGGCTGTTTAACAATGGAAATACTTAACATGTTTTTAGTGACTGTGGTGTTGAAACATGACCGGACGAAGGATTTTGAGCTGTTTGGGCATTCAAAGTGTTTCTTTAATATGCCAAGAAAAAAGCACTAAGCAGTTTTGTTAATGTTGAAAATAAAACAAAACCTTTCCTGACCATTGACTGATTTAAAGGTGAAAATTGGGGTAGATCAGTATTTTGACTTGATTTGTGACTTGACCAAAATAAATGACTTGACTTGACTTGCTTGACTTCTAGCAGGGACTCGACTTGACTTGCTTGCTTTTCGCCACAGTAACTTGGGACTTGCTTGAGACTTGAAGATTGAGACTTGCTTGTGACTTGCACATGTGTGACTTACTCCCATGTCTGTTTAATTGCATCCCAGTCTTAGCCCGTAGGGGTTCAGTACTGTTCTCCCACCCTTTGCAACTATAACAGTTTCAACTCTTCTGGGAAGGCCGTTCACAAGGTTTAGGAGTGTGTCTTTGGGAATATTTGACCATTCTTCCTGAGGCGCATTTGTGAGGTCAGGCACTGAGGTTGGAGAGAAGGCCTGGCTCGCAGTCTCTGCTCTAATTCATGCCAAATGTGTTCTGTCGGGCTGAGATCAGGACTCTGTGCAAGCCAGTCAAGTTCCTCCACCCCAAACTTGCTCATCCATGTCTTTATGGACCTTTCTTGTGC
Source organism: Pelophylax lessonae (assembly GCF_965119305.1). NCBI lineage: Eukaryota > Metazoa > Chordata > Amphibia > Anura > Ranidae > Pelophylax > Pelophylax lessonae. The sequence continues at coordinate 86,707,276 of NC_138775.1, read as the reverse complement.
ACTGGTGTGGAGTCCTGTTCGAACGGGAAGGGCATACCGCAAACTGTTCCCCCAAAGTTGGGAGCATGAAATTATCCAAAATGTCTTGGTATGCTGACAGCTTAAATGTTCCTTTCTCTCTCGCTCATTGACAGACGTAGTCCTCGGTGATTCAGCACCTTCGGGTTATGTTGCCTCCACAGGAGCAGGACTAGACAGGAAATAAAAATGCTCTGGCCACACCCTAGGGGCAGTCCCAGAGGGTATATCCTCTCTCTCTCTGCCTCAGCAAATCAGTTTTTTTCTGTCTAGTTAGGAGTAAGGACCTAGATACCTTGCTGGGATCTTCGGTCCTGGCAGGATTTTTTTCTTAAAAAGATTTTTTTAGACAGCTTTTTTTCTCCAGTGTTCCTGTGAGATCTTCAAGCAAGAAAGCTGAACTGGGCGACGGGCTGGATGTTGAGATCCGGTGGTCACCCCAGTTCAGCCTAAGAGCGCGTGCAGGCCATAGCTCCGCGCTGGGTCGGCCGCGACATAGTCCCACTGGGGGACTGACCCCGCGAGTTAAACGTCTCGCTGAAACGCCAAGGACCATGAGTCACGGCGTCCGTATTGGTCGACAGCCCTCCCGCCCCGGTGGAGAGGGGTACTGTCAGGAGTTGGTGCCCGCCTGGTTCCGGTATGGTGAGTAGTATGTTCCCCCTTTTCCCCTGACGGGTCTTGTGGTGAACGCGGGCCCCTCTCTGTATGGTAAGATAGAGTCCCCCTCTATCCTATAACATGGCACAGATCCCCCTACTTTGAGTGTGATTTTTTGTGCAAAAAGCCAGGAGGCTTGGTTTGGGAGCTAACAATCTAATTGTATACATGTTAAAAAGATTGTAATCAGTGGCAGTCTGGGAATCTTACTGTGATAATAATAAAGTACCTACCAGTCAGAAGCCACGGACATGTAGACTACCTTCCTAGTCAAATCTCCAGCTATAGCAGGCCTTCCGAACGGCCATGCGGTCCGCCAGGGCCAGTACCGCCAACCACGCCAAATCCCCATGCAGAGAAGGTGTTGTGTGCTCTGCAGCACACCGCTATTCGGTACAGGCCGCCGCCATTTTTTTTTGCTGGATCGCACGAGCCGCCATTTTGGCGTAGCCTCGTGTCTCCAGCATGGGGGCGGCCATGTTTGAGGTGATCCAAACACCTCGTGGAGCTAGGGGAGGCGCCGGAAGACGTGCAGAGGGGCGGAGCCGCCTCCTTTCTTCCTGGGCAGCCAGCCAAAAGACTTCCTGTTTGTGAAGACAGCGCTGTAACCTGTTGCAGTTAAACTCTGAGCATCAAGTGGTGAGCCTGGGGGTTTATCTCTCTCTCTCTCGATCGATAGGGATCCCTAGCAGGTAACACTAAGGGGCTTTTGTGGCGCTGGGGGTCTGAAAAAAAAAAAAAAAGTTTTTTTATTTAATTGAATTGTATTATCCGGGAAGTTACCGGAATAATCATGGACCCTGCCACACCGATTCCCCCACCTGTTTCCCTCGAGGGGGCCACGGGACCCACCGGTGCACAGAGTATGGATGCATTTACAGCAGTTTTGGAGTCTTTGGTGGCTCGGGTGGAGGCAGCCTGTCAGGGACGGGGGTCAAGGAAGCGACCCCCGCCTACCCCTATATTATCTGACACCTCTGACTCAGATTCAGAGATGGTCACTGCAGCTGCAGGTCCCTCTGCAAGGGCTGTTACCTCAGGTAAAGCTCCCTCAGACAGTGAGGAGGACGTTCCTTCTCCCGCTATAATTCAGGAAGAAGCATTGGTGGACGCACTAGTTGTGGCAGTGCGGGAAACCTTAAGACTTGAGGTTTTACCGGCAGAGGCAACTGAAACAGAGATTCCCTTTGGTACTAACAAGCCCATCAAAACGGTGAAGGTTTTTCCTGTACCCAAGTGTTTTGGTAATAAAATTAAAGGAGAATGGGAGCATTCTAAGCGTACCTTTACGATTTCCAAGCGTATTGCTAGACGCTATCCATTTGAGGAATCCTTCATTAAGAAATGGACGGTACCACCAGTGGTGGATCCACCTATTTCCAGGCTGAATAAAGCCACGGTTATCCCAGTGGAGGACACTTCGTCCTTTAAGGATCCGGTGGATCGGAAGATGGAAGCAGAGTCCCGCACTATCTTCTCTCTGATAAGGTCAGCATTTAGACCAGTAATTGTTATTGGTCTAGTTTCCCAGACACTTACGGAATGGGCGAGATTGGTACGCCAAGACCTTAGGGGAAAAGATATTCCCCAGGAAACATCTGATTTGATGGAACAGATTATACAAGGGCTACAGTTTATCTGTGACGCAGCCTTGGACACTACTCCCCTATTAGGGCATGCATCTATGTCAGCGGTAATCCTCAGACGTGTGCTGTGGTTAAAATGCTGGTCAGCTGACCTAGGTTCCAAAAAGACCTTGACGAATCTCCCCTTTCAGGGGAATCGTCTATTTGGGGCCACCCTAGATGAAATTATTAAGGATGCCACTGGGGGCAAGAGCACTTTCTTGCCACAGGCTGCTAAAGCTAAGGGACCTCGCAACAAGCGAGGACCTTTCTTTACCGCCCATAAAGGGTTCGTACGCCCGGCTGAAACAAGCGGGAAAGGCAAGACTCCTCCAGGAGGGTTCAAGAAAGGCTGGTCGGACAAACAGAGGACCGACTCAGCCAAACCCGAAGCAAAGGATTACACAGCCTGAAGGTGCGCCCCCACCCGGGTTGAGGGTGGGGGGGACGTTTTCACCGGTATTCAGGACATTAGATCGAGCATCGACTACTACTACCGGTGCGATTCTTCCCTTCCAACTTTTAAGTACTACAGGGAGCGGTAGTCACCTTTCCCTGAATAGATCTTTTCCTTTACCTTTTCCTAAGATTAGTCTCTATTCCCCACAGGAATCGGATCTGGTTGACCAGACAGACCAAGAAGCCTCTAGCCGGGTGACTTCGGTCCCTGAGGTTCAACCAGAGAAGATCACCGTTCCTGATAAGAATCGGGTATCTGATAAATGTGTGGGAACAGAAGACGACCAGACTTTCTCGGATGGTCGGGGCCAGATAGCTCTAGAGACGCCTGGTTCAGATCCAGTCAGCGCCAGTGGTCCTAGAAATTCTAGGCTGGCCTCGTCAAGCCGGCCTGACCGACTTGGACATGCTAGTCGCAGACGTTCCGTGGGAACTTCGTCTCAGGGAGTGTCTGTGGTCTCAAGGACCAATCTACCATTGTGCTTTACAGTCGCTGGTTTTAATGGCCTGGCCATTGAGACCCAAGTACTGAAGGACAGAGGGTTGTCAGCTTCAGCCATTCCTACCCTTATTAAAGCAAGGAAAGCGACTTCCAGCAAGGTCTATTATCACACATGGAAGACTTATATTGCATGGTGCGAATCTTTAGGATTTCCTCCACGTACCTATTCGGTGACTCGAATATTGGCCTTTTTGCAAAAAGGGGTTGAGCAGAAACTAGCCTTGAGCACCATCAAGGGTCAAGTTTCAGCATTAGCAATCTTCTTTTAGAAACCTTTAGCTACCAAGTCCTTGGTGCGGAATTTCATCCAGGGGGTGCGGCACCTGGCTCCACCAGTCCGCGCGCCCTTACTGCCCTGGGATCTTAATTTAGTTTTGTCGGTTCTACAGAAACCTCCCTTTGAAAACATCAGGGAGATTCCCTTGCTTACTTTATCCCAGAAGGTGGCCTTCTTGGTGGCTATCACTTCTGCACGCAGGGTGTCAGAACTGGCTGCATTATCATGCCAGTCCCCATACCTAGTGATTCATAGGGATAAGGTAGTACTTCATCCTAAGCCATCCTTTCTTCCTAAGGTGGTTTCAGATTTTCATCTGAATGAAGATATTGTACTACCTTCCTTGTGTCCTCAGCCCAATCATCATCGGGAACATGCGTTGCATTCCTTGGATGTGGTTCGGGCAATCAGGGTATACCTGAAAGCTACGGAATCATTCCGTAAGACGGATTCACTTTTTGTGATCACGGATGGCCCCAGAAAGGGGTTGCCTGCATCTGCCGCGACCATGGCCAAATGGATTAGACAGACGGTGGTACAGGCTTATTCTATTAAGGGTCAGAGTCCTCCGTTCCCTGTTAGGGCGCACTCCACTCGAGCGCTCAGTACTTCCTGGGCCTTTCGCCATCAGGCGTCAGTGGTCCAGGTATGTAAGGCGGCCACCTGGTCGTCGGTACATACCTTTACAAAATTTTATAAAATTGATGTGATGGCATCGGCGGATGCCTCATTTGGCCGCAAGGTTTTGCAGGCCGCAATTTGAGGAGACCGGTGGTCTATCTCGAGGGTTTTTTTCTGTTGAAAATTTTTTTTTGTTGAGTCTCATCATTAAGGATGAGCATTGTAAACTTCTAGTTGGCACCGGTTGGGCCTTCTAGATTTGGATTTGATTTCCATTTTCCCACCCCTCATTGGTGATACTGCTCTGGGACTTCCCGAAGGTGCTGAATCACCGAGGACTACGTCTGTCAATGAGCGAGAGAGAAAAATGGATTTTTGTAAAATCTTACCGTAAAATCCTTTTCTCTTAGCTCATTGACAGACGTAGTACCCGCCCCTCTGTTTTTTGAGTTGGGTTGGGTTAAATTCTCTAAACACTGCTTTTATGACATAACTGATTTGCTGAGGCAGAGAGAGAGAGGATATACCCTCTGGGACTGCCCCTAGGGTGTGGCCAGAGCATTTTTATTTCCTGTCTAGTCCTGCTCCTGTGGAGGCAACATAACCCGAAGGTGCTGAATCACCGAGGACTACGTCTGTCAATGAGCTAAGAGAAAAGGATTTTACGGTAAGATTTTACAAAAATCAATTTTTTCACTGGAACTAAGGGACCGATCCCAATCCCTGAAAAACAACCCCACGCCATAATCCCCCCTCCACTAAATGATTTGGACCAGTGGAAGAATGGTCAAACATACCTATAGACACACTCCTAAACCTTGTTGACAGCCTTCCCAGAAGAGTTGAAGCTGTTATATCACAACCTCTGCTCTTATCTGCATAAAGTATTTAGGGAAGTGGGTTGATGACTAGGGCATGTCAACAGAAGGCAGAGATAAAGCAGTACACAAATCTTCTCATTGAAGAGCTGTGCCTGGGGTATGTTAGCACATGTCAAATCACTGGGGTACAGAGGCAGGCTGTGCTCCCAAGTAGGGAAAGCAAACTGGCCGCACCGGAATGGATTTACTTCCATGTCTAGCATGGTCAGTTTGAAGAGGGAAAGCAGGGGGACTGCCTAGATGACCAGGTGTAAGAGAACAGGATAATTTCTTAATGCAAGTTCATAACACAGACACCTATCAGAAAAAATAAATGTTGGGGTAACACATACCTTAAAGGAGTTGTGAAGAGGAGCCAGGAGCGCCATCGGGGCACCCCAGAAAAGGATCGGGGCTGTTCTGTGCAAAACCCTTCTTCAGGGTATCCTGGTACTTGGAGATGTATTAATGTGTGATTGCAAATGTTAAAAACTAAGCATATACATCACAAAATATACATTTCTCTTTCATTCATTGACAGCTCCTTAGGATTCATGACCATTGGGTTATACTGCCCCCTACAGGAGTAGGACACTAGGCAGAAAAATAACTTGACTACACCTGTGTGCAGTCCCAGGAGGTATACTCCCCCTCTTTGGTGAGGATTAATCTCCCTGGAGGGGCATCGGCAGTTGGCGCCCTCTGTGCGGGACCCCAGTCAGCGGCCCCATTTGCGGCCTGAATCTGGCTCTGTCGCTGCAGACAGCCATATTCCCTGACCTGTCTGCTAGTGAGGATGATTCCTCCTCAGCTGTAGCTGCGTTTGAGAGGCACTGGTTGACGCACTGGTTGCATCCATGCGGGTGACTTTGCAGATGGAGGGTGCAGCTGAGGCGGTTGTGTAGGTGGCTGTCTTCCTTTTTTTTTTGGCACTCGCTAGCCGTCTCGCACGACAAACGTATTTCCTTATCTAGTATCCTTTCTAATTTGACAAATTGTCTATTTTGCATGGGTGTGTCCAGAACACCCTCTTGTGTTTCCTACATGCCTTGCTCTGAGGTAACCCTTTGCGGATTCGCTTCTCCAGAAGTGGACGACTGTTCCACCTCCCTACTTCCAGGTTGAACAGAGAACCATGTTTACGGTAGAGAAATCTCCGGCCTTTAAGGATCCGGCTGACAGGACGGTGGTGGCTGTGGCCGCATTATGCCCTCTATTGCTGGCTCGGCATTTAGGCCAGTCCTGGCCATTGCCCTAGTATCACAAACACTAACTGAGTGGGCTATGCTTTTGTGCTGTGACCTAGAGGGTGATCAGATTCCCCCTGCCTTGGCTGAATGGTGGACCAGTTGGTCCAGGGGCTGCAGTTTGTCTGCGATGCCTCTTTTGAGGCAGCTCCCCTGATTTCTAAGCTATCTGTTTCGGCAGTGGGCTTAGGCTTGTATTGTGGCTTCAGTGTTGGTCTGCGGACCAGACCTCTAAAGAAACTCTGCCTTACCCCTTCAAGGTGCTCGCCTGTTTGGGACTACCCTGAGTGATATAGTTGAAAGTCTCGCGGGGGGGAGAATATCTTTCTTCCACTGCCTGGGAAGGAAGACAAACCTCTTCACAGACCTGGCTGTCTTTCTTGGCCCACAAGAGGTTTTAAGTCCTCCTTGGGAGGTTCCAAGCAGCCCTGGTCTAGCAGGCTGAGTTTGGGATTTTTTTTTTTTCTATACCCACAGACAAGGTTCCTTCAGCTTGAAGGTGTGGCCCCACACGTGCCTGGGGTGGTAGGACATTTTTCTCTGGTTTCTGGGCCTGTGGACCTCCTTGGTAAATAAACAAGTGGGTCCATGACAGATCCTGTCCGGTTACAAGTTTGTTTTGTTCTTGCCTTCTGCAAAGGTTCTCCCTTCCAATGTCTGTCCCGGACTGTTTGCAAGCTATTTTTGGGGAGGTACATGACCTGTTGCTTCAGTATCGGCATTTTTCAGGGTTTTTTTATTCAAACCTATACCTGGTCCCAAAGGACGACTAGGTAGGAATAACTATAAAGACCCTGAAGGGTTCGGTTGGCCTCTGAATTACCAGAGGTCTGCTATGAATCCATTCAAAAAATTGGATTATTTGGTTCTGACTCTGGATTCAGCTCTAGCCAGAGTGTTCCTTTCTCCTTTCTCTGGACAATCTCCAGAAGTTGCATGCTGCGATTCATCTACTGCTGTCCAGCAGATGGTCCTCACTCCAGGCTTGCATGCTTGTGATGGGCCTGATGGTATCTACCTTCAAGGTGGTTCAGCTTGCACAGTTCCATATGAGGTCCCTTCGCCTGCGCCAGGAAACCAGGGGGTCCCTGGTAGGTTTATTCGTTCCCCAGATCTTCAGCAGGGCAAATTCTTTCTCCCCTTGTCTTGGACAGCGGTCACTACTGATGCCAGTCTGTCTGGGTGGGGAGGTGTCCTGGGACCCTCTCAGGGTTGTTGGACGCTGGAAGAGCCCAGAACCGATCAATGCCTTGGCACTTCTGTTGATCAGGGTGTGTCTGGATCAATGGGCAGATTGTTTCCAGGGGCTACTGTTGGTTCCAGTCGGGAAAAGCCACTGTGGTGGCCTATGTCAATTACCTGGGTGGAACAAAGGGTGTATCGGCTCCCCTGGAAGTAGCCGGCATCCTCTGGTGGGCAGAATGCTTTGTTCTGGCCCTCTCCACTGTACTTATGTCAGGAGTGGAAAAACTGGCAGGTCGACTATCTTAGTCGGCAGGCGTTGGACCAAGGGGAGTGGTCCCCTTACCGGGACATGTTTCACCAGATATGTCTTCGATGGATCTGTTGGCGTCCTGGCTCAACAGAAAGGTACTGAGATTTGTGACAAGGTCACGGGACCCTCTGGCAGATGCCACAGAGGCTGTGGGGGCTCCGTGAGGCCAGTATCCTCTGAATTCTGGTCATTCTAGTGGCCCTGGACTGGCCTCGCCGCTCTTGGTTTGCTGACCTAGTGCCATGGGTTGCCAACATCCCTTGAATGCTGCCTTTTGGAGAGGATCTGCTGTCCCAAGGGCCAATCTTTCATCCTGTTGTTGAAAGCCAGGTGCTGAGGGATAGAGGTATGCCTGGGTTGGTGTTTCCGACACTGCTGAAGGCTACCTCCTAGAAAGTTCCACCATTGTACGTGGGAAGCGTACACTTCCTGGTGTCACTTAGTGTTCACCCTTGCTCTTTTTCGGTGGCTTGGGTCTTGACATTCCTTCAATGGGTGTTGAGCAGAAATTGGCCTTGAGTACCATCAAGTGCCAGGTGTCGGCCTTGGCGGTATTCTATCAATGGCCCCTGGCCATGCACTCCCTGGTGTGTACATTTGACTCAACAGGTGCGGTCTTCTCTACCGCCTTGGAATCCGATCTTGTTGCTTTCAGTCCTCCAGAATCCTCCCTTTGAAAATATTCAGGAGATTCCCCTGCTTATGCTGTCCCAGAGAGTGTCTTTTATCGGTGGCTATCACTGCTGTTTGCAGGGTGTTGGAATTGGCAGCGTTATCTTGTTGCAACCCTTTACTTGGTGGTCCACAAAGATAAAGTGGTTCTTCACCCCTGTCCATCGTTCCTTCCTAAAGTACCTGGCAGCTACGGAGTCTTTTCGGACGTCAGACTCACGATTGTGCTCATGGATGGGCCGAGAAAAGGACCGTCCTTCTGTGACCATTTCAAAATGGGTCCAACAGACGGCGACTCAGGCCTATTCTATCAGTGATCAGGTTTCTCCTTTCCCTGTCAGGGCACACTCTACTCGGGCGCTTAGTGCTACCCTGGCCTTCCGTCATCAGGTGTCGGTGACGCAGGTTTGCAAGGTGGCCACTTGGTCGTCGGTGCACACTTTCACAAAGTTCTAAAAAAGTGGATGGGTTTGCATCTGCTTAATTTGGCTCCAAGTTTTTGCAGGCTGCTGTTTTAAAGGGTCTGTTCCCTTTCTGGGGGAGTATTGTTCAGATGGGTTCCGGTTGTTTTTTTGTTGAGCTCCTGTTACCTGGTTGGCTAATGTTTAGGCTTTGGAATTTTTTTTTGGTCTTCCCACCCCTTATGTTTGACACTGCTTTGGGACATCCCAATGGTCAAGAATCCTAAGGAGCTGTTTCCGTCAATGAAGGAAAGAGTGAAGATTTTTGACTTACCATAAAATCCATTTCTCTGATGTTCGACGGACACAGCACCCACCCCTCTGTGGAGTTGTAATTCTTCTGACACTGCTTGTTACAAAATTGAGTACCTATAGCGGAGTATATGTTCTGGGACTGCCAATAGGCGTAGTCCAGTTCTTTTTCTGCCTTGTATCCTACTCCTGTAGGGGGCAGTATAACCCAATGGTCAAGAATTCTAAGGAACTGTGTCCATCAATTAATATCAGAGAAATTGATTTTACGGTAAGTCAAAAATCCCATTTTCTCATTGAGCATAACAGATGTTCTATAACATATACATACCACAGCCAGAATGAGAAACCTGGAGTGTCTGATCCACAGCGAGGAAAGAGGGGAGGGGGAGAGCGGTCACGCACAAGCCGCTCTGAGAGGAGTATGTATTGGATACTATGCAGCCAAAGAAGAGAACTCAGATGCAGCCTGTACTGAACAATTCAAAGTACAGCAGTTAGAGTCAATATATATTATCTGCTCCACAGGAAAATGTTTTCCTGTGACAGATAGAGAAGTAAATGCAACCACCAAAGTGTTATGGTGGAGGGAAATGAGGTAGACAGGTATAAAGATAAAAATCTCCCCATATATACCCCCACATATATATGCATGTTGTTCAAAAACTCACTTGTAAATATAAATGTGGGGTGGACTTCAAATTTTATAATTGAAAATCGACTCTAGCGTGCCAAAAGGAAATGTGATTACTTGTCCAGATTGTCCTCTGTGAAAATAAACATAAGTGTGTAGATGTACAGAAATGGCGGGGTGGGTCAAGAGCGTGTCCCCTGCTTTTCTTCCAAGTGGGATTGGCAGGAGGCAAAAGGAGTGCGCGTAGAGAACGTGCAAATACCTCCCCCTGCTGTACAAGAGGAGGGTGCGGGAGACATGATAGCCCCGACCCACCAAGATCTGCGAACCAAAGTCCGTACTTGCTGCATCACCATCCAAACACCCTCAGAACACACCGCCCAAGACATACACATATCATCCTACCAGGGGGGCATATGCCTATAATCAGACTGCTAAGCCAACTGTGCCACTTGTATAAAAATGGCCATACACTATGCAATCTGATTGTACAATCTCTGTACAATTTTGTTTAGATTTTCCAGAACTAAGGGTTGGGAGTACCCACCTATCTCTGTATCCAATCAAACAGGCCCTTGCACTACAGAGTTGATGGTAGATCTAAAGGAGATTGTATAGTGTATGTTGAGCTTTACAGAATCTAGGGCACACTCCTCCTGTTTTCAATATTACAGCTCTGCTCCGCATAGGGTTTTATCTTATCTCTCATTTCCTGCACACTTCAAAATGCCAACAGAACGATCTATGCAAGACTAAAGTTAAAGTAGAAAAAAAAAAACAGTGCCTGTGTATTTAGTTAGAAGGGTGATCACTGATTGCATTTAATTTAAAAAAAAACATGCACCTGGAAATGGGTGGGTAGGTAGGCGGGTGGATGATGCAGGGTCAACTAATGAGGTCAGCGGGTCAACTCCTTCCTGTGTCAGGAAGTAAGGCAGAAGTAATGGATATGTGTTTTGAAACATCCATGAAGACACTGAGGTAAGCGTCTAGAATTAATAGAGCTTTGATATTTTTGCAAAAGAAAAACAATAATGCTATATTGGTACATAGGGGAGCTAGCTGGATTTTAGAAAAAAACAATCTTGAACTTAGCCTTTAAGTAAAGCCCTTTGATTTATAATCAACTGTCTGCTGAATAATTAGACTCACCTATAGAGTTGAATCCTTGTTAATTAGGATTTTGTTGTCTAAAATTTAGAATACTCCTAAGACTTTTCATTTTTGCAACATAATCTTGAAGGAATTTGTTTGGAAAAATACTTTTTTTGTGTGTGCAAATTAACAAATCTTGGTTGCAATCAATGACCCACATTTTTGGGAGTATTTTGTAGTATAGTGTCCTATAGAAAATGTTGATTCTGAAAGGAAAGGTTTTCTAAAAAAAATCTGTTGGTTGTACTCCTGTATGCTGAGCACTTTATATGCATATCATTATAAATATAAGTACATACCCTGTAGACTCAACTGCTTGCATAACCATATTTTTACTAAACTACTCCACTGTACGGAGATAAGAAAAGCACTGCTATGCTTTTATGTATACATGTTTACAACAGCATAAATGCATAAAATATAAAAAAATGTATGTGTACATAAATAGATAAATCGATGAAAAACATACCTATGGATACTAATACAAATGCCCATGTCTGTGTACATGCATGATCCTAGCTGGATACATGCGTGCATACGATCCCAGATAAGTCTCTACAATAGGTGTCTAAATGTGGATGCTGGTATTTCTTACTCAAATCACCTTTTCTCTATCGCTCATTGACAGACGTAGTCCTCGGTGATTCAACACCCTCGGGTTATGCTGCCCTCTACAGGAGTAGGACTAGACAGGAAAGAAAACGTTCTGGCCACACCCTAGGGGCAGTCCCAGAGGGTATATCCTCTCACTTCCTGCTCTAGCAAATCAGTTTTTTTCTGTCTAGTTAGGAGTAAGGACCTAGATACCTTGCTGGGAACTTCGGTCCTGGCAGGATTTTTTTCTTAGAAAAGATTTTTTAGACAGCTTTTTTCTCCAGTGTTCCTGTGAGATCTTCAAGCAAGAAAGCTGAACTGGGCGACGGGCTGGATGTTGAGATCCAGTGGTCACCCCAGTTCAGCCTACGAGCGCGTGCAGGCCATAGCTCCGCGCTGGGTCAGCCGCGACATAGTCCCACTGGACGGGGACTGACCCTGCGAGTTAAACGTCTCGCTGAAACGCCAAAGACCATGAGTCACGGCGTCCGTATTGGTCAACAGCCCTCCTACCTTGTTGGAGAGGGGTACTGTCAGGAGTTGGCGCCCGCCTGGTTCCGGTATGGTGAGTAGTATGTTCCCCCTTTCCCCCTGACGGGTCTTGTGGTGAACGCGGGCCCCTCTCTGTAATGGTAAGGATGGATTCCCCTCTATCCTATAACATGTCACAGATCCCCCTAATTGAGTGTGATTTTTGTGTACAAGAAGCCAGGAGGCTTGGTTTGGGAGCTGACAATCTAATTGTAAAGATGTGAAAATGATTGTAGTCAGTGGCAGTACTAGAACTTTACTGTGATAGTATAAGGTATCCTACCTGTCAGTAGCCACAGGGCGATGTCTATACATGTATACTGCATCCCAGATCATTCCTCCAGCTAGCAGATGCCTCCCGACGGCCACGGACCGCATACGGCCCGCCAGGGTCCGGTACCGCCGACCACGCTGACCACCATGAGGGTGAAGGGTTGTGAGGCCGAGATCCTTCTGCAGACATGCCGCTATTCTGTGCAGGCCGCCGCCATTGTCTGGTAGATCGCACGAGGCCGCCATTTTGGTGTAGCCTCGTGTCTCCAGCATGGGGGCGGCCATGTTTGAGGTGACTCAAACACCTCGTGGAGCCAGGGGGAGGCGCCGGCAGGTGTGTTAAGGGGCGGAGCCGCCTCCTTTACCCAGGAAATAGGGCCAAAGACTTCCTGTCTGTAACAGGACAGCACTGAGCAAGCTGATGAAAACTTCTGTGCATCAGGGATGAGCCTTGGGGTCTCTCTCTCTCTCTCTCTCTCTGTGGGGTCCAAAAAGGCAGGTAACACTGAGGGGCGCTGTTGCGACTGGGGGACACAAAAAAAAAAAAAAGTTTTTTACTTTGTCATTTTTTGTCGCTGGCAAGTGTCTTGTATAATCATTGACCCTGCCGCATAGGTATCCCCACCTGATCCCCTCAAAGTGGCCGCAGGACCCTCCAGTACCCCACTTGTTTTTTTTTGTTTTTTTTATTTCTTTATTAAATTTTCCAGGTAAAAAATTATTTACAACACTCCAATCGCTGGAGAATTTTTTCATATACATTTTACACATATTACCTTTTATCCCTTTTTTTTTTTCCCCCTCCCTTCCTTATCCCCCCCCCCCCCCCCCCCCGTCTCTTCTCATCATTCGACTCCTATTATTTCTCTGTATTCCCTTGTGTCCTTAAACTCTTGCCACTAATCCCAAATCTCCTCTTCATTCCCCTGTTCCTCCTCCTCCCAGGTCCTCAGCTGCTCCAACTTTCTTATTTTCTCTACTTTTAACAGCCAATCTTTCCTGGAGGGGGCCTCTTCTTTTTGCCAATTAAAGGGAATCAAGCTCTTAGCTGAGTTTAATAAGTGAGGGAGTAATGTTTTTTTATATTGCTTCACTGACATATGGGTTCCATGAAACATGCATTTCCAAGGATCCAAGGGAATATCTATTTTAGTAATTTTACTTATTAATTCTATAACTTCACTCCAGAATACTTTAATTTTTGGGCACTCCCACCATATATGGGCTATAGTCCTTACCATCTGACATCCCCTCCAGCAAAGTCTTGAACTCTCCACCTGAATTCTTCCCATCTTATCAGGAGTGTTGTACCACCTTGTGATCAATTTATAGTTCATCTCCTCTGTGTTGGTGTCTATCGCGGATTTATGTACTAATTGAAGGCTCTTATCCCACTGTTTGTTGTCACTACACGGGCCGAGGTCTCTTTCCCATTTTTCTTTTAATGATATTCCTCTCTCTTTTGTTATTGTTAACAGTATTTTATACACATTCGAAATATTATTTATTATCTTATCCTTAAGACATAATTGCTCAAAAGGGCGGAGGTCGTTTATATCTCTCAATGGCTGCGGTAGTGACAATGTGAAGTGCTTTAGTTGGATGTACCTCCACTCATTTATCTTCAGTTTTCTTTCCTTTGTTTCAGCTCCGCCAAGGTTATAATTTTCCCCTTCTCTACTATATCCCCTAATTGTGCTTCTCCTTCTTCTATCCATTTACCTAATTCCTTCTCTTCCCCTGGTGCAAAAAATGTTGTGCCCTGTAACGGGATCAGTGGTGAATTGTGTTTCCAATTTTCTTTTTTATGTATATTATCCCAAACCTTAATAGCATGTCTTGTGATTATATGCGTGTTAGTGTCCAGATTTCTAAACCTCTCAGGTATCCATATAACTTTTGCTAGGTGTGTACCACTCATCGTGCTTTCTATTACCACCCAATTTCTATCATTATTTTTTTTTGTCCATTCTATCACCCTTGTGAGTATTGCTGCAAAATAATAATTTTTAAAGTCGGGTAGGGCTAGTCCCCCTTGTCCCTTACCTTTACATAGTGTAGTGTACTTTACCCTTGGCTTTTTGTATTTCCAAATAAAGCGGGATATTAATTTTTTAAGTGTTTTAAAAAATACTTGAGGTAATGAAATCGGAATCATCTGGAATTTATATATAATTTTGGGCAGGATTATCATTTTTATCGTATTTATTCTCCCTATCCAGGAAAAGATTCTCGGGGATAATCTATTTAATTCTGATCTTACTTCATTCAGAAGTTCTAGAAAATTTGTTTTGTAGAGTTTTTCTGGAGTTGGGGTTAATTTTATCCCTAAATATTTAATCTCATCTTTTCTCCAGTTGAACTGAAATTCTTTTTTTAACATCTCCTCTTCTTGTTTAGGGATAATAATATTTAATATTTCTGATTTTTTTTTGATTAATTTTTAAATTGGATAGTTCTCCATATTGTTTCATTATTTTAATTATGTTGGGCAAAGTGATCCTCGGATTACTTATGTAAAGCAGGATATCATCTGCAAAGGCAGATACCTTATGCTCCACTTGTCCCACCTTTATGCCCCCGATGTCCACACTATTTCTAATAGTTGCCAGTAGTGATTCCAAAGATAAGACAAATAACATCGGAGACAAGGGACATCCTTGTCTTGTTCCATTGAGCATTTTAAACGAGTCTGACAAAGTTCCATTGACCTTTACCTTTGCAGTTGGTTGATTATACAAAGTTTTGATCCAGGCCAACATTCTAGGTTTTATTCCCAACTCCACTAGGGTGTTTATCATGAACTCCCAGTCTACCCTGTCAAATGCTTTTTCCGCATCTATTGACAGGAGTAGACTGGGAGCTCTGCTTTTTACCATATGGTCTATCAACAGTATAGTTTTTATCCCATTGTCCCGTCCCTGTCTCCCCGGGATGAATCCTACTTGATCATTGTGTATCCACTCCCCCATTAGGTTCTTCATTCTTGTGGCCAGAATTTTTGTGAATAATTTAGTATCAACATTAAGTAGGGAGATGGGTCTAAAACTAGAACATAGTAACGGGTCTTTTCCCTCTTTCCGTATAACTGTGATTGATGCTGACAGGGCCTCTCTACTCATCTCGTACTGAGTCCCTATTCCGTTTATATATTCTTTAAATCTTGGGATTAAAATGTCCTTAAATTTTTTATAATAACCTATGGTAAACCCATCCGGTCCTGGGCTTTTACCTAGGCTCGTTTCTTTAATGGCTCTCTCTATTTCTTGTTCTGAGATTGGTCTTTCTAAGAATGTTAACTTTTCCTCATCTATCTTTGTCAGTCCTGCGTCTACAAGGTATTTTTTGATTTTCTCCCTCCTTTCTGTTTCATTCCCCTGTATCTCACCTTTCTTTACTGCATAAAGATTAGCATAGTAGTTTTGGAATTCTTTGGCTGTCGTTGTTTGAATTATTTCCCCATTTTTATTTTTAATTTTATCTACAAAATTTTTTCCTTTCTTCTTTTTCAGGATTTTTGCTAGGTTTTTCCCAACCTTATTACTTTCAATGTATTTTTCTTTTATGCATCTTTTCATTTCTTGCTTTATTTCCTGTTCTAGCAGATCTTTCAATTCTTCTCTCTTCACCTCAAGTAAATTATTTATTAATATATCTTGTGTATTTTTATGTTTTTGCTCTAATTGATGTACTTCTGTCATTAGCCTAATCTTATCTTTTATTCTTTCTTTTTTCCTTTTGGTCCCCTTTGAGATAAATATGCCCCTCATATAAGCCTTATGAGCTTCCCATACTATGTCTTTTGGTGCATCCTTTGTATCCTTTATTTGAAAATAGAATTCCAACTCTTTCACTATTTCTTTTTCCCACTTTTTATCTCCAAAAATCTCCTCATTTATTTTCCAAGCATCCATCCTAGGTCGCTCTTTCGCCATTTTTATTTTTACCATAATGGGGGTATGGTCCGACCAAGTCTTGACCCCAATCTCTGCCTCGCTTACCCTTTCGATCCACCTATGTTCGTTTAGTATATAATCCAATCTTGAGTATGTTCCATGTACACTTGAGTAACATGTATAATCTCTATCTTTCGGATGGAGAATTCTCCAAATATCTGCCAGTTGATTTGTAAATAATTTTTCCTTTATTTTCTTTGCCTGTACTTTATTTATCCGTAGGGTTTTTGATGTGGTATCTATTTTAGGGTCAAGGCAGAGATTGAGGTCCCCTGCCAGTATGACTCCTCCTTTTTTAAACTCCATTAATTTTCCCAGTACTTTACCTAGGAAGTCTACTTGTCTCTCATTAGGACTATATATATTTACTAGGGTCAAATCTTCATCTCCTATTTTTCCTCTTAAAAAGAGATATCTTCCCTCTGGGTCTACCTTTCTCGACTCTAGAACAAATCCAAGGCCCCTAGAAATGCCAATGGCTACTCCCTTGGACTTCCTCCCGGGTGAGTCCGCGTAGTACCAGGTAGGATGGCTCATAGAATACAATCTGATATTAGATGCATGAGATAAATGAGTCTCCTGTAAGAATGTCAAATCTGCTTTCAAATAACTAATTTCTTTTAAAATTTTTTTCCTTTTTTCTGGAGAGTTTAAACCTCGGACATTGTAAGATAATATGTTAACTATAACCATTGTTTCTTAATCTTCATTACTGTCTTTCTCTATCATCTCTTCAACTGTAAAGTGGCCATAAAAACTGTTCAACCAACACCAGGGATCCCTAAGAGATGGCATTAATCCCTCTGATTTTTCTTGTCTTGTGAGTTCTCTTAATTCTTGTATTTTCTTATAGGAGACGTTTTGATCTATTGACTTCTTTTTCCCTCTTTCTTCCCCTTTCCTCTTCCCACCCCACCCCTACCCTCCCCTCCCCCACCTATTCCCAGTCCCTCCATCAGGGTTGTCGATTCTCCTTCCTCCGTTTCCAATCGACTTGTGGCCGAGGTCGAGCTCTGCTAGTGGTCACCGTTCCCTCCCATCTTCCCTACCGTAGGGTCTAATGGTGACGGCCCGCTGATCTCCATAGGGCCACCCGTTTTTTATTCTTACTTGCTCCTCCTCCCCTTCTCCCGCCAGCCCTCCCCCCAATCCCCCCGGTCCCCCCAGTCCTTTTTCATCCTTTTTGTTTTCATCTTTTTCTTCTGTTTCCACTGATTCAATTCTCCTTCATCAACTTCTTCCTCTGGGCACTCCTGGTCTGTCCAGCCTGGAATATCCATAAGTGGGATTTTTACTTCTTCACAAAAGTCTTTGGTTTCCTCTGGGTATCTAAGGAGTACTGTCCTCCCATCTCTTCTCACTCCCAGGCCTGCTGGGAAGTTCCAAAAGTATTGTATATCTTTTTTCTTTAATATTTCTACCATTGGTCTAAGAATGCGTTTTCTGTTAATTGTCTCTTTTGCCAGGTCTGGGAAAATCTGAATGTCCTCCCCGTCATATTTTAATTCCGGTCTACTTCTCATTTTCCCCCAGATCTGGGCCCTTGTCTCGTATTTATGGAATCTTACAATCACATCTCTTGTTTTCTCTTTTGGTAGATTGGTTGGTTTACGCAACCTATGAATTCTCTCAAACTCAATTTTATCTGTGGTCGCCTTTCCCACCGAGGGTTAAATAACTTCTCCAGGGTTTCTTCTAAATTTTCTGTTGGCCCTTTCTCTGGTAATCCTCTTATTCTCAGATTTTTTCTTCGATTTCTATTCTCTTGGTCTTCGATTTTATATAACATATTTCTCTGCTCCATTTTAATTTTTCTCATTTGTTCTTTTAGATTTTTTAGTTCTTTTCCTTGGGACTCCACCTTTTCTTCTGTTTCTTCTATTCTGCCCAGAATATGCCCAAAGTCGACGTGTAATGTAGCCATCTCGGCTTTGATGGATCTTTCAAGGCTGGCAAACATTTCCCGCATTTCTGATTTTGATGGTGGATAATCTTTTTCATTGAATTCATCTTCTCTATTCATGTCTCCATCCTCTATTGTTATACTGCTTTCTCTTGACACTTGTTGGCTTTCTTCTCCACTTACTCCTATATGCTTTTGATTCTTAGTTTTCTTGGTTCCCTCTGTATTTTGTTTGGGTCTAACAACCGGTTGATCCTCTGGCTGTGTGTTTTGACCTTTTCCCTCAGGTGTCATGTATTTTTTAATTGTTCCTGGGCTTGCTGTAGTTTTTGGAGGCTTCCCTGCCACTTCCTTTGCCGGTTTACCTCTCATTGTGGATTCGGCTCTGGGGAATAAGCCCTCAGTATAGCTTCCTCTTATGTCTCTATTTTCAGTATGAACTAAATATCATATACATTTATTCAGTGATTCAAGTAAGAGAGGTCCCACACTTTTTGCACGACAGTCTCACTAGTTCTTAAGCTATATACTCACGCATGATAATATAGCTGTGCTACCAGGGGAAGCTGTTGTTGAAGTCAAACGTATGAAAATTTTGGTGGTTTCCCCTCTCACTTAAGTACTCAGATTCCCGCACATTTCTCAATGCGCATAAGTAAGATCTGGGGGGTTTCCACCCTCACCCCAGTGAGTAGAGTCCCGCACTTTTTCCAGAACCATTCAACTAGCTCTTAAGCATACACTTGTAAATAAATACTGTAGCAGTGCTTTCTAAGAAAGCTGGTATTTGAAATTGGTCATATAAGGATTCTGGGGGGTTTCCCCTCTCATTCAAACAGGCAGAGTCCCGAACCTTTTCAACACAAACCCACCTTCTCTTAGACCTTATACTCATAGATGACAATATGTCTTTGCTTTCAGAGAGGGCCGGTATATTATATTCAATAAAGGAGGATTCTGGGGGGTTTCCCCCCTCCCTAAGTAAGCAGAGTCCCACACATTTTTTCCAAACCGTCCCGACAATTCTTAAGCTATACACTCATGAAAGATAATCTAGCCGTACTTCCAAGGAGGGCTGATATTGAAATCCTGTGCAATAAAGTCCTGGGGGGGTTTCCCCTCTACCATAAGTAAGCAGTGTCCCGCACAATTTTCAGAACCATCCCTCTGACTCATTAAACTGTAAACTCATGAATGAAAATATACAGATGCTTTCACGAAGGGCTGGGAATGAGATCAAGTGTAGTGCAATTCTATAGGGGTTTCCCCTCATACTTTGGTAAACAGATTCCCGCACATTTTTTCTCAACAGTCTCGTTAACTCTTAAGCTATATACTCCTGGGTGATAATTTAGCAGTGCTTCAAGAAAGGCTGATTTTAGGATCCAACGCAGGAGGGTTCTAGGGGATTTCCCCTCTCGCCTAAGTAAGCATAGTCCCGCACTTTCTTCAGATTAGTCCCTCTGTTCTATTAAGCTGCATACTCATAGATGATAATAAGACAGTGCTTTTTAAGAAGAGCTGATGTTGAGAAATAAACGTACAACCTCTCTGGGGGGTTTCCCTCGCACTCAAGCAAGCAGGGTCCCACACCACTTTTCCATCACAGTCGCATTAGCTCTTAAGTTATATAAGTAAGCAGAATCCCACACATTTTTTCCAAACAGTCCCGACAATTCTTAAGCTATACACTCATGAAAGATAATTCAGCAGTACTTTCAAGGAGGGCTGATATTGAGATCATGTGAAATAAAATCCTGGGGGGTTTCCCCTCTACCATAAGTAAGCAGCGTCCCGCACAATTTTCAGAACCATCCCTCTGACTCATCAAACTATAAACTCATAGATGAAAATATACTGATACTTTCACGAAGGGCTAGGAATGAGATCAAATGTAGTGCAATTCTATAGGGGTTTCCCCTCATACTTTGGTAAACAGAGTCCCGCACATTTTTTCTCAACAGTCTCATTGACTCTTAAGCTATATACTCCTGGGTGATAATTTAACAGTGCTTCAAGGAAGGCTGATTTTATGATCCAACGCAGGGGGGTTCTAGGGGATTTCCCCTCTCGCTTAAGTAAGCATAGTCCCGCACTTTTTTCAGATTAGTCCCTCTGTTCTATTAAGCTGCATACTTATAGATGATAATAAGACAGTGCTTTTCAAGAAGATCTGATGTTGAGAAATAAACGTACAACCTCTCTGGGGGTTTCCCTCGCACTCAAGCAAGCAAGGTCCCACACCACTTTTCCATCACAGTCACATTAGCTCTTAAGTTATACACTCCAAAATGATGATAGTATTTTTAAGAAAGACTGTTTTGATATCGTTCATATGAAAATTCTGGGGGGTTTCCCCTCTCACCAGTCCCCTTCGGCTAATCTGTGACGTTCCTTGTAGAGTGGTATGGTGGGGATGATTACGATGTCCAATGTTGCTGGGTCTCTCCAAGCTGGATCCCTCGGCGGTGTTCACTCCAATCAGACCTTCTCTCCTGCTCCTGGACGCCGGCTCTCCCAGCGTCTCAGCAGCCCCTGCGCTCGGCGGCCACCTCTCCAATACACAGCCGATTCCAGTCTCCAGGAGGGACCCAGGGTGCTCGTCCTCCCTCCTCCAAGCCTCAGGGAGGGTCAGCAACCAGGACCGGGTCGGGGCCTCCGGGTAGCGGGGAGGGGGGGTAGCGGGATCCAGCTAGGCAGGCATCGAGGCTAGGTGAGAGAGCATTCCCTCACATCTCTCTGGGCGATGGCCCAGAGACTCAGCAGGCCGTCGGGATCAGCTCCATCAGCAGGCTCCTCCCTCCATAGCCAGGTGCCCCCCTTCTAATGACCCCACTTGTTTTTAATGCATTATCGGCAGTTTTGGAGTCTTTGGTATCCCGGGTGGAGGTGGCCTGTCAGGGACGGGGGTCAAGTAGCGACCCCCGCCTACCCCTATTGTTTATCAGATACTTCAGATACAATGCAGTTGCAGGTCCCTCCTAGGGGCCTGTTGTCTCAGGTAATATCTCCTCAGCAGTGAGGAGCACGTTTCTGCCTCTGCCATAGCACAAGAGTGGTGGATGCACTAGTTGTGTCCGTCCGGGAAACCTTTAGTCTTGAGGTTACACCGGCAGAGGTAGCTGAGACTGAGATTCCTTTTTTGGTACTTGTTAGCCTACCAAAAGGGCGAAGGATTTTCCTTTACCCAAATGGGGTCATTTTGAAACAAACTCCTGTTATTTCCAAACGCATGGCTAGGTGCTATCCGTTTGAGGAATTCCTCTTTATAGGATAGACGGTACCACCTGCTGTCTTGCCACAGACTGTTAGGATAGAAGGACCTCGTAACTAACGAGGACCTTCCTTTTCTGCTCATAAGAGTTGTTCGTTCCGCGAGGGCGGGCGATAAGGCGAAACCCCTTTAGAGGGGTTTCAAAGGGCGCTGGTCGGCTAAACAAAGAGTCCGGCTCAGCCAAGCCTGAAGAATATAGCCTGATGCGCCCCTACCCATCTCTGGGGTGGGGGGGGTTGTCTTCACCAGTTTCTGGAGGACACAGGATCGAGTTTCAATCACTTCCACCGGTGCGATTCTTCCCTTCTAACATTGAACGGTTTCAGGGGTTCTATTCAAACCTATTCACAATGCCCAGGAAAGAGGGCAAGGTGCGTCCAAATCTGGGCTTGGGAAGAGATAGAGTCCATCCGTACAGTGGTGGCCTCCCTGCATCAGGGGGATTTCCTGGCGTCCATAGACATTTAGGAGGCCTATCTTTATATCCCCATCATCACAGGACATCAGCGTTTTTTCGCTTTCCCAAAGATCATCCCTGGTTCCCACCAGGAGACTGAACTATCTGGGCCTAAGGTTGGATACATCCTGGGCAAGAGAGTTTCTCCTTGCGGAGAAACTCCAGAAGGTTCAGTCAACGATTCGGATGTTGCTGTCCGTCAATTGGCTGGGACTGATGGTGGCCTTCTTAGAGGCAGTACCGTATACCCAGTCTCATACCCGAATTCTCCTGAAGGAGATTCTTTTTTAATGGAATCAGAATTCCGATTCCCTGGACAATCGGATGCGGTTGAGCGAGCGGACCAGGAAGTCTCCGATGCTCAACCAGGGGAAGTCATTTCTTCCGATAGTATCCAGATTACCAATAGGGTATCGGAACTGAGAGCGATCAGATTTTGTCTGATTTACTGGATCGAGCCGCTCTAGAGCAGCCCGATTCGGATCCAATCGCATATGGCCTCTTCATCCAGAGGTTTTTCACTAGCTGTCCCTTCATTGGGACATCCCGGATGTGGATCTGTTGGCACCTTGGCTCAACAGGAAGGTGCGGAGGTTTGTAGCTCGCACCGCGATCCTCTAGCGGACGCAGCAGAAACGCTAATCGTCCCGTGGGGGCAGTATCAGCTACGGCATGCCTTCCATCCTCTCAAGTTGCTGCGGGAACTTCTTCGCAGGATAGAGGTGGAGGGAATTCCAGTTATTCTGGAAATTCTG